>NW_003852426.1:6702005-6715723 GCF_000181295.1 Otolemur garnettii
GTAGCAGGGACTGCAGGCATCTGCCACAGTGCCCGGCTATTTTTTTGTTGCAGTTTGGCTGGGGCCCAGTTTGAACCCACTACCCACGGTATATGGGCCCAGTGCCCTACCCACTGAGCCACAGGTGCCTCCCCTTGAGTATATTATTTTGTATCACGTTTTTCAAAATTTATGTTGGTCCTCTTGTAATTAGTTGAGGTCTTAGCCTGGATACCTTTCTAATGACTCTAATAAGGATTTTGCAATAAGCTATCCACAGTTTATAGTCTAATACTCATAGACCCTTATTGATAATAGTAATTCAGATATTCCATCGATCAGATTATATTCACATCTGCTCACCCAGACACATACTAACTGAAGCCTATAACATAGACAAAAAATGGCTAGCCAAAAAGCCAGGGTTGTTCTGTCTCCAACACATTTATAAAGGAGTGCAACCAATTTTTATCATTACCCTTCAGTGAATTCTGATTGTTTTTGTTTGTTTGAAATTTTTAAAATTCTGCTGCTTCTAGGTATAAAGAAAACATTCCAGTTTTCAAAGTAAATTAGTAAGTGGCCCTCCTAAAATAGATTCCTAGAGATACAGCATCCAAAGTGCTGTATAAATCAAATTTTGGAGATGACGTCTGCTGGGAATCTGAGGATTGCTTGCATGTTCAACACAGCTTATTTATTTTTTTATTTTTCTTTCTTTCTTTCTTTATTTTTTTGAGACAGAGCCTCAAGCTGTTCCCCTGGGTAGTGCTGTGGCATCACAGCTCACAGCAACCTCCAACTCCTGGGCTCAAGCGAGTCTCCTGCCTCAGCCTCCCAAGTAGCTGGGACCATAGGCACCTGCCACAACGCCTGGCTATTTTTTTTTTTTTTTTTGGTTGCAGCTGTCGTTTGGCGGGCCTGGGCTGGATTCGAACCCGCCACCTTAGGTGTATGTGCCTGGCGCCTTAGCCACTTGAGCCACAGGCACCGGGCTAGTTTTTCCATTATTAGTAGAGATAAGATCACATTCTTACTCAGGCTGGTCTCAAACTCCTCAACTCAAGCAATCTGGCTTCCCAGAGTGCTAGGATTACAGGTGCGAGCCACATTGCCCAGCCTGAATTCAATATTTTTAAATAAAAGCATTATATTAGTTATAATAGCATCTACACATGTTTCAAAGATAATCAAAGCAATATCTGTGAAGCGGTGTTAATTAAGAAAATAGTATGTAGAGGAACTCACAGGTGCCTGCTGGCACTCCACACATTATAGTTTAAAATATAGGGCTTTTGATTGAAACTGTATTTTTTTTAATTTAAAAAGAACACATATATCTTACATATAAATACACATTTATATCTCTCTTATCTTATTTAACTCCCAATCCTGTAACGTAGATACTATTATTTTAAATGAAGAGACTAAAGATAGGTTGGAACAACCATGGCGACTAGCTGAATGCCATCCTCCCCAGAGATGCTGCAGCAAGGTGCAATCTGGATATTTGGTCTTTCTTGACTTAGTTATTTGATCAGGCCTACTTACATTTGGCAGGTGGTAGAAGAAGTGTCCCGTCTTCACCATCAGGAGCAGCATCAGACCTGAGCCTACCAGAGATGCAAACTGAGGAGACAGAGCCGGTTGGAGAGAAACCATCAGGAACATACTGGTCCCTGTCTGCAACTGAGGCCTTCTGCTTGATGAGATGCATGTCATTTTTTCTTAAAAGGAGCTGGCTTCAGCATAAGTGCATTTTTGTTGAACTAACATTTTCAGGTCTTATTGAGTGCTAAACATATACTAGGTACTCAATAAATATTTCTTGAATGAAGGCACCAATGCTCTCTGAAAGGCTCCATGTTGTCCTGGGTATCTGAATCTTTACTGCCACAGCTCTCTGCTGTGAATCTGAAGTTTCCTAAAATCTGATTTGCATTCCCTCCTAACTTTGACCTTGTTTTGCCCAATTTAAAAAAGTCCTAGTAGACTCCTTACTGACAGCCCTAAAATCCCAAACATCCTGCTTCCTATATAAATAGCCCACTCCATACCCTTCTGTTTGGAGCTTGGATAATGATCCATTTAACTGCTTCAGTGATGCTTCTCATCTTAAAAAAATACAATGATAATCCTATCTCATTTTTCTGCTTCAGTTTCTCTATGCTTTAGCATAATAATAATAAAAAAAAAAGCCACAAACATGAGTCAAGGCTGTATATAGCAGCTCTGGATCCTATCCCAGCTGGGCTCAGTGTCACTTGGTAAGCAGTGATTCTCACTTGGCAAATAAAGTGGAAAGCTAAGAAACATGGTTCCTTCTATAAGCCTAAGGCTCTCTGGACATAGTCTTGAACTCACTGTATCCTCTATTGTTAAATTTCCATTTTTAAGCTCCTACTAATAAAAATAATATAAATCAGTGTCATGGGGATTAGGAGCTGGGTTACTATAACCAAAAATGAAAATAATGGCATATAAGGGCTGGGTGTGGTGGCTCACGCCTGTAATCCTAGCACTCTGGGAGGCTGAGACAGGTGGATTGCCTGAGCTCAGGAGTTCAAGACCAACCTGAGCAAGAGTGAGACCCCCCATCTCTAAAAATAGTCAGGTGTTGTGACAGGTGCCTGTAGTCCTGTAGCTACTTGGGAGGCTAAGGCAAGAGGATAGCTTGAGCCCGAGAGTTTGAGGTTTCTGCGAGCTATAACATGATGGCACTCTATCCAGGGTGATAGAGTGAGACTGTCTCAAAAAAAAAGAAAAAAGAAAGGAAAAAGGAAATAATGACCCATACTAGAAAGAGTCGCTCAGATCTAGTCTACTAAAGGATCACTCAGCAATGATTCTTAACTTTTCTCTATTTTTTATGTGGGGAAAAGATACTTTCCTACTGGATTCCCTATCATTACTCATGTCTATTTGCCATATGAATGTGTTGCTAAAAATAAGTGCAATGCAATCAATGTCCTTCTTCCTTCTTTCTCCATCCCAGCTGATTCATACCTAAAGTGAGTGGCCTAACATGGAAAAGCAGGACCACATGAGAGTAATGCAGGGAGAAGGATTCAGGAAATGAATTGATCACCAGCTGAAACTTACGAAGTTTTGATTGCAAACATTTCATACACTGTGGATCTGAAGCAGGTAACTGAGCCCATAAGCCCCTCCAGCCAGTTTACATATCAGCCTGTTGCTGGATCTAATTTATGTCTCTAGCTTTAGTTGGTCTTCACTGGCACTATAGAAAAGAAACTACTTTGATCAGTGCAAGAAAATATATCAGGCCTTTTCTTTCCCATCATGTCTTTTCTTCAAAATTTTTCTGATTATTTTTAAGGAAACAGAGATAAGCAGGCAGCAAAATAAGTTATATAAAATCTAGACTAAAATGGGTACAAACTAAGACACCAAATCTCATAAAATTAGCTGCTCAGAGAGGTGTGCAGGCCTGGTGAGAATTATGTATCCCTCTCAGCTGCATATTCATAGGAGTGGACTTTGGGATCCCAGGACCACCCTCAGGGACATGCCCGATGGCTCTAGGATCTCTTCCTGATTTAGGCCCTGAACAGGGTCTAAAAACAGCGAGCACTGTAGAACTGTGTCTCATGCATGTTTTACTTTTCTTCTCTGATATTCTATCTACTTTTCCAAGCTTTCTTTCTTTTTTTTTGAGACAGCATCTCAAGCTGTCACCCTTCCTAGGTAGAGTGCCTTGGCATCACAGCTCAAAGCAACCTCAAACTCTTGGGCTCAGGAGATTCTCTTGCCTCAGCCTCCCAAGTAGCTGGGGCTATAGGCGCCTGCCACAATGACTAGCTATTTTCCACAATTTCTTAAACAAAGATTGACTGCCTTCTCTCCTAGGGTTCAAAACAATGTGAGTTCCCATAGTTATAGCCACTATCAACATGCAGGTTGCTCCATATGCAGTGGGTTCCATGAAGTAAGATAGCAGATTGTTGAATGCCCCCCCCAGGCCAGGAATTAGAGACCTTGGGTCAAAGCTATGATTTTTGAACATCTCTTAAGTAACAGGCACTGTAGTGGACACAATTAGTGTCTAATTTAATTCTCACAATGAAAAGATTAGTTTTATCCCCATTTGCCCAAGGTCGCGCCCATCTAGGAAGCATCGTGTCAGATTTTAAAGCTCCTGACCATCTGACTCCAAAACCCAGGCTGTCTTCACTGCCTTCATTTGCTTCAAGGAGCACAACCAAATTTCTCTCTTTTATAATAATCCATTTTTAAAGCAGTTCTGGAAGCCTGGGCAAAAAGTCCAGTCCAGGGAACAAGGAAAGGAATCAATCATGAAGAACAGGGAAGTATAATGATCTGAAGCAGACAAGGAGGATGGAGTGGGGGGCAATTCAACTGGCCATAGGCCTAGGGCTCTTTGCAGCCTCCCCCACCCATGAGCCAGATCTGCCTACACCTCAGGCTGAGCATGAAGCTAGAAGAGCGAGTAGGTTTTGCTGCGACCAGTGGAGACAAATAAGTTCTGGCCAAGGAAAAATTAAAGCGAAATCCAGACATGGATACAGAGTTTATACTTATACCAGATAAAAAATAAAAATAAAATGATGCTTGGTAGCTGGACATTTTTGAGAGGTTCAGAGTCAGCCCCCTACTTTTCTTTCCTATAGTACTAAGGATCTTTGAAGAAATGGGGGTACTGTCAGACAGAATGAATAAAAAAGGCCTCAGAGAAAAGGGGTGCAGAGAACATCCCACTGCTATGAGAAAAAGAAGACTGAATAAGTCCCTGAGGCCTTTTCTAATCCAGATCGGAAAATCAAGAGTAGAGTCTGGGCAGCTGCAATATGTAGGGCCAGGAGCCAGCAGCATTCTCTGGTTAAGCCAGGGATTTGCACTGAGCATATTAAGGTTTCAGGGAAGGGCTACCCAGCATCGCTATGGTCATGCCTCCCTGTGGCAGGCCACTACACTTCATTGAGATGTGTTACTGGTGGGAAATGTTCTGCACAAGTAAACAAGATGGCAGCTAAAAACAGAATGAGAGCCATAGGCTGCCTTTGAGACAGACTCTCTGTCCAGCAGGCTAAAATGCTAAAAATGGGCATATTCAGACATTAGAAATCCAATCATCTGCTGAGGCCCTCCCAAAATTTGGCTTTTCTGTTCCCAGAATCAGTGAGTGCAATTGGCAAAGCTATTCTTCCTCCAGCCCACATTGCATGCATAGGATGGAGTCCTGTCTTTACAACAGCTCTGAGGTTGAACTGTAACCTTTCTTTCTCCTTTCATCAATGCATGCCCTAACCTCCTTTAGGTACTCCATGAAAGTCCCACTTCTTCCATATTCTCCTTGCAATACTTAAAGCACTTTTTGTTTATTGCCCTCATTCTGCACTTAGTTTTCCTTGCACTTTGATTTAGTTTTTTCCAGTTGTGTGCATCTTGTCCCCCAAATTTATTTATTTATTTTTATTTTGTTATTTTTTTTAGATAGAGTCTCACTTTGTTGCCCTCGGTAAAGTGCTATGGCATCACAGCTCACAGCAACCTCAAACTCTTGGGCTGAAGCAATTCTGTTGCTTCAGCCTCCTGAATAGCTGGGACTACAGGTGCCCGCCACAATGCCTGGCCATTTTTAGAGATGAGGTTTTGTTCTGACTCAGGCTGGTCTCTACTCTGTGCCTCCTAGAGTGCTAGGATTACAGTTGTGAGCCACTGCACCTGGCCTTTGTCTCCCAAATTTATGTTATGCTTTTATATTGAATAAACAAAGCGTGTCTTAAAAAATTAGTGGAACGAATCTCTGGAATTGCCATTTCTATTTCTTCTTATCATAAAACCCTATTTTTTTTTCTTTTCTTTCTTTCTTTCTTTTCTTTTCTTTTTCTTTTTTTTTTTTTTTGAGAGAGGGTCTCACTCTTTTGCCTGCGATAGAGTGCAGTAGGGTCATCATAGGTCAATGCAACCTCAAACTTCTGGGCTCAAGCAATCCTCCTGCCTCACCCTCCTAAGTACCTGGGACTACCGGGGCATGCCACCACCCCTGGTTAATTTTTCCACTTTTTATATATATGGTACTTTTTTTTTTTTATAGTTTTTGGCCAGGGCCAGGTTTGAACCTGCCACCTCCAGTATATGGGGCTGACACCCTACTCCTTGAGCCACAGGCACTGCCCTCCACTTTTTATAGACATGGGGTCTTGCTTCTGTTCAGGCTGGTCTTGAACTTCTGAGTTCAAACAATGTTCCCACCTCAACCTTCCAAAGTGCTAGGATTATAGGCAAGAGCCACTGCCCCCAGCCAAAAACCCTCTCATTTTGGCTCCAAATTTCTGCATATTTGTATAGAACATTTTTCTTGTTTTTCTTTTACTTTTTTTTCCCTTTTTTTTTTTTTTGAGACAAGAGTTTCACTCTGTTGCATGGATAGAGTACCAGGGCATCATTATAGCTCGCAACAATCTCAAACTCTTGGGCTTAAGTGGTCCTCTTGCCTCAGCTTCTCGAGTAGCTGGGACTACAGGTGCACACAACACCTGGCTAGTTTTTTTATTTTTTAGTAGAGAAAGGGGCTTGCTCTTGCTCAGGCTAGTCTTGAACTCCTTAGTGAACACAAACAATGTTCCCACCTCAACCTCCCACAGTGCTAGGATAACAGGTGTGAGCCACCGCACCCAGACAGAACATCCTTCTTTTTAACATAGCCCAAATTCCTTCTGTTTGTCAAGCAGTAATGGAAAAGGACAATGTGTCTGGAAGAAGTTCTGTGACAAGAAGACTCAGTCCAGATAAAATGATATGATGTAATCTTACTCTAGACCTGTGCTCTTGCCCTTGCCTATTTATCTTTCTGACTTTTACTAGCTTTTATCTTATACATCATCATAAATTTGCCCATGGACTGTGACATTTTATCTTTCCCCACTGAAATTTAGGGTCCATCCTTCTGGCACATCAGTTTCTGAACACGGCTATACCTTCTTAGTATGTTTCCGCAGCATAAGCTTGTCTCTGACCACTGCCACTGCTTCTCTGCCACCTGAGTCCTGATTCACTCCCTAGGATTACCCTAGTTTCAGTCGTGATAGCTTTCTGACATTTCATCATGCTGCCTAGCTCAGATGGGACACCTCTCATGTTACTAGGTTGTAACTTTTGTCTAGCTAGTTCAAAACTCATAAACATTGGAATCATAAAACTCATGCTTGCAATTAGTTTGCCTTTTGAGTCTTTTCTATTACCATTCTCCCTTGCCCCTTCCCTCACCTAAACATTTAGGTTACCAATTCAGAATACCTGAAGAGAGTCTGACCTAGATAATTTTCTCTTATACAAAAGTAGAACAGCCACAGATTCCCTAGGCTCTCATAGACAAAGCCCTGACTCTCTATTTTGAAAGCCCCTTGTCATGCCCTTTGAGGAAACCAGGAAAATTTTTAGTTTGCTGCCAGTGTGGAAAGAGTTGAATTAGTGCTTTCCCGGAGTAGGTATGAGAATGCTGCTCTCCAGAGGGAAAACAAAATGTCAATCGGTGATAAGTTTAATTTAAATATTGTTATCCTTAGGTTATTACATAGAAAATGGGCTTTTGTGAGCTAATATACGGAAACCTCTCTAGAGGTTTCTATTTCTATAGAAAATGACTTTAAGTTTCACATTAATATGTAACTTTCAAAACAAAATCTGAGCAAAAATTAAGGCAAGCATGGAATCCAAATTCTTCCAAGAAGTCTTTCCCATCTAGCATATCATTAAAACAGTAACAAGTTTAAACCTGTATCATCCCCTTCAACAAATATACATATAATTGACACAAATTTCTTTTCTACATTAGAGATCAAATTCTATTTCAACACACCTGTTGTCTTCCTCCACTTTTATCCTGGATAATAGTCCTGGCAATAGCACCAGTAAACACAAAAGATCTGAAAAATGAACTGGCAACATTGCAAAGTCCAATGGTCAGTAAATCCTGTAAAGAAACGGCAGGTATTTTAGGACCATTCTTTCTTGAAGAATGATGATTTGATTTTGAGCTAAAGGTTTACTGTTTATTTCTTATGTATGAAGATAGGGTTTATATCTCTTCAAATAACAGATAGAAATATTGTTAGAAAGAACAAAAGGATGGCAAATCTGATTTTCTAAATTAAATTGAATCTTCATTTCAGCTAATGATCACAAGAAACATACCTTTTCAAGGTGAGAAAATGAAGTCTCTTGCCTTTTTCTTCTCTTTCCCATGATCACAAGGACTTAGAATGGCACAGTGTTCTTCTTTGCTCTTCCTTCTCTGCTATCCTAAAGGTCAAACTGGGACACCTATTGCTTCCATATTTCTAGGGAAAAAGCTAAACTCAGGGTAGCTGGAGATTTCCCTTAAAAAACATAAAAACAAAAACCAAGGACTATTTCTTTTTCTTTAAGGCCAACTCAATTATTTTAGTAGGTAGGGTTTTATACAGGATAGTCCACAGCATTTCTTATTGTGCCTTGGTATACGGTATACTCCTTGACCAAGTATAAGGACTTGGTAGAAAGCAAGATAAAATTGAGAAAAGTGGGACTCTCCTAGATTAACAACGTGATGTCATGTTATCTTCTTGCCTTGCTGCATCATTTCTGTTCTAGGGGAATAACACCCATCTTAATTCAAGTGGCTTCAAAGTTAACTATCCCTCACCTCTCAAAAATCATTTTCTGATTACAGTTCAAATTACAGTCCAAGTGACTCTCTGATTAAAGAAGAAAGCAGTCTTCATGTTGGCAGGAGGCTCAGATTAGAGAACAAACACGGTTTAAGGGCCAGAGGAAATAATAGTCTTTTTACCTGGTTGGAACTGACTCTGTAGTTATGAAGACTGGAAATCTTCTTGCCCAGAAAAATGAGCAGAAAGGAGCTCACGAAAGATAAGGACAAGGCTTGGAAAATTATTCTGGGAAGAATGGAGAAATCTGGCTTTACAGGAAACAGGAAGCTGGAATAAAACAGTAAAATTATTCCTAGACTGCAAGAATCTTTTTTTTCTTTCATGATAGAGTCTTCCTCTGTTCCCCTAGGTAGAGTACTGTGGCATCATCATTGCTCACAGCAACCTCAAACTCTTGGGCTCAAGCGATCCTCCTGCCTCAGCCTCCTAAGTAGTTAGGACTACAGGCATCTGTCACAGCCTGGTCAGTTTTTCTAGTTTTAGTAGAGATGGGGTCTTGCTCTTGCTCAGGCTGGTCTCAAACTCCTGAGTTCAAGCAATCCACCTGTCTTGACCTCCCAGAGTGCTAGGATTACAGGTGTGACCACCATGCCTGGAAAATAGCAGGAATCTTTTATTGGCACCTCCCCACTCTATTCTTCTCATACTGGGCAGGCCTGGCTTCCCTTTTTTAAAATACATGACAATAAGGGACAAGTAGAACAACTGAGGCAGCAGCCTGTTGAAATGGCTTGCAAAGCAAGCCAAAGGATAAAAGCCATTAAGAGAACATGCTCTACTGTCTTCTAGTTCAAGGTTTCTGCCATGTAACAATAGCAACAAATAGGACAGGCAAACCACAAGAATTCATGAAAAATGGTTTCTCGATACTGTTTGGAACCATACCAGTGGGTAGATACCTAATATGTTTTAGCGCCAAAATGACCAATGAATTCCTTTCTATTTACACTCAAATCCTTCATGGTATAACGTTAGTCATTGTCCTTTACACGGATTACTTCCAAATTCTAGCCACACTTTCCTTCCTATAGTTTTGAGGTCACCAGACTAATATTCCTCAATGGTGATAATCTAATTATATAATTCCTTGGCCTCACATTAGCTTAAATACGTCTATAAAGTGAAATGTCTTGTTATCAACTATTTGGATGCCCCAAAGTACAGTTCTTTTTTTTAGTTTTAATTTTTTTCTTGATACAGAGTCTCACTCTGTCATCCAGGATGGAATAGCATAGCTCACTGTAACCTTGACCACATGGTCTCAAGCAATCCTCCCACCTCAGCCTCCCAAGTATCTGGGACTCTGCAGGTGCATGCCATCATACCCAACTATTTTTTTATAGAGATGGAGTCTTGCTATGCTGTCCAGGTTAGTCTCAAATTGGCCTCAAACAATCCTCCCACCTTATTTTTCCAAAGTGCTAGGATCTCCAAATCCTTCCAGATTAAAAAAAAAAGACAAAGTGCTAGGATCACAGGGATGAGCAGCCACCATTCTTGGCCTCAAACAGCAGTTCTTATAGGAAAGGCATGATAAATGCTTGATTTCCCCCTTTATTTAACAATTTTCAAAATAATGAGTTGGGTCCCTACCATTTTCCAAGTGTGATAAAATGGCTAATAATAGCCAGAGTGATACACTATTTTATCTATTTTTCTTTTATTATAGCCCTCATACTAGGATGGCTACAATAAGTTTAGATCAGTTTTAGGCTGTGACTTTTAGAAAGCCCCCTACTAGGAGGCCTTTAATAAAAGAAAAAAAAAAACCCAGAAAGTATTAGGGAGGATGTGGAGAAACTGGCGTCCTTGTGCACTGTTAATGGGAATGTAAAACTATGCAGCTGCTGTGGAAAATAGTCTGGCAGTTCGTCAACAAGTTAAACACAGAATTACCACATGATCTAGCAATTCCACCCCTAGGTGTACACCTCAAAGAATTAAAAACAGGTGCTCAGGGTTAGATACTCTGGGAGTGGCAGGATCCCTTGAGCTCAGGAGTTCACAACCAGCCTGAGCAGGAGTGAGAGTCCACCTCTACTGAAAACACAAAAATTAGCCAGGCATTATGGCAGGCACCTGTAGTCTGAGCTACTTGGGAGGCTGAGGCAGGAGGATCCCTTGAGCCCAGGAGTTTGAGGGTGCTGTGAATTAGGCTGCAACCATGACACTCTAGCGTGGGGCATCAGAGTAAGACTCTGTCTCAAAAAATAAAAATAAAAATAAATAAAATAAACGAAATGAAATGGAAACAAAATAAGATAAAATACAAGTGCTCCAACAAAAACTTACACATAAATGTTTATAGTAGCAATAATCACAAAAAGCAAAAGATAGAAACAACCGAAATGTCCTTCAACTAATGAATGGATAAATTGTTTTTTAATTTATTTTTTTCTTTTGCAATTTTTGGCTGGGGCTGGGTTTGAACCCACCACCTCTGGTATATGGGGCCAGCGCCCTACTCCTTGAGCCACAGGTGCCACCCTGTGGATAAATAAAATATGTAGATCCCAACAATAGAATGTTATTCAGCCATAAAGAAGAATGTACTGATACACGGTACAAAATGAATGAATCATCAAAACATTATGCTTAAGGGAAAGAAGCCAGACACAAAAGGCCACGTACGGTATGATTATATTTATACGAAATGTCCAGAATAAGGAAATTCAGAGAGACAGAAAGTAGATACGTGGTGGCAAAGCACTATGAAGAGGAGCAATAGGATGAGACTACTAATGAGTTCAAGGTTTCTTTTTGGAGTAATAAAATCTCTTAAAATTAGATGATGGTAATAATTGCACGAAAGAGTATATACTAAAATCCACTGATTTGCACCTATTCAAGGGATAACTATTACGGTATATGAACAAGATAATATTATAAATAACCTTATGCCAATATATTTGCGAACTTAGATTAAATGGATAAATTCTTTGAATTACCAACCAAAACTAACAGAGTAGTCTCAAGAAGAAATAGATAACCTGAATCATAGACAATTGTTATTGTCATTTTTGAGACAGAGTCTTACTATGTTGCCCTTGGTAGAGTGCTATGGCGTCACAGCTCACAGCAGCCTCAAACTCTTGGGCTTAAGTGATTCTGTTGCCTCAGACTCCCAAGTAGCTGGGACTACATGCCTCCCCCCGCCATAACACTCAGCTATTTTCAGTTGTAGTCGTCATTATTGTTCGAACCCAGGCTGCATTCGAACCCGCCAGCTCTGGTGTATGTGGCTGGCACCCTAGCCACTGAACTATAGGTGCCAAGCCCATAGAAAATTATTATGTAATTTAATTATAGTTTATTTAATAACAGCAGACTAAAACTTAAATTTATAATTCATAACATATGCAGGCCCAAATTGCTTCATTGATAAATTCTACCAAATAGTTAAGGAAGAAATAATGCCAATTTTATAGAAACCCTTCTAGAAGTTGAAAATGAGGAAATATTTCCCAAATTCTTCTATTATGGCAACATATTTTGATACCAAACCCAGTCAGACAAGAAGAGAAAATCTCATGCCAATGTCCTTCATGAATATAAATGCAAAAATTCATTTTTGAAAATTAGTATATAAAATGATAATATTCTGTGACCAAGTGGGGTTTATCTTGGGATGCAGTGTTGGTTTAACATTCAAAAATCAATCATAATATCAACAGATCAAAAAAAAAGGAAAAGATATCTTGACAATTTGGTGGGAGTATTATTTTCCATAGATCTATATTGGCAAAATCCTTTAAACCTAATTTGGAAGCACTAATATGTTTCCTTTTCCATTTCTGTAGATTACTTTATAAGTCAGAAAAAAAAATCTTCTAAATGTTTTATACTTGATCTTAGCCAGAGGCCAAGAAGTTATGTCTATATGTTTTAGGTAAGGTTTGCTATTTGAAATGTTTATATTCTTTTATCTTTCATCATTTCATTAAAGAGACAAAATATGTTTGACAATAGTTGATTTATTTCTGAAAAATTACATAAAGCTCCAAATTTAGGCAAAGGAACCATATACTTGGAAAAAATTATTTAAGAAGTTTTGTGATATATTTTTTAAAAAGCAAATAATCCCTTATCTAGTTATAATACCTTATTAGTTCATGCATTTTAAATTTCATTTGCTTTTAAGTAGGAAGAATCCACTTTTGGCACCTCAAAGAGTTACCTCCTGGTCAGGGGCAGTATCTCTTGGCCAGGTGCAGTGGCACACGGAGCACTCCGGGAGGCAGAGGCTGGTAGATCACTGGAACTCAGGACTTCAAGACCAGCCTGAGCAAGAGTGAGCCCCTGTTTAAAATTAAAATTAAAAATAGCCAGGTGGCTTGGCGCCTGTGGCTCAAGTGGCTAAGGTGCCAGCCACATACACCTAAGGCGGTGGGTTCGAATCCAGCCCAGGCCCGCCAAACAACAATGACGGCTGCAACCAAAAAATAGCCCGGCATTGTGGCAGGCGCCTATGGTCCCAGCTACTTGGGAGGCGGAGGCAGGAGACTCGCTTGAGCCCAGGAGTTGGAGGTTGCTGTGAGCTGTATGTCACAGCATTCTACTCAGGGGGACAGCTTGAGGCTCTGTCTCAAAAAAAAAAATAGCCAGGCATTGTGATGGGTGCCTGTAGTCCCAGCTACTTGGAAGACTGAGGCAAAAGAATTGCTTGAGCCCAAGAGTTTGAGTTTGAGATTGTTGTGGACTGTGATGCAACTCTACCAAAAAGAATTATCCTCTATCTTCCCATTTCTCATCATTATTATGTTTATGAATCTAAATTCCTATCTTTGGAATATCATTTTCTTTTCTTTTTTCTTTTTTTTTTTTTGAGACATAGCCTCAAGCTGTCCCCCTGAGTAGAGTGCTGTGTCATCACAGTTCACAGCAACCTCCAACTCCTAGGCTCAAGTGAGTTTCCTGCCTCTGCCTCCCAAGTAGCTAGGACCACAGGCACCTACCACAATACCTGGCTATTTTTTGGTTGCAGCCGCCATTGTTGTTTTTGGCGGGCTCAGGCTGGATTCGAACCCACCACCTTAGGTGTAT
>NW_003852426.1:6715743-6735444 GCF_000181295.1 Otolemur garnettii
TCCTGCCTCAGCCTCCCAAGTAGGTGGGACCACAGGCGCCCGCCACAACGCCCGGCTATTTTTTGGTTGCAGCCGTCATTGTTCTTTGGTGGGCCTGGGCTGGATTCGAACCTGCCACCTTAGGTGTATGTGGCTGGAGCCTTAGCCACTTGAGCCACAAGTGCCGAGTCATCATTTTCTTCACTATCCAACCAATGTCTACTTTAATTCCCTATTTATAACCTATAAGTATCTTGGTGTTTTCTAGGTAATGTGCTAAATAGAGCTATCACTGAATTGCTCAGAGGCAGATATTTAACTTTTTGTCAAATTTCCCCGTTCTTTTCCTTTTAAGAAGTTACATAAGAATGTATACCCAAAGAAGTACATGGTACATCTAACTTATTATCATATATGTATATTAGTAAAGCTTAAATATTGCGTATGACAACACTGAAACTACTACTTTTTCTTCTTACTATTCTGTATAAACATTTAATTCTTGTTAGCAAATTAGGTTGAAAGGGGACACAGCAAGAGCTAATTTAACTTGTTCAGTTTAACCAGTCCCTAGCAACTCTACATAAATACATAATTTTTTTTAAAAAAAGGAATTCAGGCTGGGTGCAGTGGCTCACACTTCTAATCCCAGCACTTTAGGAGGCCAAAGTGGGAGGAAGCTTGAGATCAGGAGTTTAAGACCAATCTGGGCAAGAGAGCAAGACCTCAACTCTACAAAAAAAAAAACAAAAAAAAACTAGCTGGGTATGTTGGCCCACACTTGTAATCCCAACTACTAAGAGGCTGAGGTGGGAGGATTGCTTGAGCCTAGGAATTCAAGGCTGCAGTAAGCTATGAATGTACCACTGTATTCCAATCTGGACAACAGACTGAGACTCTCTCTCTCTCAAAAAAAAAAAAAAAAAAAAAGAGTTCAAAGCTTTGTTTACAATTCAATTTTTGAAATGTTCACTTGTCTATCTATACCCTTGAATCTTATGATAAAAGGTAAGCAAAGCTTGGCTGTGTGGTTTATCAGTCATTAATAACAGAAGTATGTGAGTAAGTAATAAGAGTGGTTATTATTATAGACTTTGTAATTAAGGAGCAATGAGTTCAAATGGTAGCTCTGTCACTGAGTAGCTATGTGATCTTGGACAAGTCATTTAAACTTAGTAAGCCTTAGTTTCCTCAGCCATAAAAAAGAAAAAAAGATATCTATGTCATGGCATTACTGTGAGGAATAAATGAAATAAGGTAAATATGTAAGGCATCCATCCCATTGTTATTCTTGCTATTTTTTCTGAGGGCAGAGACCGTGTCTTATTTATCTTTCTCTTCCTTGATACCTAAGTGCTGCCAGCTCACACTTTTTAATAGACAGAAATTTCAAATGGATTTAGCCATCATCAGATTTCACTGAGAATTGGTAGGATATGAGACCAGTTTAATCTGACTGTGCCAGAGTAGCCTATGTTTTGTTACTCTGGAGTTTAGCCAGTATTCTTGATTCTATGGGATTCCCTATTGCACAACATGAGGAAATGGGCAATGCTCTTCAAAATCCTGCCTGTGAGTTAAGAAACTGCAGTCAATTAGCTAATGTGATTCATCCAATCAAGGTTAAAAAAAAGTATAATTTCCTAATAGAAGTATGAGTGGCACCCCATAGTCACTGGTAGGAATTGTAGTGTAAATTAATTGTTGAGGTCCTAATAACTCCAGAGGCCAGGCTATTTCTACCCAGAGTAAGAAAATTTTGTTGTTCAAGAGCACTTACTCAGTCTAAGTGGGTGAAGGCAGAAGGAACGTTTATCTCCTGCACACTGAGCCATAGGAGAGACGCTAGGAAAACAGAGACATCTCTTGTCCAACTCTTGAGAGTTAATCAGACAGGTACAGAGGTTGAGAGGCCTATAATGCACCATGAACAAAACTTGAGTCTGTATATGCTGCATGTAGTGCAGCAAACAGTTCTTCTTAGGTGGGGGGATTGGCTCTACTATGAAGAGGGAGAAAGAGGCTGACCAGAGAAAAAACAAGGAGTTGTCCTAGCCTTCTCCTTTTGTGAGTCTCTGTGCTCCAAAATGAATTTGGCCAGAGACTGCTAGTAGAAAATACCAGTCAGGTTGTGTGGTCAGAAGCTGAGAGTATCAGAAAGAGGAAAGCAATATTGAAAAGTAGAATTACTGGCCTGGCACGGTGGCTCATGCCTGTAATCCTAGTAGTCTGGGAGGCTAAGGCAAGTGGATTGCTTGAGCCTAGGAGTTTGAGACTAGTCTGAGCAAGAACAAGACCCCATCTCTACTAAAAATAGAAAAACTAGGCAGGCATTGTGGTGGGCACCTATAGTCTCAGCTACTCGGGAGGCTGAGGTAAGAGGATTGCTTAAGTCCAAGAGTTTGAGATTGCTGTAAGCTATGACGCCATAGTACTCTACCCAGGGTGGCAGAGTCTCATTCTTTGAGTCTCACTAAAAAAAAAAAAAGAAAGAAAGAAAGAAAGAAAAGTAGGATTACTGACCTATAAGGAATCATGTCAATAAGTGTGTGGCTTGTTTCTGTGGCCATGCTTATCCTGTTTGCAAGTGCAGTGAAGCCAAGAATCTGCAGAGGGTTAAAAAAAAAAAGCATATGATTATCTAAATATTATGCATTGCTTCTAGGAATAGAAGTGCTCTGTTTCAAAACAAACAAACAAAATAAAACTTCTACATAGAAAAAGATGGAAATTCACAAACACTGAGTATGGATTTGTCTTATGTTTGTCAGAAAGAAGAAAGGAGTGAATAATTGACAGTAAAAAAGTATTAATAGTAGTTGACTTTGGATGGTGCAACTAAGAGGTATTTTTTTTTCCCTTTCCCCTTTATTATTTATTTATTTATTTATTTTTGAGACTGAGTCTTAAGCTGTTGCCCTGGGTAGAGTGCCATAGTGTCATAGCTCCCAGCAACCTCCAACTCAGGGGCTCAAGCAATCCTCTTGCCTCAGTTTTTTTCTTTTCTTTTTCTTCTTTTTCTTTTTTTGTACCAACAGGGTCTCGCTTTTTGCTCAGGCTGGTCTTGAACTTGTGAGCTCAAGCTATCGACCTGCCTAGGCCTCCTAAAGTGCTAGGATTACAGGCAAGAGCCACCATGCCAACCTCCTTTCCCCTTTTTAAAAACAATCTCGTCATATTTTTCAAAATTTTTAGAATGATACTGAATTTCTTTTGTAAGGAAAAAAACCCTGTATTTTTGAAAATTTATGAGAAAGAGGCAATAAATAAAAGTGCTTAAAAATAAGCATGTTTTGAGGGAATTAATCATCTATTGTTAATGGTTAATAAAGTATTATAAACTTAAAAATTGCCAAGAGAGTAGATCTTAAATGTTCTCACAACAAAAAATGGTAAGTATATAAGGTGATGGATATGTTAATTAGCATGATTTAACCATTTCTCAGTGTCTACACATATCAAAATATCATGTTGTACACTGTAAATGTACATAATTTTTATTTGTCAACTATACTCTCATTTACAAATGTTTAAGGAAAATAAAAATAAGTAAACTAAGCATGTTTTACAAATATAAACATATATGTATTTAAAACTGAATGTGTTCAGCTTTGGCATAGTCAACATATTTTTTTTTTAATTCTTATATTATCTAACCATGAATTCCAGACATCAAAAACACCTACTAGATTTGATCCTGCAATCCCATTACTGGGCATCTACCCAGAAGGAAAAAAATCCTTCTATCATAAAGACACTTGCCCTAGACTGTTTACTGCAGCTCAATTTACAATTGCCAAAATGTGGAAATAGCCTAAATGCCCACCAACCCAGGAACGGATTAACACGCTGTGGTATATGTATACCGTGGAATACTATTCCACCATTAAAAAAATGGAGACTTTACAGCCTTTGTATTAACCTGGATGGAAGTAGAACACATTATTCTTAGTAAAGCATCATAAGAATGAAGAAGCATGAATCCTATGTTTTCAATTTTGATATGAGGACAATCGATGACAATTAATGACAGCGTAGGGGTGGGGGGAAGGGAGGAGCAGAGAGAAAAAGGAGGGTGGGGTGGGGGAAAGGAAGAGCAGAGAGAGGGAAGGAGCAAGTGGGTGGGGTCTTGGTGTGTGCCACACCTTTTGGGGGCAAGACACGATTGTAAGAGGGTCTTTACCTAACAAATGCAATCAGTGTAACCTGGTTTCCTGTACCCTCAATGAATCCCCAACAATAAAAATTAAAAACAATTCTTATATTATCTAACCATGAATTCCAGGCATCAAAAACACTTACCAGAAATAATTCCATGGGAAACTCGATGGGATAGCGATTGAAAGAAATCCTGATACATTTGTTGATTCTCAGAGCAACAACAGCAGTTAGAAATAGCAGAATACTAGTGGAGTTAGCTTTTGGAAGGGCTAGACAATAATTCATTATGTTCTGAAAGAAAAATTATAGAGGCTTAGAAAGGGATATAATAATTGCATAAATCTAGAAAATGACACTTATTCTAGTTTAGTTTAGAAAGAAGCTCTTAGGTAGAGTTGCTAAAAGGTCTTTATGGGCATATCATAACAGTGAGGGTGGGGACATATTTTAAGTTGAAAAAGAAATTAAAAGAGGCAGTAATGTTCAACAAGGATAGAATACACTTTATTTGTTTCGGTGTAACAGAAAGGACATAGGTCATCTGTTCATGATATATAGCTACAGCATCTTGCAGGACAAATTTTAATGCAAATCATGTAAGTTTAAAAGACTGAGCTGAAGTTAGTTTTTTTTTTGGCCGGGGCTGGGTTTGAACCCACCACCCTTGGCATAAGGGGCTGGCACCCTACTCCTTGAGCCACAGGAGCCACCCCTGAGCTGAAGTTGTTAATGCAACAGGAAACATAGTCTAACTGGCATCTGCAATTAAACAGGACTTAGATCTAGGAGAGAGGAAACTATTCCTAGGACTCTAGCAGGAGTTTCTCTGCTGGGGCCCACTTCTCTTTGGAGGCAAGGGGAGGGACACTGTAACCGTAGGTGAAGGTTGAAATTACTCACGTAGAAGAAGGCGATGGGACCAGAGTGGAAACTAATCATAACCCCGAAGACGAAAGTCAGCTGGGACAATATGACGTGCAGTGCGGTAGCAGCCAGATAGGCACTGATTGCAGCCTCCGGAAGGTATGTGGTAACTAAGCCCAAACCCATCATGCCCATTAACAGCTGCAGGGGTTCAGATGGAAAAGAAAAACAGAGTGGGGCAGAACATCTTCAAACTAGCAATGACACCAGTGGCCCTATCCAGGGGCCCCAAAGCCCCTTCTCAGAAGGGCTTCCAGTAAGTAAGTTAAGTTAGGCCCCTTGTATAACTCTCGAGTCTCTCCTTCCCTAATGAACAGAACTTGACCAGAAGCTCCCAACAAGCACTAACTCACATCTTTTTCTCCTTTCTTCATGAGCATTGTTAGCTAGGTAAATTAAATTCAGGAATCTACTGCCCCCTAGGTTGCTTTGGGGAAACAGCGGCAAGGTGATCAAAAAAGCCTTTGCCTTATTAAAGGCCCTTTCCTTAGAAGCTTTGATAGTCCTTTTCAGGAGAGGTTTAACAACCCTAGTAGTACATAGTACAATTATCTATGAGGAATGCAGCATATCACAAAGGAAAAGAGAAGTCAAAAAAACTGGGATCCAGCTCAAATTTCTTGGCCTTTGACTCTTTGAGAATGATGGCACTGAATTTATGTGTTCAAGATTACGTATGTACTGAATATATAAATAAAGAAGGTATTTTATAGGTCCAATACATATATAAGATATAAATATGTTAAATAAGAAAATTTTATACACACACAAAAGATCTAAAAGGATAGGCACTGAACTGTTACAGAAGCTACCTTTGAAGAATGGGATTAGAGGTTGGGGATAACACTTTCTATACTTTTTTACAGTTTGAGCTAATCAACTTTTATTTATTTATTTTTTTGACAGGAAATTTCTTTTTTAAATTATGAACTCAATCCATTTGGTGTATTTCAAAAGGGCAGTACTTTTCTTCATTAATCAGTGAAAGAAGTTAGAAATCAACTTCCAGACTCAGTGCCGATAGCTCAAACAGCTAAGGCACCAGCCACGAAAATCAGAGCTGGCAGGGTCAAATCCAGCCTGGGCCTGCCAAACAACAATGACAACTACAACCAAAAAATAGCTGGGTGTGTTGACGGGCACCTGTAGTCCCAACTACTTGGGAGGTGGAGGCAAGAGAATTGCTTAAGTCCAGGAGTTGGGAGATTGCTGTGAGCTGTGACATCATGGCACTCTACCCAGGGTGACAGCTTGAGGCTCTGTCTCAAAAAAAAAAAAAAAACCAAGAAATCAACTTCCAAAAAAATCAGCAAATGGCAAACAAATTTCCTTAAAGTCACAGTCACATATATAGTGCATCCTAGAAAAGAGGAGGGGCAAGACAGGTTCCACCCACTTTCATGACTTTCATCAAATACTGGATCTACTCAAGAGGTGGAGAGAAAAGGCAACTTTCAAAAAGGAGTATGTTGGCTTGTGTCCATAGCTCAGTGCTTAGGGTGCTGACCACATGCACCGGGGCTGGGGTTTGAATCTGGCCCAGGAATGCTAAACAACAATGGCAACAACAACAACAAAATAGCCTGGCATTGTGGCAGGCGCCTGTAGTCCCAGCTTCTTGGGAGGCTGAGGCAAGAGAATCGCTTAAGCCCAGGAGTTTGAGGTTGCTGTGAACTGTGATGCCATGGCAGCTACTGAGGGCAACATAGTGAAACTCTGTTTTAAAAAAACCAAAAAGGAGTATGTTATTAAGTGAGGCATTCATTTACTATACTCCTTCCTAAGAGCACCATGGGGAACACGTTTTCTAAACTAGATCTAAAATGTGGAACGTGGAATCAATCCATCCTCTTCCCCTTAAAAGGCTGTCCACTGGTTAATGAATTAAAAAAAAAAAAAACACTAAAAAACAAATCACACAGACAGTGCCTGTGGCTCAGTGGGTAGGGCACCAGCCCCAAATACCGAGGGTGGCAGTTCGAACCTGGATCCTGGCCAAACTGCAACAAAAAAATAGCCAGGCATTGTGGCAGGGGCCTGTAGCCCCAGCTACTCGGGAGGCTGAGGGAAGAGAATCACCTAAGCCCAAGAACTGGAGGTTGCTGTGAGCTTTGACACCATGCCCTCTACCAAGGACAATAAAGTGAGAATCTGTCTCTACAAAAAAAAAACAAACAAAAAAAACAGATTCCAAAAACAGAAGGGGGGAATAAAAGGACACTAAGATGTCCCAGAATACTCTCTAGAGTGGAACTAGGGAGCAGCTTCAACAATTCAAATTAGTTGGGCAGCACCTGTGGTTCAAAGGAGTAGGGCACTGGCCCCATATGCCGGAGGTGGCTGGTTCAAATCCAGCCCTCTGCCAGAAACTGCAAAAATAAATAAATAAAGGCAATTTAAATTAGTCTATTACAGAGTCATCACAAGCATATCTTGCTCTAAAAAAAAAAAAATTTTTTTTTTTGGAAACAACAAAAAAACTAGTACACAATTACTCAAAATTAACTAGTATTGGGAAGGGAAAGGGAGGGCCATACCTAGGTGCCTCATCTGACACCATGTGCAGTGGATGCCTGTATGTAAGTGCAGGGCATTTGTCGTTATTGCAAAAATTTTAATTTTTTTTTACAAGTTGTCCCCCTGGGTAGAGTGCCATGGCATCACAGCTCATAGCAACCTCCAACTCCTGGGCTCAAGCGAGTCTCCTGCCTCAGCCTCCCAACTAGCTGGGACCACAGGTGCCCACCACAACACCCAGCTATTTTTTGGTTGCAGCTATCATTGTTGTTTGGCGGGCCCGGGCTGGATTCAAACCCACCACCTTAGGTGTATGTGGCTGGGGCCCTAGCCACTTAAGCCATAGGTGCCAAAACATAATTTTTAATCTTTAGTTTGATTTAAACATTGCTTTTAGTATGATGCCATCACCAGCTGTGCAGAAAGGGCTCTGGAGAGATGTTCAGCAGCACACACCGGCAGCTCTTCTTCAGTTCTGGAGGTTCCAGGGCAGCCAATATTGCTTCATCAACTACATTCTTTAGGCCTATCTGTGTTAAGTGCAGAACACTCCACATACTTGACAGCCTTCAGGTCAGGGGCCAGCTTTTCAGCAGTCTCTGGTGTGATAGGCTTCTGTTTGTTCTTGCCAAGTTTTTCAATAGTAAGAGTCATCTCTGAGATCAATTTGGTTCTCAACAAGCAAGAAAGGGAGTCTTTGGACAGTGGTGAGTTATCTCAGACACCCACTTTTCTTTCACATTTTCAAATGAGGATGGAGAGACCACTGAAAAATAGACTAGAAATACATCTGTTTGTGGATAATTCAGTGATCATAATCTGTCATAATCCTCTTGCCCTGTAGTATCAGAAAGTTCAAGAGCATATGGCTCATCACAAATGATAACTGTGACTGCATAGTTGTCAAAAACAGTTGGAAAATATTCAGATGGAAATTTGTTTGTTGTATAGGATATCAGGAGACATGTTTTACCAACAGCACTATAACCTACCACAACACACTTAATTGTCTACATTGCTGAAATAGTTTTATATTCACTTTAAATATTTCGAATCTGATGTTGACCCCAGTGTCTCCACTAGGGCATTGGCAGCACTCAACGATTATCTTTTATAATAAAAAACACAATTATTGGCTGGGCACATGTGGCTCAAGTGGCTAAGGCGCCAGCCATATATACCTAAGGTGGCGGGTTCGAATCCAGCCCAGGCCCACCAAACAACAATGACGGCTGTAACCAAAAAATAGCCGGGCATTGTGGCAGGCGCCTGTGGTCCCAGCTACTTGGGAGGCTGAGGCAGGAGACTCGCTTGAGCCCAGGAGTTGGAGGTTGCTGTGAACTGTGATGCCACAGCACTCTACCAAGGGGGACAGCTTGAGGCTGTGTCTCAAAAAAAAAACCAAACCCACAATTGTTGGGGTAGGTAGATCAGTTAGATATGAGTAAGAAGAGAGGAGGCGAGTGAACTGAGGGTGAGTGTGTAGAAAGATAAAGGGAATTTTTGTGGGACTCTCTTGAAATAGCTTGAGAATTCAAGGTGAACTTGAGAGAATCAGGGATGGATGCCATGACATATCCATAAAAGGAGACTATAAAGGGAGGAAATCCACCCTCACTAGTTCTTGGTACTCCATTGGACAATTCAAATACTGTGGCACTTCCACACTGGATGAAAACAATAAAAGCCTAGAGATCCTAAGCAGCCAGGCCAGAGTCCTGGTGGACAAAGGCCTGCTCCTGCCCTGTGAAGTGTACTTTCCCTTCCTTTCAGCTTGCAAGACAGTCCTTTTTCTACCTTTGCTTTGTTGCCTGCTATCATTTTTCATAGTGGGTAGATAAGAAACAAGGGATTCTGGGCACAACCAGTAACACCATTAGAAAATCCATGATTAGAGGATGAGTCCCAATCCCCTTAATTTTTCTTTTTTTTTTTTGGAGGCAGAGCTAAAGCTGGCACCCTGGGTAGAGTGCTATGGCGTCATGGCTTATAGCAACTTCCAATTCTTGGGCTCAAGTTTTGTTTTTTTTTTTTCAACTTTCTTTTCTTTTTTTTTTTTTTTATTGAATGGTAACTGTGTACATTGATGCACTTTGGGGCTCAAGTTTTTGCCTCAGTTTTTCTATTTTTAGTAGAAACGGGGGTCTCAATTTTTGCTCAGGCTGGTCTCGAACCCGTGAGCTCAAGCAATCCACCTGCCTTGGCCTCCCAGAGTGCTAGGATTATAGGCATGAGCCACCATGTCCGGCCCCCAATCCCTTAAGAGAGTAGGTTAGAAACTGGTACAGCTCTTGGCCAGGCGCAGTGGCTCACATCTGTAATCCTAGCACTCTGAGAGGCCGAGGCGGGTGGATTACTTGAGTTCGCGAGTTCGAGACCAGCCTGAGCAAAAGCGAGACCCCATCTCTACTAAATATAGAAAAACTGTTGAGCCCAAGTTGGAGGTTGCTGTGAGCTATGATGCCACGCACTCTACCCAGGGCACAGCTTGAGACTCTGTCTCAAAAAAAAAAGAAAATTGGTACAGCCCAATGAAGACAATTCATTAAGTGGGGGAAAGAACAAAATGGGAGTCTTAGAGCCTAGTATTGTCACCACTTCACTGTCCATTGCTCTCAGAAAACAAACAATTTAGAACCAATACATCTTTTGGCTTTAAAAGCTTTTGCTTCAAAGCTTGTCATCAGCCATGAACCGCTTAATCTCCTGTCATTACTGCTCATACGCACTTATACTATAGTCAGGCCAATGTACCTCCTAGTTTCTGTGTAATTGGCTGATTCCTGTTTCTATGCTTAACCCACAAAGTCCTCTTTTCCTTTTTTTTTTTTTCCATTTCTGCCAGTTTGTGTGCATTCTCTTTTTCAAGAGCTCTATAAAATTCTTCTCCTTAGAGAGGTGTGGTGAAAGCATGGTTCCCAGGGTTGGAGAACTTGGCTTCAGCCCGGGCCCTGCCATTCACTGGCTATGGGAGTGTGGACAAGGTAACTCTCTGAGCCTCAGTTTCCTCATCTTCAAAACGTGACTAATAAACCACAGTGTTTTCTATGGATTAAAATTATATAACATGCGTAAAACAACTAGTTCAAATGTGAAAACAGTGATAGATAAAAATACATATCATTTTCATGCCATCCTTTCCTTCCACCCTTCCTACAAACGGCAAATATCTTCAAATACCACAGAACTCTTTTCCCCCCATAGGGGTGTGGCATCAGAGTCAGTGTTAACATTAACATAATATTCTAGGCAGCCACTGCCAATCAGTCAGAGCTGACCTGTGAGGTGAAACCTACCCCGCCCTTACAGAAAGCTGGTACTAAATGTTGAATGAATGAAAGAAGGGACTCAATAAATAGTTGTTTCCTTCCCAGACAACTCCAATTCAACTAAACATTGTTCTTTTACTTCATGTTCTTTCAGCACTGAACTCTTCACTTTTATAAATATATATATATATATATATTTTTTTTTTTTTTTTTTTTGAGACGGAGCCTCAAGCTGTCCCCCTGGGTAGAGTGCCGTGGCATAGCTCACAGCAACCTCCAACTCCTGGGCTCAAGCGAGTCTCCTGCCTCTGCCTCCCAAGTTGCTGGGACCACAGGCACCTGCCACAACGCCTGGCTATTTTTTTTCAGTTGCAGCCGTCATTGTTGTTTGGTGGGTCCGGGCTGGATTTGAACCCACCACCTTAGGTGTATGTGGCTGGCACCTTAGCCACTTGAGCCACAGGCGCTGAGCCATGAATATTATTTTGTACTTCAAGATAACCCGGAGCATAGATTCTGGAGACAGACAACTGAAACTGAATCCCAGTTTGGTATCTGTCTCACTGACTGTATGACTTTGGGCAATTTACCTAACCTCTCTCTGCTATGTTTCCTTAAAGTAAAGACGACCCTAATAGCTTATCCTCGAGAAGAGTTGTTGTGAGGATCAAATGAAGTAATGCAGGTAAAGTGCCTAGAACATTCTCTAGCACATAGCAATAAATGTTAGTTAGGTATTATTATCTAGTTCAGTCTCTCTCTCCCGCCGTCCTCCGTCTCTCTCTCTCTCTCTGTCCCTCCTTTATTTCTCTGACTTGTCCACAGGGAAGGACGCAGACCCCGTCCAGAGCCACCTCGGGAGCCACCTCTCCCACCCTGGCATCCTCTGTGTCCCCCTGCTCTGATTCAAACTCCTTCATGCGCGTCACGCAGTGGAGGTGCTGGTGCTCACAGGCTAGGAAGTTGGGGAAGCTGTCGCACTTGCCCTTGAGCTGCGTGCAAGCGATGAGGTAGTGGGCGCAGTGGCGCTGCTGCGGGAGCTTCAGCTGTGCGTGGTTCATTTTCTATTGCATGGCCACCATCTCGCATTCCTTGCGCTAGGGGAAGACAAAGTCTAGCAGGAAAGTGGGAATCCACTGAGGAATCTCCCCGGTAATAGTGAGCCAGGTGCGCCCCCAATGGCTGCTGTCGCTGCAGGCCCCTCCTGTAGTCTAGGGACTCTTGCTCCTACCCGGAAGTACTGCCCTTTTCCCAGACTTCTTATTGGATTTTATTTTTAATTTGAGGCAAGGTGTCGCTCTGTCACCTAGAGTTGTAGAGTGCAGAGCATCATAACTCACTGCAGCCTCTAACTTCAGGGCGCCAGCGATTGCTCCTGCCTCAGCCTCCTGAGTAGCTGCGACTACAGGTGACAGCCACCACGGCTGGATAATAAATTATTTTTTGTAAAGATGGGAGTCTTTCTATATTCTCCATGCTGTTCTTGAACTCCTGGCCTCGAGGAATCCTCCCACCTCAGCCTCCCAAAGTGCAGAGATTATGGGTGTGAGCCACCACGTCCAGCCTGCTAGTTTATTTTTTGACAAAGCTCTGGCAGAAGGGGAGGATGCCACCTTGTTACTTCCCGGTAGAGGCAGAAGTCCAGGTTCCCCACTTGGCCTTTACTGACACCGGAGGCAATAGGAATTCTTCATTATTGCTGAACAAAGTTGAATGTTCTGGTTCCCAACTAGGCCTCCCATTGATAGCACTTTGGCTGGGAGAGGCAGGAATGCCTTTACTTCTTCCCATATGGCCTCCACTGACACCTAAGCAGAGGAAAGTCCGCCTCACTACTGCTGCTGAGAGGGGAAACACCTGGATCTTCACTAGGCCTCTTCCAGGAATGAGAGTTTTGACTTCCTATTTAGCTTTCTCTGCTACCACCCAAACTGGGAGGTTGGGTGTCTTATAGCTGGGTGAAGGTAGAAGTCTAGGTTCCTCATCTGGCTTTCGTTGGCCTGGGTGGAGGTAATAATCAGCTATGGTTTTTTTTTCCCCTTGATTTTGGCTGGAGTATTTATTTATTGTCTAAATGTTTTTGGTCTTGCTAGCCTTTCCTCGCCCTGTGGCTATAGAAAAGCAGGCTTTTTACCTGTGTGGATAACATGAAAAACAAAAAACAAAAGCTGGCTTTTGTTGTGAAAAAAAATTTTTTTTGTCTATATCTGTTAGCATTTTGAGTTTTGGGCTTCTTCAGCTCTATGCTTAGGTATATCTGGCAAAAATAAAACCCAAAGAAATCACCACAGTGTCATTCCTTGGGTCTTGAAATTTCAAGCCATTCTGCCCTTCTCATCATCTTTTAGAGTCTCGTTTTGTTTATTTTATGTATCCTGTCCAACATTTTTAGTTGTACTTCGCAAAAAGAATAGGGAAAAGTATATCCATTCCATCTTCCTGGAAATGGAATGTCCTCTCCTTCTTTAGATGAAAAAAGCTGAGGTTTGAAGGAGGGAAGAGAACATGTCTGAGTCCACTTAGATAATTAGGAGGTTGCTGACATATTGCTTGTATTCTGTATTCTCCCACGAGATTGAACTGCTTAACCACAGGAATTCTATCCTCTTTTTTTATTTTTGGTTTCTCTTTAAATACCAAATTCATTTCCCAGTATTTAGTAATTATACCTTATTGATGCTCACTATGTGACAAGCTCTGGGCTGAATACTTTGCATGCATTTTCTCAATCCTCATAAGAACACTAAAAACAAATATTACTCCCCGTTTACAAATGAGGAAACTGAAGCCCACAAAGGGCCAAGTTTACTGAAGTTCGTACAGCTCATAAGTGTCAGGGCTGGAGCCCACTATGATAGTCTGCCTTTGTAGGCTTCCAGAAAATCCTTCCCCAATGAAATACAGTCCCCAGGGGATCAATGAAAAATCAGCTATAAAATAGGTTAGTTAGGAAAAAAGAGAAAAAAAGCTGGAAGATGTGACTTTAATTTAGCAGGTAGGAGGCTCTCAGATTAAAATTAAAGACACTGCCAAAATAAGTTTTGGACTTTTTTTTTTTTTGAGACAGAGCCTCAAGCTGTCCCCCTGGGTAGAGTGCCATAGCATCACAGCTCACAGCAACCTCCAACTCCTGGGCTCAAGCGAGTCTCCTGCCTCTGCCTCCCAAGTAGCTGGGACTACAGGCGCCTGCCACAACATCTGGCTATTTTTTGGTTGCAGCCATCACTGTTGTTTGGTGGGCCCAGGTTGGATTCAAACCCACCAACTCAGGTGTATGTGGCTGGCGCCTTAGCTGCTTGAGCCACAGGTGCTGAGCCATAAGTTTTGGATTTTAATAAATCATTATATTATTGTCCTTTAGCTGTGGCCCCTGTCAATGCAGAAAAAGGATTCCAGGTCTGACCCTAATAGTTACTAACTCAAAGTATACTATGTGAGCCTATTAAGATATTCTTGCTGAAAGAATATAAATTAATTTTTAAAAAGGTAAAATCAGGAATGGAACTCTGGACCATAGTCCCTAGGATCCTTCTTTGTCTTAGAGAAGAAGGGACTGATGAGAGTGTTCAGTATCTCATCCTAAATCAGTGGGGGATGATTTCTGAGGAGGGAGAAGTTTTGTCACCAAGGAGACAGCCTCTTCCACACATCCTACAAGTTTCTAAAAAATAAATCACTGGAGTTCCAGATGTATCACAACAGATCATGGGAGCAATTAAAAGAAGGGCTCTCTTTGTAGTCCCTTTACTCAGTTTTTTTTTCAGGGGTTCAGAAGTTCAGATCCTACCTGAATAATCCCAGTCAGAAAAGTTGTGGTTGCTACCACGTTTAAGGATTTATTATAGCCTGTAAAGTAGTAGGGGACAGAAAAGTCTTCTTTGATGAAAGTTCCCAGGATCAGGTGACCGTTGTTGAATGGGCTCACTTTCAGAACATTAATCATCAGAGCGCTCAAAAGGAAGAAGGAACCTATGGGAGAAGATGTTAGAGGCAGTAGGTGAGGTTTCCAGTCTAGGTAAACTGATGGATATTGACAAAGCAAGGCATGGTTTGATTTTGTATTGTCCTTGATTTGAAGAACTTTTCTTCTTTGAAAGTGGCGATCGAGGGTGAGGCCTGTGGCTCAGTGAGTAGAGTGCCAGCCCCATATACTGAGGGTGGTGGGTTCAAACCTGACCCTGGCCAAATTGCAACAAAAAAATAGCTGGGCATTGTGGTGGGCACCTGTAGTCCCAGCTACTCGGGAGGCTGAGGCAAGAGAATCAATCGCCTAAGCCCAAGAGCTGGAGGTTGCTGTGAGCTGTGACGCCACAGTACTTTACCCAGGGCGACAAAATGAGACTCTCTCTCAAAAAAAAGAAAAGAAAGTGGTGATCAAGAAGTAATAAAGCAGGAAAGAGAACTGTGGCTGCACATATCGCCACTGAATTTAGATTTGGTGGTTCAGGTATTTAGTCTCTTTATTTAGGGGCATATGGAGTGGGACGGAAAGAGAAATAGGTGTCAGGTTCAGCTGTTGTGCCTGCTCTTTAAAAGTGAGATGATAGTGAAAAGATCAGAAAACAATGCTAATTAATAACAATTGGAAGAAAAATAATAGACAACACTTCCAAAGGATTTACTACGTGCAAGATGACACTGAGCTAAACCTGTTTCAAACATTATTTCATTAACTCCTCATATTGACATACACACATATAGGAGCAAAGGCAAATCTTACCTTTAAAGTTACCTAACAGACACAAAACTCTAACAGCCTTATAATCAGTATTTGTAAAAAACGGTGAGGTGCCCAAGAAACTTACAAATATGGGAATAAAATTATTCTCTTGGTGTTCAAATGTAAAATGAACACATAATGGATTTGAATAAATGTATGTAATACTGTTCTTAAATAAGGCAGAGTAGCATGTCACATCTACAAGGATGGGATACTTATCAGACCAAATATACAAAACATATTAGGAGAAAGAGTGTGCCAATCAGAGTGGTCATGTTGGCTGAATGCTCAGTGGGGAAGCCCAGCAAAAGGAATCTCATTGAATAAATGTCAACTTTTAACAAGTATGGTCCTTGAAATAGTCATTACTAATTATAAATTAGTAGATGGACTTTTGACTCAGGGAAGGAAAGTACTTATCTCATGGACTTTAGTGTTTTGATTATAATGACAGCATTTTCTCATTGTGAAATAAGAAGCTGGCATGCTGCATTACAAATCAGCCCCATGGAGTTAGGTTATCATGGGTATAGCTGCAAGATAGATCTGGGAGTATTGGCAAAATCATTTCTGGATCTTTTGCATCGAGGGCAGCCAGATTCCAACATGTGGCAATTTCATCAGGAAAAGTACCTCCACTCTCTTATTCTTCTGGGGAACATCTTGCTAGCCTGTTTTTTTTTTGTGTGTGGTGACATTAAAAATGACACACTAGGCTTAGCGCCCATAGCACAGTGGTTACAGCGTCAGCCGTATACACTGAGGGTGGTGGGTTCAGACTCAGCCAGGGCCAACTAAACAACTGCAACAAAAAAATAGCTGGGCATTGTGGCAAGCGCCTGTAGTCTCAGCTACTTGGAAGGCTGAGGCAAGAGAATTGCTTAAGCCCAAGAGTTTGAGGTTGCTGTGAGCTGTAACATCATAGCACTCCACTGAGGACAACATAGTGAGACTCTGTCTCAAAAAAAAAAAACAAAACAAAAAAACAACTTCACACTAGGGGAAGTATTTATTTCTACAATGTGAACACTAACCATATGGATGGAACGTCCATCTTCTGCCTCCTTTCTTTCTATCTTAAAGATAGTTGTTATTGTTGTTGCTTGAGACAAGGTCTCACTTTGTTGCCTGGGCATGAGGGCAGTTGCATGATCCTAGCTCACAACAATCTCAAATTCTTGGGTGCAAAAGATCCTCCTGCCTCAGCCTCCCAAGTAGCTGGGACTACAGACATGCCCAGCTAATTTTTCTATTTTTAGTAGGGACAGAGTAGGGGAGTCTCACTATGTTGCTCAGGCTGGTCTTGAACTCCTGACCTCAAGCAATCCCCTACCTTGGCTTCCCAAAGAGCTGGAATTATCAATGTGAGCTACTGTGCCCAGCCTAAAGATGCTTTTATATTGGGTTCCTTAGCAATAACTAAATGATTGAGGTGGAAATTTCATCAACCTCCTGTGTATTTCAGTACTGAACTCACCAATGGACATTTGATGACATGATCCAAAGATTGCATAAATTACTGAAGAACAGAAAGCTGCATAAGTGACATTGAGAGGAGGAATCAGTTGCCTTGTCAGCAAACTAAGCGTCAGGCCTGAAAAGCAAGATGATTTAAGAAAAGGTAGCTTGGATTTTAAAAGGCATCTTAAATAAAAACTGCAAAGCATATTTAAGATATAAATGATCCTGTGTGTAGCCAACTGAGTGTGGTAGTAGTATCCTTTGACCTACAGCCCTTCATTCATACTTTTTATTATCTCCTTAATTCCTTTCTATTTTGCCACATGCTTTTACACCTCAATTTTGTATCATAGGCTGAAACAACTTTCACTGAGGTTTTAATGCTAAACATGGAAAGCAAATACTGCAGCAATAGACAGCTAATTCCAACAGCTGAGAAGCAGCTCTTGTCCCAGCCCTAGTCTAGCACAAGAAGGTTCTGGGAATTCTCCAAGGCTGAAGATAAAACTGAAGAACAGGGCAAGAATTGCACTTAAATGGCTTGACTCAAAGTTGGTGTGTGTTTCTTCTCTTCCACATGCCATTCACTCTAATCTCTTCCTTTAGCTCCTTTTTCAATACATATTTTCATTTCTGGGAAGCATCATGAGAATTTAGAAATGTTGATGCAAAGGAATTAAGATACATGGTGTCATTATTTCTTTTCTTTTGAGACAGGGTCTTGCTCTGTTGCCCTGGGTAGAGTGCAATGGCATCATCACAGCTCACAGCAACCTCAAATTCCTGGGCTCCAGTCATCCTCCTGCCTTTGCCTCCTTAATAACTGGAACTATAGTGACCACACCCACTAATTTTTTCTATTTTTAGTAGAGATGGGGTCTTGCTCTTGCTCAGGCTGGTCTTGAACTCCCTTCTCAGTCTCACAGAGGACTAGGATTATAGGCATTAACCACCATGTCTGGCTGGTATCCTCTTTTTGATGTTTCAAACCACCACCTCCTGCCCTGAGGGCCTGTCCTCAAATTACATCATACTAATATACTCCTTCAAATTTAGTTATGAATTTAGTGAGCCAGTTTATTATCTTAGAAAAGCAAGTCTTATTTTATCATAAAGACATGTGCACATGAATGTTTATAGGAACACAATTTGCAATCCACAAAGATGTGGAAATAACCCAAGTGCCTTTCAATACATGAATGATTAATAAACTATGGTATATGTACAATATGCAGTATTATTCAGCCATAAAAAAGATAAAGATTTTGTATTGTTTTTCTAAGATAATAAATAATCTATAGATTTAATGTAGCAGGATTTTTTATAGATATAGATAAGCTAATTCTAAAATTTATATGAAAGAACAGCTAAAACAATTTGAAAAAAAAGTCAAAGGAATCACACTACCTAATTTTAAGACTCTCTGTAAAGATATAGTAACTACATACCACAAAAGATATGTGATATTTGCAAAGGGGTAGTAGACATAGAGACCAACGGAACAGAACAGAGTTCTGAAATAGACCCACAAAAAATATGGCTATTTGCAAAAACAATTCATTGGAGATAGCCTTCTTTTAAAATTATGTTGAAAGTGCAACAAAAAAATCTTGCACTAATTTCACATAAGTGAAAAACATTGACCTAAACTTTATACATTATATAAAGATTAACTAAAAATGGATCATAGGTCTAAATGTAAAACATAAAATTATAAGATGTTTAGAAGACAGTCTTTGTGACCTGGGAACTAGATGAAGAAGTCTCATATATGACAGTAAAAGTGCTTTTAATGGATATAAAAGAAAAAATAATTGACAAATTGGACTTCATAAAAATTATAGTAGTTTGATAAAGACACTGTCAAGAGAATAAAAAGATAAGCTATAGACTGAGAAAAAGTATTTGCAAATCACATATTTGACAAGGGACTTATTTCTAGACCATGTAAGGAATCTCACAAATCGACAATAAGAAAACAAAAATCCCTTGGCCAGGCATGGTAGCTCATGCCTGTAATCCTAACACTCTGAGAGGCTGAGGTGAGAGGATCGCTTGAGCTCAGGAGTTTAAGACCAGCAAGAGTGAGACCAGCCTGACCAAGAGTGAGCCCCCATCTCCACTAAAAATACAAAAATAGGCTATGCATTGTGGAAAGTGCCTGTAGTCCCAGCTACTTGGGAGACTGAGGCAAGAGGATTGCTTGAGCTGAGCAGTTTGAGGTTGCTGTGACCTAGGCTGTTGCCATGGCAGTCTAGCCTGGGCAACATGGGGAAGGGAAGGGTAGGGAAGGGGAGGGAAAGGGAGGGGAGGAGACAGAAGGGAAGGGGAGAGGGAGGGAGAAGAAAGAAATCCTAATGAAAATGGAGAAAGTACTTGACTAGGTACTGCAGCAAAGAAGACATGAGGATAGCAAATAAGTATATGAAAAGATGTTCAACCTCGGCTCGGCGCCTATAGCTCAACCGGCTAAGGTGCCAGCCACGTACACCTAAGGTGGCGGGTTCGAATCCCCAGCCTGGACCCGCCAAACAACGACGGCTGCAACCAAAAAATAGCCGGGCGTTGCGGTGGGCGCCTGTGGTCCCAGCTACTTGGGAGACGGAGGCAGGAGACTCGCTTGAGCCCAGGAGTTGGAGGTTGCTGTGAGCTGTAATGCCACGGCACTCT
>NW_003852426.1:6735473-6764583 GCF_000181295.1 Otolemur garnettii
AAAAAAAAAAAAAAAAAAAGATGTTCAACCTCATTAACCATTAGGAAAATGCAAATTAAAACAATGATAAGAGGCTCGGCACCTGTAGCTCAGCAGCTAGGGTGCCAGCCACCTACACTGGAGCTGGCGGGTTAGAATTCAGCCCAGGCCTGGCAAACAACAATGACAACTACAACCAAAAAATAGCCAGGCATTGTGGAGGGTGCCTGTAGTCCCAGCTACTTGAGAGGCTAAGGCAAGAGAATCACTTAAGCCCAAGAGTTTGAGGTTGAGCTGTGACTCCACGGCACTCTACCCAGGGTGACATAGTAAGACTCTGTCTCAAAAAAAAAAAAAAATTAAACAATGATAAGATACCATTGCATACTTCTTAGAATGGCTAAAGTAAAAAAATACTAAAAACTAGACTATCAAAATCAAAAACTTTTGCACAAAGGATTCTGTTAAGAGGTTGAAAAGGCAGCCTACAGAGTGGGAGAAAATACTCTCAAAACACAAAAGACAAGAGGACTAGTATCCAGAATATACAAAGAATCCGCAAAATTCAATAGTAAAAATGCAAACAATCTACCTAGAACAAAAGACATGAAGAGTCATTTTATGAAAATATACAGATGGCAAATTAGCACACAAAAATATGTTAAATAGAATTAATTAGTCATTAAGGAAATGCAAACTAAAACCATAATGAGTTATCACTATATGCCTATCAGAATGGCTAAAATAAAAAACGTGACAACACCAAATGCTGATAAGGATACAGAACATCTGTATCACTCTTTAATTGCTAGTGGGAATGTAAAATGATACACCCATTCTGGAAAACAGATTGGCAGTTTCTTAAAATTCTAAACATGCAACTCCTATGTACTTCACTAATTGAGTTTTTGAATAGTTATCACAGAGAAATGAAGACTTGACGTTCATTAAAAAAACCCGCACATGAATGCTCATAGCACCTATATTTGTATGAATAAAAGCCACAAACTGGAAACAATCTGGATATCCCTTCAATGGGTAAATGTTTCAATAAAGTGTGGTATATCCATACCATAAAATACTACTCAACAATAAAGCATTATGAACAATTGATACAACTTGTATGAATCTCCAGAAAACTATGATGAGTGAAAAAAGCCAATCCCGATGGGTTGCATACTATACTACATTTATATAACTTTCTTGAATTGACAAAATTATAGAAGAACAGATTGGTGGTTGCCAGAGATTAAGGAAGGGATGGAGATAGGAAGTAGGTGGAGGTGGCTATAAAATGACAACATGAAGCCGGCGCGGTGGCTCACACCTGTAATCCTGGCACTCCGGGAGTCTGAGGTGGGTGCTTTGCCTGAGCTCATGAGCAAGACCCCATCTCTAAAAATAGCTGGACGTTGTGGCAGGCTCCTGTAGTCCCAGTTACTTGGGCAACTGAGGCAAGAGAATTACTTGAGCCCTAAAGTTTGAGGTTGCTGCGAGGTATGATGCCACGGCCCTCTACTGAGGATGACAAAGTGAGATTCTGTCTCAAAAAAAAAAAAAAAAAGACAACATGAAGGATGCTTGTGCTGGTGGAAATGTTCTGTATCTTGACCATAGCAATGTTAATATCCTGGTTGTGAGACTGAACTATAGTTTTGTAAGATGTTACCACTAGGGAAACTGGGAAAAGAGGAGACAGGTTTTATTTGCAGTTTCTTGCAAGTACATATGAATCTATAATTATCTCAAAATATGAAGTGTAATTTAAAAATACTGATGGGGCTGGGTGGGGTGGCTTAATCCCAGCACTCTGGGAGGCCAAGACAAGTGGATTGCTTGAGGTCAGGAGTTAGAGAGCAGCCTGAGGAAGGGTGAGACCCCCATCTCTAAAAAATAGCTGGGTATTGTGGTGGGGGCTTATAGTCCCAGATACTTGGGAGATTGAGGCAAGAGGATCACTTGAGCCCAAGAGTTTGAGGTTGCTGTGAGCTGTGATGCCACATCATTCTACCAAGGGTGACAGAGTGAGATTGTGTCTCTAAATAAATTAATTAATTAATTTAAAAAATACTGATGATATCAATTGCTGATGAGGATGTGGAAGAAATGGAATGCTCACGCATTGCTGGCGGAAATGTAAAATGATAGGTAAATCACTCTGGAAAACAGTTTGGCAATTTCTTATAAAGTTAAACATATACTTACCAATAACCTGCAGCTCAACTCTACCCTAGTGAAATGAAAATATATTCACACAAAAATCTGTATATAAGGCACCTGTAGCTCAGCGGCTAGGGTGTCAGCCACATACACCGTAGCTGGCGGGTTCCAAACCAGCCAGGGCCTGCCAGACAACAACTACAACCAAAATATAGCCGGGAATTGTGGTGGGCACCTCTAGTCCCAGCTAGTTGGGAGGCGGAGGCAAGAGAATCGCTTAAGCCCAAGAGTTCGAGGTTGCTGTGAGCTGTGATGCTATAGCATTCTACCCAGGGTGACAACCTGAGACTCTGTCTCAAAAAATTAATTAATTAAAATAAAAGACTTAAAAAAAATCTGTACATACGGCTTGGCGCCTGTGGCTCAACCGGCTAAGGCGCCAGCCACATACACCTGGGGTGGCGGGTTCGAATCCAGCCCGGACCTGCCAAACAACAATGACGGCTGCAACCAAAAAATAGCCAGGCGTTGTGGCAGGCGCCTGTGGTCCCAGCTACTTGGGAGGCTGAGGCAAGAGACTCGCTTGAGCCCAGGAGTTGGAGGTTGCTGTGAGCTGTGATGCCACGGCACTGTACCCAGGGTGACAGCTTGAGGCTGTCTCAAAAAAAAAAAAGTCTGTACATAAATGTTCATAGCAACTTCACTGTGACAACACAAAAGTGGAAACAAAATGTCTATAAATTAAAAAATGGATAAACTGTGGTCCAGCTATATAATTAAATATTATCCAGCAATAAAAATAAACTACTGATATAATAGTTTGCATGAATCTCCAAAAGTTTAATGCTGAATGAAAAAAGCCAACCTTCAAAATTTATATACTGTATGTTTCCATTTATATGATATTCTCAAAAAGGCAAACCATGGTGATAGAGAACAGATCAAAAGTTACTAAGGGTTATAGATTAGGGGACGATGTGACCAAAAAGACAGTATGGGGGATTATGGAATAATTCTCTGTCCAGATTGTGATGGTGATGACACAAACTTGTACATTTTTTTATTTTTTGAGACAGAGTCTCAAGCTATTGCCTTGGGTAGAGTTCCATGGCATCATAGCTCACAGCAACTTCAAACTCTTGGGCTCAAGTAATCCTCTTGCCACAGTATTTCACATTTAGTAGGGACAGGTTCTCACTCTTGGCCAGGCTGGTCTCAAACTCACGAGCTCAAGTGATCCACCCACCTTGACCTCCCAGAGTACTAGGATTATAGGCGTGAGCCACCAAGCCCAATACATGTGTTAAAATTCACAGAAGTATACACCAAAAGGGGAAAAAAGCCTGTTTTACTGTTTGATAATTTATAAATAAATAATAAATTATTATAAAAATAAGAAAATAAAAATAAAATGAAATGACAAGTCATCCCTTTTCCCCAATTAGCAGCCCTGTGCCAGAATTGGATTGGAGCCATGACTTGCCCGCTTGGCTGACCTCTTTTGTGCTGTCGACAACGTGCATGAACACAAGCTTTAACCTGCCTGTGGACTGCTGAGGAATAGAGAAGTGGAGGTGTTCAACAACAATCTGAGGAGCTGTAAACTACCCTTTGTAAAGGATTAGTAAAACCCTTTCTCTTTCTCTGTGGAAAAATTTTATTTTGGATTAATTTTCTAGCTCTGTTTCCCTGGAAACCTAATAATGGTAGAACATCAGCTGTGTTGCCAGTCAGAATTGCTTATGGTAAAAATGAGCCAAAATAGCACACTCCATCTGGACCAAGAGGACTGTAAATGAAAGAAAAATATCCAGTTGGAAGGTCTGGCTTTTGGTTTCTCTAGGCATAGTGACTCTTGTAACTGGACACGTCCCTTATGGACTCTGGAACTAACATTTATTGGACTATTACAAGAGTTGTTGATACCTATTTGGGAAATAAGCTTTCTAAAGCCCAGCTAACTCCTGCTCCTATCTGTGCGATCTTAATGTCTTACATTTGAACTGTAATTTGGGAGATCACAGAGAAGTCACTGGATTGCTTGTCACCTGCTGGAGAAATACTGACATGCTATGTTTCCCATGCTTCACTTTTCAAAGTATTGTAAAACCAATGCTGAGTAAGATGCATTGTAGTCATGAATGTGAAATGACTAGTTAAGGAAGGAATGACCAATTGTGGGCATTACAAATACTCTGGAAAGCATTCCAGGACCTGAACTAAACAAAGTCTTTTATAACCATTCTGGAGGGTTTAGAAATCTGGGAGGTAAGAGAAAAAATCATAATGATGTGAAAGAAATTCACATTTTTTCCTCTGTTCATCTAGTATAAGTAATTATTTACTCTTGGATAAATGGACAAGATATATTGACTTTGGATGAAAAAGCAGCTTCCTATTTTCCTTACCTTGGGAAACTTGTACAAGGCCAACACTTAGACCAGCAAGTAAGTCTCCAAGAAGCCAATCCTTGAATCGATATATACACACCCATTCTAAGAAGGGAAAGACTGTAAACATGCATCTTAGGAACTTGCGCCATGAGCAGCTGTGAGAGAGAAAAGACTTGATTAGGTTCTCCAAAAAATGCACACATAGCCAAGAAAAGACATAGTATATAATCCTTCTTCTCATACAGCGGTTTCTCATCAGCACTACTGACATTTTGACCTATTAGACCTGATTATTCTTTGTTGTGGGCTATCCTGTGCATTATGAGATGTTCAGCAACATGCTGGTCTCTTCCCACTAGTTATCAGCAGCGCACCCTTTCCCAGTTGACACAGCTAAAAATGTCTTCAGCAATTTTGTCCCTGAAGGACAAAAAACCCTCAGGTTCAGAATCAGTGCTATGTGTATGATAAGAACTAAACCTTATATGCCAGCATTTAATCAGTTCTATGTTTTTATAGATTGTTTAGAGAGACTTAAACCTACCAATTTTCCAGTAGAAAATGGACTGCTATTGCTTTTTTTGGTAAGGACACTATTTTGAGATAGGTAATGCTGATGGGTAATGGGATGGTAAACACATTTATATCATTCCCATATACTAAAATTTTTGACCAAATATTAACTCAGGCTTTGACCTTTGACAGGGGAAATTTATATAAAATATGGAATATGAACTCCTGTGTATATGTAGTAAGTCACACAAAGAAATAGCTTTATAAAATATTATCCTTGGACCTAGTGAATCTCAACCAGGTGCAATTTTGTTCCCCAACAGATATTTAGTAATAGCCAGAGACAGTTTTGTTCTCATGACTGGTGTCTAGTGGGCAGAAAGTCAACATTCCACAGTACATAGGGCATTTTCCCACAAGAAATAATTTTCTGGTCCAAAATGTCAATGGTGCAGAGATTGAGAAGACCTACTGTAGTCTTTTGAGTCATCTAAAACAGCAGAATCATCATCTATCAGTAAAAATAATTTGGTTTTGAATTCCTCTTTGTTATTTATATTTTAGCATGGATTTGAAAGCAGATAATGAAGATTTTTCATATCTGAGCTGAGCTGGATAATCGGGATATGACTATAACAACAAATATAACCATAGCATATGCGGGGCTAAAATATGTGCTTGTAAAAGAAGTAATATCACGTTTGACTCTCATAACTACGAACATTGCTATTCCTAATGTAATTAAGACTAAATAAATGTGACTTTGCCAAGGTCACAGGAATGTGAGAAAAGCTGGGGCTAGAAACCAGGTCTTCTGATTTCTAGTTCAGGGATCTGTCCACTCTACTATCTCCGCAGTTCCTATTAGCCAATGTTAAATCCTGCTCAGGAACCAGAAGCAAGACCATTGGTTTGGAAGAAACATCATTGCTATTCTAGGAGAGTCCCTGGGTATGAGGCAGGTAAGCTATTCAACAGTAGGGTCACACAAACTACTGGCCTCCTTTCCAGTTGTGACCCTCCATGGAGAAGGGTAAAGCACGACACTGGGGCATTTTGTTTCTCAACCTGGTTCAGTCTCCCTTCCTCTCCATGTGTCACTTCGCCAGCCACTCTAGGCAGGGGCGTCAGAGCTCCCTGGCATGGTTGAAAAATATAGTGGACATGGAGTGATGAGGCTCTAAGAATGACAGGAACCAAGGAGGAAACTGGAATCGAAGTTGCAGCTTATGGGGGATGTTAGGTAAGGCATCTTAAAAGTGAGGAATGTAAGAGTCAATATAAAAACACAGTGGAGATTTTGATAAGAAAGGGAGTATGGGGCAGTGCCTGTGGCTCAAAGGAGTAGGGCACCAGTCCCATATGCCAGAGGTGGTGGGTTCAAACTCAGCCCCGGCCAAAAACCACAAAAAAAAAAAAAAAAAAAAAAAGAAAGAAAGAGAAAGAAAGGGAGTATGTGCAGTTGCTAAGAGGAAGAGAATGAGGATAGAGATAAGAGGTTTTCTGCAGAAAAGAAGAGATGGAGTTAAAAGATCACTTACTTGGGAAAAAAACTCCCACATTTACTTAGCAATTTTTATTTCCTAGGTTCTCTACAAATACATACTTTTTAAATCCTCATAGTCACTTTCTGAGGTAGGTGCTATAATCATGCTCATTTTACAGGTGAGGAAACTAAGACACCATCGGAATGAATAGCTTGCTTAAGGTGTCACAGCTAGGAAGCTGCAGAACTGGGATTCAAGACCAGGTAGCCTGGCTTAAGAATCATGCCCATAACCAATGTGCTGTGCTGCCTTTCTCCTTAAAATTCAGAAGTGGAGAGAACTGTATATTTCATTTCTTTATTATCTTTTTGTCTTGGTAGAGACAGTTCTCGCTGTATTGCTTAGGCTGGTCTCAAACTACTGGCCTTGAGCATTCCTCCTGCTTCGATCTCCCAAAGTGCTAGGGTTATAGGCATGAACCTCTGTGCCCAGCTGAGAACTGTATGTTTTAGAATTAGGGAATAAGAACTGTTTTAAAACACATAGGAGGTACAATGGGTCAGATTTAAGTGTCCAGATGACAAGGTGAAGAAAATTGAAATTTTTTTGGAATATTTATTTCTAAGTTAGAAAAAGGCTATCATTTTGTAGACACAAAGCCCAGATGCCCTCTTTGGCCCTTGTCTCCTCACCCATCTTGCAGCAGAGGAAATGAAAGAACTGGGGCAGGATATCCAAGATTACAACATGCAAAAGGAAGGATATGGACAAAGAAGGCCTTAGGGAGGGGAAGGTCTGTGTGGAGGCTCTCCTCACTGTCACCAATATGTGCCAGTTGGCTAGTAGACCATGGTACAAGAGGAACTAATAAATCAGTGTGAGTGAGGACAACTTGAGTGATTAGGTCTAGTGCCATGATGTAGGTCACAAAGAATTCTTGACCTGAAGTTTATGGACCCCCAAGTGGTCTGTAGATAGAATTTGAGGATGCATGCGAACTTAAATAGGAAAAGATCTCTTTATTTTATCTAAACTCTAACTGATATTTAGCATTTTCTTCAAATATTAATGTTGATAACAAATCACAGTGGTACCAGCAGAACTTGACTTTGTTACCAGTAGAAATCACAAATATTGTTATATTACAATTGCTGCAAATATTTTGAAATACCATTTACACTCATCACTACTTTTAAATTATAGTAGTTATTAGATCCACATTATTAAATAACATAATTTGGGGATTTTCACATTTTGATAACTATTTTTCATGCATTTGGTTTTGCTTATAATCCTATTTATTTTGTATATTAAAAATTATTCTGTCCAAGACCAAAAGGTAAAGAATAGTCTTGTCAACAAATTGTTCTGGGAAACAGAATATCCACATGCAAAAGAATGAAGTTGGACCATTACCTTATACTATATACAAAAATTAATTCATGATAGATCAAAGCTAAACTTAAGAGCTAACACTATAAAATTCGTAGAAGAAAACAGAGATGAATATATACATGATCTTGAATTTGACAATAGTTTCTTAAATATGACACCAGAACTCCAGGCAATAAGAGAAAATATAAACACATCGAATTTCATCAAAATTTAAAACTTTTGTATGTCAAAGGATACAATCAATAGAGTGAAAAGACACCTATCCTACAGAATGGGAGAAAATATTTACACATCATATAAGATTTACAAACTCACATATCTTTTAACAGTTTAACATCCAGAATATATAAAGAACTACATTTCAATAACAAAAAGACAAACCTATTTTTAAAAAGGGAAAAGTAAATGAATAGACATTTCTCCAAAGGAGATAGATGAATGACCACTAAACCACATGAAAAGGTGCTCATCATCTTTAGTCATTAGGAAAATGCAAAACAAAAACAAAAGCGAAAAACCACAATGAGAAACAATTTCATATCTACTTTGTGGCTATGACTAAAAAATAGAAAACAGGGCAGTGCCCATAGTTCAGTTAGCAGGGTGCCAGCCACATACACTGAAGGTAGTGGGTTCGAACCTGACCCGGGGCCAGCTAAAAAAACAATAACAACTGCAGCAACAACAACAATAGCTGGGTGTTGTGGCAGATGCCTGTAGTCCCAGCTACTTGGGAGGCTGAGGCAAGAGAATCGTTTAAGCCCAAGAGTTTGAGGTTGCTGTAAGCTGTGACTTGATGGCCCTCTACCCAGGGTAACAGCTTGAGACTCAGAAAGAAAGAAAGAAAGAAAGAAAGAAAGAAAGAAAGAAAGAAAGAAAGAAAGAAAGAAAGAAAGAAAGAAAGAAAGAAAGAAAGAAAGAAAACAATATTGGCAAGGACGTGGAGAAATTGTAAATCGCCAATAGGAAAGTAAATGGTACAGCAGCCTTGGAAAACAGTCTGGCAGCTCTTCAAAAAGTTAAACATTGAATTACCATATAATTCAACAATTTCACTGCTAGGTATATCCCTAAAATAATTGAAAATGGATTCAAACATATCTCCTAAGCCAATGTCCACAGCAGCATTATTCACAGTAGCCAGGAGCTAGAAACAAGCTATATGTCTATTAACAAATTTTTGGAAAAATAAATATGGTATATAAATACAATGGAATATTATTCAGCCATAAAATGCTACAGTGCAGATAAACCTTGAAAACATTGTGCTAAGTGAAAGAAGCCAGAGACAAAAAGACAAACATTATGTGATTCCACTTAAATGAAATAGTTCCAATAGGCAAATTCATAGAGATAGAAAGTAGAAGAGAGGTTAAGATGGGCTGGTGGGGAGGGGGAAATGGAGAACTATTGCTTAACAGAGTTTCTGTTTGAGGTGATGAAAGAGTTTTAGAAATAGATAATGGTGATGGTTGCATAATACTGTGAATGTCAATAATGCCACTGAATTGTATACTTAAAAATGGTCAAAATAGCCAATTTTATGTTATATGTATATATATATTTTTTGTTTTGAGAGTCTCACTCTGTTGCCCATGCTAGAGTGCAGTAACGTCATCATAGGTCATTGCAACCTCAAACTCATAAGCTCAAGCTACCCTCCTCTCAAGTAGCTAAGACTACGGGTGCCTGCCAGGACGCCAAGCTAACTTTTTAATTTTAATTTTAGGGGGTCTTTCTCTTGCTCAGGTTGGTCTCAAACAATCCTCTTGCCTCGACCTCCCAGTGAGCTGGGATTATAGGTGTGAACCACTGTGCCCGGCCAGTCTTATTTTACCACAATAAAAAACAGTAAAAAAATTATTCTGAAAAGAGGTTCATTAGCTTCATTGACTACTGAAAAGTTCATAGCACAAAAACAGGTTAAGAGCCCCTGAATTGTAGGACCTAGCTAGCCACAGTGAGTGAAAAATTACACAATAAACTGCAGGGATTGGACCACAGGGATTCAGAGGAGGAGACAGAGGTGGGCACCAAAGGAGTCAGGTTAGGTTTTGGTCCTGCCTGGCTTGATGGCAGCTAAATGACTGGACACACGCACCGGCACTTGACGTGGTGTCTGAAGGTGGTAATGTCGATGTCCATGGTCCCAGAGGAAGAGGCCTTCCTCTTGTGCTCCTGTTGAAAGGTCTCCTCATTGTACACATCTCGCTTAACATCATATACAAAAGAACTTTGCCTGTTTTTAGAGCTGAGACCAGAAATGGTGCTCCTTTCTAGCTGCATCATTCCTGGGTGAATGAAAAGAGATCAAATAAAAAACCATTTTAAAAAATCTAGATCCTTAGCACATTTCTAAGGAAATAAAATTTCTATGCAATGATTTCTTTTATGTGTGAGATAGCGTCTTACTAGTTGCCCAGGCTAGAGTGCAGGGGCATTGCCTAGCTCGCTGCAATCTCAAACTCCTGGGTTCAAGTGATCCTCTTGCCTCAGCCTCCCAAGTAACTGGGATTACGGGTGTGCACTACCACATCCAGCTAATTTTTGTATTTTCTGTACAGACTGAGTCTCACCATGGTGCTCAGGCCGATCTCAAACTTCTGGTCTCAAGCAATCCTCCTGGCTCAGCCTCCCAAAGTGCTAGGGTTACTGGAATGAGCCACCACACCCAGCCTATATAATAATATTTTATATTTGTATAACATGTTTCAGTTTTACAAAACTCTCAAAACTGTACAATTTATGTGTATTATTCTCATTTTACAAATAGAGAAAGCAAAGCCCAGAAGTTTAAACAGTCTTAGCTGTTTATTAATAGTTAGAGCTAGGACTAGAACCCAGGTGTCCTCGTATGAAACTTAGTTTTCTTTATATTTAACTGTGTTGCTGTATTGCAGGAAAATGATACAAGAGGTAAAAGTCGACATTAATCACCAATTTTCACTGGAAATGCTAAAAGTTAAGTGCTCAATACTCTTCTAACTTCTCTATTAAAATGAAAACCATCATTATCCCTTTCCCCTTTATTTTTCTTCACAACACTTGCCCGCACCTGATTCAATATTTATCTATTTGTCCACTGTCTAATTCCCCAATGAAATGTAAGCTCAGGAGGCTGGACTTTGATGGGTCAAGGCGCTATTCCCAGCGCCCGGGATAGTGCTTTCTACTTAGCAAGCCCTCAACAAATATCTCTTGAATGACTGCCAAGAATCCAGTTAGGACCATAAGAGTATAGCAGAAAAAGCAGTGGATAGGATATCAGGGGATTAGTCCTGGCTTATTTTCTGACTAGCTATATAACTGGAGGCAAGTTTCTTAGAAACTGAATTTTAGCTGCCTTGTCCACAAAATGACATGGTTAGACAGCATTGGGGTTCACTTTAAGCTTTTTTTTTTTCTTTCTCTTTCCATTTTTTCTTTTCTTTTCAGATAAATTTCACTATGTAGCCGTGGCTAGAGTGCAGAAGTATCATCATAGCTCATAGCAACCTCAAACTCTTGGGCTCAAGTAATCCTCTTGCCTCAGGCTCTCAAGTAGATAGGACTACAGGTACCCGCCACAATGCTAGTTTTTAGAGATAGGGTCTGGCTCTTGCTCAGGCCGGTCTCAAACTCCTGAGCTCAAGCAATCCCCCTCCCTCGGCCTTCCAGAGTGCTAGTATTACATGAGCCACCATGCCTGGCCTTATTCTGCACTTTTAAAGAGTGATAAGGCAGAGTTAATGAGGGTTGACAGGGACCTATCTCTGGGACAAAGTATAATCACTCTTAATAATCTATGTTTAAATAATAAAAAAGGCATAAACTCTAAAATTCTTCCACATTAATGTGAAAAAGTATATATATATATACACATATTACATACTTCTAAAATATATTGTTAAACACTCAAATTACATACAAATAGTTCTTTTACAGGTGAGGCTGAAAACAAGTTTAATGTGTTAGTAACTTTGTTTTCCTTCAGAATGATCATGTATCATCATCATCACCACCACCATTTATTGAGCACTTACAGGCCAAGTGCTAGACTTTTTTCATCAGTTTATTTGAACTTACGACTTTATTTCATTAAATTTCCACAATTATTTACCTCATTATACAGGTGATGAAAAGGTTTTAGAAAAGTTAAGGAATTGGGCCATACTTAGATTTTTACCCTCAAAACATTGGGTAGCAGTAGTACAGTGAATAACAACCATTAGCTAAAGATCACAAATTCACTATAGCAGTGAGAAGGTGTTTGGGAAATACAGAAAAAGATGGGAAAGGTATTTTAGAATATCTCACTTAAGAGAATTAACACCTTATTTTTTTTACAAATAGAAGAGACAGAACTCAAAAAAAAAAAAAAAAGGAATATTTCTTCCTTTCTTTCCTCTACTCACAGGAATATTACCCAATCTTCCTTACTTTTTCCATGTAATCGTCCTATGCACTTCCATTACTAGAGTATTTTTGTTCCTGACAACCTAAAAGAGTCTAATTAACTTCTTAATTATAAAATTGCTGGCAAGGTACAGTATCTCACATTTGCAATGCTAGCACTTTGGGAGGCTGAGGCAGGAGGATCACTCGAACCTTGGAGTTCAAAACCAGCCTGAGCAAGAGTGAGACCTACCCCACCATCTCTACCAAAAATAAAAAATATTAACAGGGCATAGTGATCTGTGCCTGTAGTGCCACCTATGCTGGAGGCTGAAGTGACAGGATCACTTGAACCCAGAAGTTTCAATGATGGCTATGATGATGCCATTGCACTCTAGCCTGGGTGACAATGAGAACCTGTCTCAAAAAGAAAGAAATTGCTATCCCAGTCAGACTGAGGGTCTTAGAATCCAGCATTTTGCTGAAAATGGTACTGAGGCAGGGTTGGTATGACATAGGCCATGGTTGAACATCAAGGAACAATGGAGATTGGCAAAAGCAGAGGTGGCTACTTAGCTCCAGCAATTGTTGCCATGTTTAGCCCAGGATGGGCAGATCTGTTCTTTTCTGGAAGAAACTGTAATAGTAGATTTTTATGTGGCATCTTACGACTTCTTAATGTTGTCAATTATTTTACATATTTTTAAAACCAAAGCACACATCTAACTAAACACCTTTCCATGCCAGATTTGGTCTGAGAACCAACAGTGTTTTAACTCTGTATCAAGAGACTTGTTGAAGACACAAAATATCCTCATCTTGGGCAGAGACTATGGCTCAGTGGGTAGGGCACTGGCCCCATATACTGAGGGTGGCAGGTTCGAACCTGGCCCCAGTCAAACTGCAACAAAAAAATAGCTGGGCGTTGTGGCCTATAGGTCCAGCTACTCGGGAGGCTGAGGCAAGAGAATTGCCTAAGCCCAAGAGCTGGAGGTTGCTGTGAGCTATGACATCATGGTACTCTACCGAGGGCAATAAAGTGAGACTCTGTCTCTAAAAGAAAAAAGAGAGAGAAAAAAAAAATCCTCATCCTCTCCCATTAGTAATTATAGTTTATCTCCTATGAATTCTTCTCTTCTGAATTTAAAGTATTTGTGTTGTCTGTTATTGTACCCTTTGGAAGTATGGTATCCCATTTGTTTACTTATGGAAAGTTGTATTTCACTTTATTATCAATTTACTTGTTTATATTTTAAAAGGTGGCCCCCATCTACTAGGTTACGATTTGGTGAGTCTGCTTTTATTTTCACAATTTTATAAATTTCTATCATATCCACACTTAGCCTTCATTTGTTTCAGAGTGAAGAATACTACTCCATTCATGGTCAATTAATTTAGTGTTCCATAAACATTTATTGAATGCTACATGTTTAAAAAATACCAAAATATCATATAGTGCTATAAGAGTTTAGAGGTGGGAAAGATAGTCTTTAACATTTATTGCTGGCCTACCATTTACTAGTTTTTTTCTTACACATCATCTCAAGAGGTACATACCATCTTTCTGATTATGATTATACTCATTTTACTGATGACTTTAGTGAGTTTCTCCAAGTCATACAGCAATTAAATAGGAGAGCCAGAATTTAGATCTAGCCTTTCTGATTCCACTTTAGGTAATGCTACATTCATATACAACAAATATTAAGCCCTACAGAGTGGGATTAATAATTCCAGCATAGAGGGATGGAGAAAGCCTCCTAGAGGAGATATGATTGAAGCTTCATCTCGACTGGGGGCAAGGAAGAAGAACAGGTATTTCAAGAAGAGAACAGAATAACATTATATAGATGATAATAATAAGGCAAGTAATTCAGCAGACCCAAGTAAAGTTAGTGTTAAGCCCCCTAAAAAGTAGGTTGAGACCTATTCCTGGAAGGTCTTGCATATTGGATTGAACTGGACTTCTTAATTACTTAAAGTCTTTGAGCAAGAGTAGTAATATACAGATAGATGCACTTTGGGAAGAGGAATTATGTTAGTGCTATGGTCTAGAGCCATGTTGTCCAGCATGGTGGCCATTGGCTACATGAAGCTACTTAAATTTAACTTAATTAAAATAAAGCAAAACAAAAAATTCTGTTCCTGGGCATCACCTGTGGCTCAAGGAATGGGGCACCGCAAAAATAAAAAATTCTGTTCCTCACCTGCACTAGCTACATTTCAAGTGCTCAACAGCTGCATGTGCCTAGTGGCTACCTTAGTGGACAGTAATAAAACATTTCTATCATCACAGAAAATTCTATTGCATGTCCTAGAAATAGGAGATACTGAGGCAAAAAGACCAGTTGAAGACCATGATTATTACAGAAGTCTAGGGGAGGCTCTAGAATGAGGATAGTAGGCCAGGCAGGTGGAAATATGTCTTTAAAGGATTCATCAAATGTCTGGCTAAAGGCAGCAAGGAAAAAACATAACTTCCTTATTTTTCTTAGTAGTTTTCTCTAGAGTTTCTCTAGTTGCATTATGTCAGTCTTGATTTCATAGAAATCCTAGTGGCTCATTTTTATATATCAGCAAGACCATTCTCAACATGATACAATGACCAGAAGCTCCTCCTGTCAAGGAGGCTCCACTTAACAAGACCTATTGAATTAGAAACTCTAGAAGTGGGACCCAACAGTTTGTTTTAAGAAGCTCTCCAAGCTGAGCATGGCGACTTATGCCTCTAATCCCAGCACTGTGGGAGGCTGATGTGGGAGGATCACTTAAGCCCAGGAGTTTGAGGTTGCAGTGAGCTATAATGACACCACTGCACTCTGGTAGCTTCTGTGACCCAGCAAGATCCTGTCTCAAAGGGGGGGGGGAAGCAGTTTTGTAGGTGATTCTAATAAAAAATAAAGTATGAGCTCTTTCACCCCCCTATACTACCCATAACCATCCATTCTTTGATTTATTTACATAATGTGTGTTTAGAATATTTTAAAAGCTAAGAATAAAAAGTTTTAAATATAATCCAATTTTCTGCCTATGGACCCAATAGGTATGAAATCCTGAAAACTAGTATACTTGCAAGAGTAACTTTCTTTTCTTTTTTGAGACAGTATCAGTAGCCATGGGGTTGAGTGCAGTGTTGTTATTGCTCACAGCAACCTCAAACTCTGGGGCTCAATTGATCCTCTTGCCTCAGCCTCCCCAGTAGATGGGACTAACAGGCCCTTGACACAGTGCCGGGCTATTTTTAGAAACGGGGTCTCACTCTTGCTCAGGCTGATCTGGAACTCCTGAGCTCAAGCAATCAACTCGCCTAGGCCTCCCCACCAAGAATATCTTTCCTCTCATATTATCTTTCATGTGTTTTCGGTAATCCTGGTAAGACAAACTTCACTTCCAAAATTTCAAAATAAGCATTTATAATTCCATCAGAAACAACCTTTAGCCTATTGCAACATTTTTTTAATAGAGGATGTACTGGGAATATAGAAAAGGTATACGCAAAGAGTATTGCCTCTGGCATCTTTTGGTCACCGTGTAGTGGCTGGAGTGGCTGGGGGTGACAAGTTCTCCAGGCCATGACCACAGGACACTCAAACATAGGATGATTACCTTCAATACGACGCCGCGAGAGTAAAATAAAGTGTGTCGGAGGGATGTTCCTTGGGGTGGGGCATTGGAGAAGCCTTTACAGGGCGACACTGACGGGAAAAGAATGGGCAAGGGGAAGACGGGTGCGCGTTCAGTCAGAGGGAATAGAATGAAGAAAAGCAGTGAGCTCTGAAGGGACCAGGAGCGGCTGGACGTCAGGTCTCAGGAGGAGATGGATGGGGTAGGTGGTGGGGCATGCGGCCCAAACCAGTCTGGGGCTTTTTACAACCTTCAATCGAACTGGAAAGAATTCAGCTTGCAAAAACGCACACACTGTCTCTTGGCATTGCCATTCCACATAGCCTTTCAAAGCAGAGACAATACCTGAGAGATAAGCTCCCAGGGACGACTGTCATTCATTAAGCCCACAATTTTGTATTTTTTTGCAGTTTTTGGCCGGGGCTGGGTTTGAACCCTCCACCTACGGTATATGGGGCCGGAGCCCTACTCCTCTGAGCCACAGGCGCCGCCCTAATTCCACAATATCGGCCAAGCACCTGCAACACGCCTGGTCCTGCTCTGGGGTCCGCGCCGGGCCGGGGACCCGCTATAGCCTGGCCGCTCACACCCCACAGTCCCCGGCGCTCGGGCGTCTCCAGGCAGTGGCTCACCTCGTTCCCCAGCGGGGTCAGGACTGCAGGCGCTGGGGTCTCACCGGGCTCCCGTCTGGCTGGCCGCGCTGCGGACGCAGACGCCGGCGGTTCCCTAGCCGTTGCCGCCGAACCCGCTGGCGTTCTGGGCCGGCGGGGGTCGGGGCGGGGCGGGGGACTGTGTGGAAGGGGAGCATGAGCAGTTTGGGATGAGGGGTCGGGCAAAGGGGTACCTGGGCGTCTTCCCCATTGCTGGAACGTGGGAGCCTCTTGGTACCTGTGGTACATCTGAGCATCTGTGCCACCAGTCCCCTACTTTCTCTGAGGTTTTACCATTGATTGAGGGCCTGTTTGGTCCCAGGCCTAGTACCTGCACTGCACCTACAGTAATTCTTGAGGACCCGGTCAGGTCTCAAAGAGGTGTGAGGAAATGGAGGCTAGGAGGGTCACCTAGGTTTCCAGCCTTAAACTCCCTGCCCCATGAGCCTAACTCTCCCACTGGATGACACCGTCCTGCCCAGGTGTCCTACTCAAGTCTCCTGTTCTGTATGCACTCATTACCCTGGGCATCCACCCCTTTTATTCTCCCCAGGGAAGCTCAGTCCAGGTAGCTGTCTCTCAGTACTATCTTGTACTCCTGCTTGGCCCACTTGCAGTTTTACACTTGTTTAATTACGGTGTTGATGTCTCACTTACTATTCACTTTAAGCTCTCCTTTTTGTGAATTGTCTACCCCATGAGGACAGGGATGTTTATCTCTTGCCTTAACTGTTGTATCACCAATGCCTAAAACAGTGTGGTCAAGGTATTCAAGAAATTTGAGTTGAATGATTACCTTCCTGTTGCTGACAAGCTCCACAGGTGGAAATCTGTGGTTTTTAACCATCTTTCTATCAGAAGTACTTGGTACCTAGTAAGGCATTTAATACACACCGGTAGAATGAGCAAACGAATGTACTGCATACATCTTTACCCTTTCATTCACCCTTACCTCATATCAGTTTGTTGGATAAATATATGCATTTCTTAGGATTCCTGCTTTCAAGCTTCCTCTTTACCCCTTGTATCCATCACTCATTTCTTCACAGTCATATCTTTGCTCTCACATCCCCCTTCACCCTCCATTATTTCTTAGAAAGTTCCCTAACCCACAGGTGGGCTTCAAACATTCTCAAGCAGCATGTTTTTGTAGGCAAGAGAATCCAGGCTAAGCCACATTGGCTCCAAAAGAGCTTTTCTATGAGTCACACATGACCCTGGTTTTTGTTTTTGTTGTTTTCTTTGAGGAGAAATGAGGATCCTGTACCACCCTTTAAATTGATCATGGTTGTTGCTAATAATTTTTTCAAATATTTATGGGGTACATTTTGTGTTCTAGATACCATGCTTGATGCTGGAACAAGTGAGGCAAAGTTTGAGCCCTTTAAGGAGTGTGTAGCACAGAAGAGAACAATCTTAGGAAGTGATGAGAAGCACTCCTGGTGACAAGCTCTATTGTAGTAGGCATAGATTGATAACAGTGGGTGTAGGTGGGTTCTAATACCTTAACCATTCACATTAACTATCTTGTTAAGTTTTTACAAATTACCCCCATTAGTTGGGAATGTAGGGCAGGAATTTTCTTGCAGAAGCTAGAACTAAGGTCAAAGAAAAGTCAACTGACTAGCCTAAATGCAACACTGCAAGAAGACCACTCCATGGCTGGCGCCTGTGGCTCAGTGGGTATGGCGCTGGCCTCATATACCGAGGGTGGCTGGTTCAAACCCGGCCCCCGCCAAACTGCAACAGAAAAATAGCCAGGCGTTGTGGCGGGTGCCTGTAGTCCCAGCTACTTGGAAGGCTGAGTCAAAGAGAAACCCCTGAGCCCAGGAGATGGAGGTTGCTGTGAGCTGTGTGATGCCACGGCACTCTACCGAGGGTGATAAAGTGAGACTCTGTCTCTACAAAAAAAAGAAGAGGAAGAAGACCACTCCCTGCCCTGTTCTTACCTGGAGAGGCTTGAATTAAAAATATATATATATGCATATATATAGAGAGAAAGTGAGCGAGGGAGAGAGAGAGAGTTAAATGGTTAAAATCCTCTTCACTGGATCCTTCTTCGGGGCAGACGTCAGCTTCAAACCTTCAATGTAATGGGTTTTTGTTTTTGTTTTTTTTTGAGACAGAGACTCAAGCTGTCCCCCTGGGTAGAGTGCCGTAGCATCAAAGCTCACAACAACCTCCAACTCCTGGGCTCAAGCGAGTCTCCTGCCTCCGCCTTCCAAGTAGCTGGTACACCACAGGTGCCTGCCACAACGCCTGGCTACTTTTTTTGGGTGCAGCCGTCACTGTTGTTTGGCGGGCCCAGGCTGGATTCGAACCCACCACCTTAGGTGTATGTGGCTGGCGCCTTAGCCGCTTGAGCTACAGACGCCGAGCCAATATTATGGTTTTTTAAATGCTTTTTAAAGAAAGATACTAGGGACATTCCTGAATCAGAACTACCTGGGATGTATTCTAAAAATATTATTGTTATTTTTTTTTTTAGAAATTCTCAAGCTGTCGCCCTGGGTAGAGTGCTGTAGCATCACAGCTCCCAGCAACCTCAAACTCTTGGGCTTAAGTGATTCTCTTGCCTCAGCCTCCCAAGTAGTTGGGACTACATGTGCCCGCCACAACTCCTGGCTATTGTTGTTGTTGTTGCAGTTGTCATTGTTCTTCTTTAGCTGGCCCAGGCTGGATTCGAACCTGCCAGCCTAGGTGTATGTGGCTGGCACCTTACCCACTGAGCTACGGGCGCCGCCCTAAAAATACAAATTCCTGATGCCCACACCTATCCGGTCAGACTCCCGGTGGGTCTTGGGAATTTGCGTCTTAAAACAAAGTCCTAGGGTGATTCTTCACATAAAAGTTTAAGAACTGCTAGGAGAGTTTGGGTGAAAAACCTCAGTTTTGATGCAGGGTTAGTATTTTCCTTTGGGACAGACTTCATCAGAATTTCTAAGAGTAAGCCGTATGTCCTTGGCAGATGGGAATGAAACAGCTTTCTGGCTGGAACCTGTCTCTTCTGGGTGCAAGCTTTATTTGGAAATTGGGGGTTCTGCTAAGCAGGTGCTCTGCTGCTGGTGACTGACTACTTGCAGTGGCCCTTTTCTCGACACTGTCACTGTTGCTTTCCATTATGGAGCCAGGCATTTGCACCGCTGGCCACGGTGGGGCGCACGCGACGCATGGTACCCTCTTATCCCTTCTTGACTCGTCCACCTTCTCGCCCTTAAGACCGGTCCCTGGGAGTTTCTGCCTTTGGTCTCCAGTTGTTGCTCTCGTCTCGCGAGAACTGCTCCTCCTGTCCTCTCCCCCGCATAACCCCGCCTCTTGTGGGCAGGTTCCATATTGGGTAAAATCTCGGCTCGCGGAGAGTCCCGGGAACTGTAATCGCGAGAGTACAGCGGGAGGCTCCTGCTGGCTGACTCTGGAACCCCGACCCCTGGAGCCTCCGCGGTCGCAGCAGCTAGAGCGAGAGTCCGGCGACGCGCCCGGGGATTGGCCTGGTGGGGAGAGGGTGCAGGGAGGTCGCGGCGGGCGTAGCTTTGAGCTCCGGAGCGCGCCCTGCTCTTAGCCGGCTCGCCTGCATCGCTGAGGCTCGCCCAGCAGCTGCAGCTGACAGGGGCCAAGCGCGCGGGAGTCTGTGGGGTCGCAGCAGCCGCACCTGCGCGGGCGACCAGCGCTAAGGTCCCCGCCCAACCGGGCGGGCAACTAGGGCCGGGAACGGGTGCGGGTGCAGGCGGCGGCCCCGCAGGGCCACCTTCTTGCCCCGCAGCTGCCGCTGGAAAATGTCTCAGGAGAGGCCCACGTTCTACCGGCAGGAGCTGAACAAGACAATCTGGGAGGTGCCCGAACGTTACCAGAATCTGTCCCCGGTGGGCTCCGGTGCCTATGGCTCTGTGTGGTGAGTGTCGCTCGGCCTCGGCAGGGGTGGGCAGGGGTGGCCCCTCACGGTTGAGGCCCAGGCCTTCCTCCGGTCAGAGTTGCGCCAAGCGGCAGGAATTTTCCTCGGGGGAGGGCATTCCTGCTCCTTCGTGCCCTGCCTGTCCTGCACCCCTTACATCCCTCACCCGGCACACGCAGGTGTGTGGTCCACGGTGTGCTGGAGATCTTCTGTAGGAGGTAGATGGTGGTGCTGGAGTTCGGCTCTGCCTCCTACCCTGCACATTCCCTTCTGGGAGGGACACCGGGGGAGGGGCGGCTTCCTTGGCAGTTTCCTTCGCGGCGTGGAGCCGAAGGTCCCTCTCCCCGGGGGTGCCCACCTTGGGACTCTGGACCCTGCGGTCCGAGCAGACAATCCTGGCGAGCTGCCGGAGGAAGCGAAGGGCAAAGCTTTACCTGGAGACTGCAGGTCTTCTGAACAAAACTGACAGGGAAAGGAGCGCTCTCAGGGCTTTTTTTGCAAACCTCTGTCGAAATCCCTTTTGAGAAGCCTTCTTTTTGAATTTGGACTTGAATTAGGAGCGGCCCATAGAGCTTAAAATACCAACTTTATCTCAGTTAGCACTGTGCCAGCTTGAGTGGTGTGTTTCCGATTCGGTTGAAAGCGTATTTCCTTTATGTGGAGGGAGGGTGGTGGTTGTGCCTGCAAGAATACTGTAGCTTGATAAACTGGTGGCCTCACTGATTAGTCACATAATATACCATTGCTCATTTAAGTATTGTTCGACAAAACAATTTTCTCATTTGGGGCAGAGAGATTCAGATTCGCTGAGCGCTTTCAAGATCAAAAGGGTATGAACAGTGCTGGGAGGTATTGTAAACATTTTTTAATTGAGGTAATTCCTGCGAATACTGCGTTTTTTAAAGACCCTTAGAGAGTTTGCAGGGAATTTTCTATATTTATGGCCTGAAGTACACGATGGTTTTCATAAGGATATGAAACAACACGTAGAAAAGGAAGGGAAGATACATACTTTTCGGCTTTAATTTATGCTATGTTTTAAATGAAACCAATGCCGTAAATTTTCTAGACCTGAAATATTTGACTGTTCTCTAACTTCCAAGATTTTATATACAATACATTAGCTTTTATATAATTTGAAAGTTCCTGATCTGATACTAAATATCAGATTTAACTGTTAACTTTTTCTATGTTTCAGTAATTTATGTTGTATGTATCGTTTGAAAAGGGCCTGTGAAATGATTTTTTTGTTTTGGAACAAATTTCAGGGTTTTGCATGGGTTAATCTTTAAATATGATTCCTGTGTTCCTTAAAGTCACATCATGAATTTCCTGTTTGGTAGAATCTTCTGGGTAATGGAGATTGTGCAATTGTGTCCAGCAATGGATCATATTGCGTTTTCTGGTTCAAGCTGTTTGAGTTATGTTGCAGATGGCACCACACTTGACATCTTTCTCCCATTTTACACTATGGCTGTTTACAAAAGGAATTTGTAGCATTTTACATTCATTAAGTATAATCATTATTGATTTGATAATTTTCAAACGTTTTTGGATCATTTCTCTTTTACTGTTTTTAATAGCTCATTGACATATTAACTTCTGTGGCATCAGGGTTTTTCTCCAATGCTGTTTGAACTTTAATGGAGTGATACAGCAGAATAGCTCAACTATAAGGAGTTTGGGTGAACCCGAATAGTTGGTGTGACTAGCTCTGCACTGGAACAGGAGATCCAGATTGATAGTAAAGCTCCATTAAAATTAAATCCACATTTCTTTAGTACTAAGCTTTTCTATGGTAAAGAAGCTAGCAGTATCTGACACTTGAAAGTATTTTTGTTCAATAAATTTTTAAAAATAGATAATACATTGTATAAAATACAAAACTTATGAAAGGGTATTCGGTTAAAATCTCCTTTCCTTTCTGTTCTCTAGCCACACTACTCTCTTCCTCAGACACATCCACTGTTAGGTATGTTGTGTGTCTTTCCAGGCAGGCTGAGTTTTTGTTTAGTAGAATTTCTACCAGAGGGATTTAAGATGTAATCTGTAACATACTGCTGAAATTTAGATTTATAGGTAAGTGTTCTCTCTGAGTCTTAATTTGAAGTTGTTCTTTGGATTAGTGCCTTTTGAGGTGTGGCAGAAAACAGTTATCCACTTTGAAGCATGTGTTACTTTTCTCCATCCTCATTCTTTGATAGCAGATTTGGTTTTAGGGAATAATGAAGTCAATTTTAATCTAAATAATTTAGGGAATTTACACTAAAGTCTGATGAAAAAGATTAAGCAATAAGGTTGGCAATACTGTTTTAGGTCCGATAGGAGTTAAAACTATAAAGTAATGACAATTTTTTTTTTGCGACTTGTTGAACTGGACCTGCATTTATTCCAAAAAACTTTGAATTTAAAAAATGTAACATTGTTGAAAAATTTTTTGATTCTTATTGCTCTAAAGCAGTGGTTCTCAACCTTCCTAACGCCACAATGTATTTTCTTTGTTACAAAGGGGTCACGACCTGCAGGTTGAGAACTGCTGCTCTGAAGTATGATATACTTGGGTGTGTAACATTTTTTATTTTGAGATGGAGTCTTATTATGTTGCCTTTGGTAGAGTGCTGTGCCATCACAGCTCACAGCAACCTCCAATTCTTGGGCTTAAGTGATTCTCTTGCCTCTGCCTTCCAAGTACCTGAGACTACAGGCGTCCGCCACAATACCCGGCTATTTTTTGGTTGTTTATCATTGTTGTTTGGCAGGCCCAGGCTGGGTTCGAACCCGCTAGCTCCAGTGTATGTGGTTGGTGCCCTAGCCACTGAGCTACAGGTGTCAAGCCAGGTGTATAACTTATAAAAAATTTCTATTTTAACCCTATTTTATTATTTCAGTTTATACTAAATGTAAAAAAGCAAGTAGCAGCCTGTGTAATTACCCAGCTGTAATCAAAAATCAAGGAATCAGGCTAGAAATTTGAGAATTGACAAGGTTTTACAAATACGCCTTTTCTTTTTAAAGGGTAAAGGGAACTAAACTAAACTGTCTTGCAGTTTTAAGGAACTTTATGCAGTTTGTGAGGGGAAATGAAGCAAAATTGTTTAAGAATACGTTATTGCAAAGCATTGATTTTGTGGCTTTGGGACAAAGGGGAGAATCTTTGTGGTGAGTTCAAGAAAATATAAACAGGAACTTAAGTGCCTTTCCTCTGGGGTACGGTTTTTCCAGGTCCTTTTTTGCTGTTCATTGGAGGAGGTAATTGTAAATAAGAGGTGAGAGTTAAGAATTACTTAGATCATATTCCACCATTAATTTAACAGTTTTTAATGAATACTAATTCTGGGTCTGAAACCTAATGCTGAACAAGACAAAACAAGACAATCCATTCTCTCATAGAGCTTATAGCCTGGTACATTTAATAGCTACATTTTGTGGGTTGCTTACCATTTTCTAGGAATTGTGCTGCAATTTTTATTTATCATCAACATATAAAGTATATAACAAAACCTTTAGTAAGAAAATGGCAAAGATACCAAATCCAACTTCATAAGTGCTTTGTGGAACGAGATTGTTCCAATAAATATAATAAAGATAAATGAAGCTAATTTCTGTTTTAGTATTAATGGCCATTCAGCATTTTATTTTAGTTTTTTTTTTTTTTTTTTTTTGAGACAGACTCTCACTTTGTCACCCTTCGTAGAGTTCCATGGCATCATAGCTCACAGCAACCTCATACTCCTGGACTTTAGCAATTCTCTTGCCTCAGCCTTCCCAGTGGCTAGGACTACAGGTGCCTGCCACAATGTACAACTATTTTTAGAAGTGGGGGTCTCACTCTTGCTCAGGCTGGTCTGGAACCTGTGAGCTGAGGCAATCCATCTGCCTCAGCCTCTCAGAGTGCTAGGATTACCGGAGTGAGCCATTGTACCCGGTCCCCCAATTCAGCATTTAAAATCTTTCTATTTGTTTGTTTGTTTGTTTTAGAATGAGCAAAGGCAGAATAAATAAAAACAGGACATTATTAAGTTGGCTTGGTGCCTGTAGCACAGTGGTTACATTGCTGGCCACATACATCCAGGCTGGCGGGTTCAAACCCAGCTCAGGCCAGCTAAGCAACAACTGCAACAGCAACAACATAACCAGATAGCTGGGCATTGTGGCGGGCACCTGTAGTCCCAGCTACTTGGGAGGCTCAGGCAAGAGAATTACTTAAGCCCAAGAGTTAGAGCTCTTGCTGTGAGCTGTGATGCCATGGCACTCTACCGAGTGCTACATAGTGAGACTCTGTTTAAAAAAAAAAGGCTCACCCCCGTAGCTCAGTGAGTAGGGCCCTGGCCACATCCACTAAAGCTGGCAGGTTTGTGCCTGGCCCAGGCCTGCTAAACAGTGACAACTGCAACCAAAAAATAGCCAGGCTTTGTGGCAGGTACCTATAGTCCCAGCTACTTGGGAGGCTGAGGCACCCAAGAGTTGGAGGTTGCTATGAGCTGTGACGCCACAGCACTCTACCAAGGGTGACATAGTGAGACTCTGTCTCCAAAAAAAAAAAAAAAAAAATTGTTAAGTTTACAAAAATGACTTTGACTCCTAAATAGTGAAAAGCAGATGCCCTTTACTTTTCCAGTGGTGATAGTAGGTCTATGCTGATCTTTATTCCCATTTCCTTTTCTTTATAACCAAAAGCAAGGTAGTTGTCTATGTTACCAGTGCCAGTAATAAAAAGTTTTAAATAGGGCGGCACCTCTGGCTCAGTGAGTAGGGTGCTGGCCCCATAGACCAAGGGTGGTGGGTTTGAACCCGGCCCCGGTCAAACTGCAAAAAAAAATTAAACATAATTAATGGCAAATATTTGTGTTATTGATACATAAAGACTGTTTTAAAAAATAGTTCATAAAAAAATAGTTTAGGGTGGGTACGGTGGCTCAGGCCTGTACTCCCAGCACTCTGGAGGTCCAAGACTAAAGGATTGCTGGAGGCTATGAGTTTGAGATTAGTCTGTTCAGACAGACCCTGTCTCTACAAAAAATAAAACAAATTAGTCAGGGATGGTGGCACACATCTGTAGTCCCAGGTACTTGGGAGGCTCAGGCAGGAGGATTCTTTGAGCCCAGGAGTTTGAGATTGCATGAGCCTAGGAGTTACAGGTTGCAAAGAGCTAGATAATGTTTTTGCACTCTAGCCAAAGTGACAGAGTGAGAGACCCTGTCTCAAAACAAAACAAAACAAAAAACAGTTCATTCAAATTGATTATAAAGACATATTTTATTTATCAAATCCCTTTTTTTTCTCTAATAGTTTTCCACTGTTCCCATTTTAAAAAAGAGTGTATTGGCCCTCCTACTTTTCAATTTTGACAGTTTAATTTCTTGATACTGAGAAGTACTCTCCTCTTGATTTCCCTCTAGTTCAGCCTCATAGATGATCTATGTTGACTTTGATTTTCATGGGCAGCAGTGCAAATGTTGTTGAGTCCCTGGGGGTTGGGTTTGAAAGGTGGAAGCATTCCCTGGGCTAAATCACTCTCACTTTAGAATTAACTGACATTTTTATGGGATTTTGTGTTTATAAAGTGTTTTCATTCAAAGCATTATCAAATCGGTTCTCACTAGCTCTGTGAGGACCAGTATTTATTAACCTAGTTTTTTAGATGAGGAGCTGTACCCATACATTTAAGGAATAGCATACTTGTCAGTGCTGCTTTGGTTTTTGTTCTGGGGTTTCAACACTGTAGCAGACTTCTTTCCTATGGGCTACTGAGTTGTGTGGTGGCACCTTCTCTTGTGCAGTTTGCCTCCTTTTGTGCAGAAAAGAGTTACTAAGTCACTTGGCAATGGAGCTATGACTATGGAAAAGGAATTCTACCAGTCTCATTGCCCAGCTAATCTGAGGGATAACGATTTAACCTAATAAAGTGATGTCTTCCTCAGAATTGATAAACTAAAAATGAAATCATTGCCCAGATTAAAATTTTTTTCTGAAAGAATTACTAGGCAGTGCAAATAGTTCGTTCCTGAATTTATGAATCTTATTGGATTAAAATTTTTTGATGTACATTTATGTGAAGTTGAAACTGTATGTATATATTTGTATTATATAAGAGACTGTATGTATATATTTATGTAACTATAGGATATAAATAGAAATATCTACCTCTCTAGGCAGTATTATAGAAATAACTTCCCCTCCAGACCTTTGAAAATACACAAGATTTTTGTTCTTTATGATAAAATTTGGTATAAAGTTGATTTGTTTTATCTAAGAGGTAACTGTAGTGTTCAGAAAAACCTCATTATAAGGTAGATTCCTCCGATTTGGAACATAGGGATTTCTTCTTATGATAGCCATGTACTTAGTCACTGAAGTCATGTTTCTTCAATAAAACAAAAACAAAAAACCCAAAAACCTCTTTAAACGTTTTTTGTTTTGCTTTTTGAGATAGAGTCTTATTCTGCCGACCTGGGTAGAGTGCCATGGCATCGTTGTAACTCACAGTAACCTCAAATTATTGTGCTCAAGCGATCTTCATGCTTCAATTTGTGTATTTTTTGTAGAGATGGGGTCTTGCTCTTGCTCGGGCTGATCTCAAACTCCTAAGCTCAAGGAATCCTGCCACAGCCTCCCAGAGTGCTAGAATTACAGGCATAGGCCATCACACCTGGCTGAATTTTTTGTGTGTGTGTGTAAAAGAATCAATATTAGAAGTAGTTTATCTTTCATAGTGCTTCTATAAATTAAGTATATCTTATTTTATTGCACGCCGTTTTATTATGTGCAATTTGCTGGTAATTGTGTCTTTTACCAATTTAAGGATTATAGCAACCCTGTCTTTGAACAACTCTTTTGGACCATTTTCCCAACAGCATGTGCTCACTTCATGTCTCTGTCATATTTTGTTAATTCTTGCAATGTTTCAAACTTGATTATTATATCTGTAATGGTAATATGTGATTTTTGTTGTTGTTGTTGGAGACATAGTCTCACTTTGTAGCCCTCAGTAGAGTGCTGTCGCATCACAGATCACAGCAACCTCATACTCTTGGGCTTAAGCAGTTTCTTGCCTCAGCCTCCCAAGTTGCTGGGACTACAGGCACCTGCCACAGCACTCGGCTATTTTTTGAGACAAGGTCTCACTCTAGATCAGGCTGGTCTGGAACCTGTGAGCTCAGGCAATCTACCTGCCTCGGCCTCCCAGAATGCTAGGATTATAGGCATGAGCCACCATGCCTGGTCCCCGTGATAAATGATTTTTGATGTTACTATTGAATTATTTTGGGACACCTCAAACCATGCCCATGTAAGATGACAAACTTAATTGATAAATATTGTGTGTGTTCTGATTGATCTACCAATGGGTTGTTCCCCATCTCTCTCCCTCCCCTTGCGCCTCCCTGTTTCTTGAGATATTAACTGGCCTAATTTAAATATTGTTATAACATTATAATGACCTCTAAGTGTCCAAATGGAGGGAACAGTCACATTGAATCAAAAGCAAGAGGTGATTAACCTTAGTGAAAAAGGCTTGTCAAAAGTTGAGATGGGCTGAAAGCTAGGTTTCTTGTGCCAAACAGCTAAGTTGTGTATACAGAGAAAAAGTTTTTGAAGGAAATTAAAAGTGCTACCTTAGTGAACACATGAATAAGAAAGTGAAACAATCTTATTGCTGAGATGGAAAAAGTTCTAGTGGTCTGGATAGAAGATCACATCAGCTTCAACATTTCCTTAAGCCAACAGCTAATCAGCAAAGCCCTAAAAAGCCATAAAACTATCTTCAGTTTTATGAAGGCTGAGAGAGGTGAGGAAGCCTTAGAAGAGATGAAGCTAGCAGAGGGTGGTTAATGAGATTGGTTTAAGGATGGAGGCTTCTATATATAATATAAATGTGCAAGGTAAAGCAACAAGAGTTGATCGAGAAACTGCAGCAAGTTATCTAGAAGATCTAGTTAAAATAATTGGTGAAGGTGGCTACACCAAGCAACAGATCTTCATGGTAGACAAGGCAGCTTTCTTTTTGTCGGAAGAAGATGCCAACTAGGACTTTCATAGCTAAAGAGAAGTCATTGCCTGGCCTCAAAGGACAGGCGACTTTAAGTTGAAACCAGTGGTCATTTACTGTTCCAAAAATCCTAGGGCCCTTAAAAATTATGCTAATTCTTTTCTGCCGGTAGTATATAAGTGGAACAACAAAACATACCTGTTTACATCTGTTGTAAAGCCTGCTGTTGAGACCTGCTGCCCAGAAAAATATTCCTTTCAGAATATTACTACTGATTTGATATAGTCACCCAAGAACTCTGATAGAGGTGTATGAGGAGATCAATATTGTTTTCATGCCAGCTAACACATGTTGATTCTGCAGCCTGTGGATTAAGGGTTAGTTTTGACTATAGGCTATAGCTGCTGTAGATAGTGATTCTTCTGAACAATCTGGGTGAAGTAAATAGAAAACCTTCTAGAAAGTATTCATCATTCTAAATGACATTAAGAAGTTGGTGGTTGGCTCGGCGCCTATAGCTCAACCGGCTAAGGCGCCAGCCACGTACACCTAAGGTGGCCGGTTCGAATCCCCAGCCCGGACCCGCCAAACAACAATGGCAGCTGCAACCAAAAAATAGCCGGGCGTTGTGGCGGGCGCCTGTGGTCCCAGCTACTTGG
>NW_003852426.1:6764742-6785395 GCF_000181295.1 Otolemur garnettii
GGGGGAAAATGTGTATATATGTGTGTGTGTGTGTGTGTGTGTGTGTGTGTTTCCTTTCAACTCTGTTGTCATTGTTGAGAAGCAACCTTGAGGGAAGGAATAAAGGCCGGGATGAGGGAGAGCAGTAGTGACCTGAGGAGAGGACAGGGAGGACCCGGGGTGACCCTGGGGTAAAGAACTCCAGCTGCACAAGGAGGAGGGGGAAGGATCCAGCCCTAGCCAGTGAGGATGTGGAAGATGGTCTTTGCAGCAGCCCAGTAGAAGAACGGAAGGCAGGTGGTTGTGTCCCAGCCGGGGTGCTCCTCGGCCTTCTAAGCTTGGCGCAGCAGCCACAGGACCTGCCGCACAGGGGGCCTCTGTGGCGTAGTTCCCTCCCTGGCCTCTCCGGGTGCTGGCTCCACGCAGTTAGGGAACACCTTGGCTTGTTGGCTCTCTAGGTACTCCGGGATGCTCAGCCTGGGCCTATCGGCCTCCCCATCCCCTGTCTCCTCTTTCTTTCGGTCTGCCACCTTCTCCACTACTCCCTCCACACCCCATCATCCGGTGTGTGGGTCTTCGCTTGTCCCACTTTGTCCTCTTCCTTTCCCTCCTCTTCGACTCCCTCTGGGGGCAGCCAGAAGGGTCCTCAGAAAACCCTGAAGAGGGAGGCAGAGCAAGCCCACCTCTGTCACTGCGTGCCCCAGGCCAGCACCTCTCCATGGAACGGCCTGTTGCAGGAAGACGAGGCCCAACGGAGAGAAAGAGGACCTAAACACCATAGTTATAAGAGGAAGGGCTTTATTCATCGTCCGGGAGCTTACGGCATAGATTTCCAAATGGCTGCACTATGTGTGTGTTTTATGTCAAAATATATACTTTTTATGTCAAAACCATATTATTTTGAGAGACAAAGTCTCTGTTGCCTTGTGTAGAGTACCAGTGGTGTCGTTGTTGCTCACAGTACCTCAAACTCTTGGCTTAAGCAATCCGCTTGCCTTAGCCTCCTAAGTAGCTGGGATTACAGTTATGCACCACCATGCCTGGTTAGTTATTCTATTTTTAGTAGAGATGGAAGTCTCACTCTTGCTCAGGCTGGTCTCGAACTTATGAGTTCAAGCAATCCTCTTTAGTCTCTCAGAGGATTATAGGTGTGAGCCACCATGCTGGGCCTAATAGATTAAAATATTAACATTAACAGGAATTTGGAAGAAGTTGATTCTAACCCTCATGGATGACTTAGAGGGGTTCAAGACTTCAATAGAGGAAGTATCTGCAGATGTGGTGGAAGTAGCAAGAGAACTAGAATTAGAAGCAGAGTCTGAAGATGACTGAATTGTTTTAATCTCATAATAAAACTTTGATGAGAAGTTGCTTGTTATGATGAACAAAGAAAGTAGTTTATTGAGATGGTGTTTACTTCTGGTGAAGATGCTATGAACATTGTTGAAATAACAACAAAGGATTTAGAATATTTCATAAACTTAGTTGATAAAGCAGTGTCAGGGTTTGAGAGGATTTAATCCAATTTTGAAAGTTCTGTGAGTAAAAGGCTATCAAACAGCATTGCTTACTACGGCATATTCTTTTATGCGTACTGCAGAATATTCTTTTTTTTCCCAAGCCACAGCCCACTTTTATTTACACTCATCCCAAAGCACATGATTTGGGGCTGAAGGACAGGTCTTAAGGAAGTGAAAGTTGAAGGTCACAGAGGGCAGTGGCAGGAGTACAGGGGAAGAATAGGAAAGGGACAGTTAAGACAGATGCCTTCTACAGTCTCCCATGTCACCCTAGGCAGCGGAGGAGGTGTAGTCTCCCTTAGGATTTGGACGTGGACACAGCAAGTCCGATGAGTCCAGCCAGTCCTGCCATGCCCAGGGCCAGGCCTCCAACAATGGCCATGCCCACTAGTCCACCTTTCTTCATGGCCTTATCAATAAGCCATTCCAGTTCCTTGGCTTGGTTGTTTTGGGGCTCAGTCTGCAGCAGCCCTCAAACGTACTTTAAGGCTTTCTCATATTCTTTGAGCTGGTGGTTCCCCACAGCCAGGTAGAAGACATAATCCCACTGCTCCTCTTTGCTCCCGTTGGGCAGCAGCACCTCGAGCAGCGCGATGCCTTTATAATGTCATCATTGTACTTGCTCCGCACCAGGCACCAGGCGTGCTCAAACTGCGTGCTCTTGGACACCAAGCCTGCTGACTTCTCAGACTGAAATTTCTTTTCAAACTTCAGCAAGTCATCCACAGACACCATTTCGTTCAACACGGCCTCCATGGCCGCCGCCCCCACAAGCCTCACCAAACACTACAGTGCCTCAGTCTCCATGGCCCAGGAGAAGGGGCTGAGGGCCATTTCCGGCGACCGATGGAAGCGAGAGCCTACTGCAGAATATTCTTTTGTGCAAGTCAGAGTCAATAGATGCAGCAAACTTCATTTTCTTATTTTGAGAAATTGTTACAGCCATCCCAGCCTTCAGCAGCCACCACCTGGATCAGTCAGCATCAAGGCAAGATCCTCTACTAGCAAAAAGATTGACTTGCTGAAGGCTTAGATGATCATGAACATTTATAGTAATACAGCACTTTTTTTTTTTTTTTTTGAGACAGAGTCCCACTATGTCGCCCTCAGTAGAGAACCGTGGCTTCAGAGCTCACAGCAACCTCAAACTCTTGGGCTTTAGCAATTCTCTTGCCTCAGCATACCAAGTAGCTGGGACTACTGGCATCTGCCACAATGCCAAGGTTTTTTTTTTGTTGTAGTTGTCATTGTTGTTTAGTAGACTGAAGCCAGATTCGAACCCACCAGCTCCGGTGTATGTGGCCAGCGCCCTAGCCACTGAGCACAGGGCCAGTAATACAGCATTTTTATACAAAAGTATATAAATTTTTTTTTTTTTTGAGACAGAGCCTCAAGCTGTCCCCCTGGGTAGAGTGCCATGGCATCACAACTCATAGCAACCTCCAACTCCTAGGCTTAAGCGAGTCTCCTGCCTCTGCCTCCCAAGTAGCTGGGACCACAGGTGCCTGCCACAATGCCCGGCTATTTTTTGGTTGTAGCCATCATTGTTGTTTGGCGGGCCCGGGCTGGATTCGAACCCACCAGCTCAGGTGTACGTGGCTAGAGCCTTAGCCACTTGAGCCACAGGCGCCGAGCCATAAATTTTTTTTAGACAATGCTTTTGCCCACTTAGACTACAGTATAGCGTAAACATAACTCTTGTATGTATGGGGAAACCAAAAAAATTGTGTCACTTACTTTGTGATGTTTACTTTATTGTGGGGGTCTAGAACTGAATGCACATCTCTCAGGTATGCCTGTACATGAAATTTATAAATTAACCACATTTTCAGCATTCCAACCTTTTAAGAATTTATTATAGAGTAGAAGAAGATAGTGGTCTATAAATTCTGCCCTTGCCAAATAGGTCATGGATTTTGGGCATGTTGGCTTTCAGGCTAAATGTGGGAGGTGGAGGGTAGAGGAAAGTACTAGAGAGTGAGGTGTCTAGGATGATTCCTATTTTGGCCTAGGGCAAATAAGTACATTTTATTGGCATTTTCTGATCTTAGGAGTATAGTAGGGTTCAGGAATGTAGAGGCAAGGGGGAAGGAATATGGGTTCGTGGTAATCTTCTTGGAGCAGGACTCTGCATATTATACCTTGAGCACCTACCATGGAATGTGAACAAAACAGACACAAATTTCTGCCTTTACAAAGCTATATTCTATCAGGCATGGCAGTGGAAATAGATAATAAACAAGTAAAATTTATAGTATGGTAGATATTAAGTGCTGTGAAGAAAATGAAACAAGGGAAGGAGAGAGAGATCTGGGATGGCTGAGATGGCTGGGCCTCATTGGTGAAGTGACAATTGAGCAAAAACCTGAAGAAGGTTATATAGGACACTGGTTGGAAATAGATGGGTGAGAGGTAAATAATTCCAGGACAAGGGATTAGCAAGTGCAAAGGCCCTGAGGCAAAGGTGTTGTACCCCAGGAAATAGCTAGGAGACTACTATGGTTAAAGGTCAATGAACCAGGGACCACATACAGAGTGGAAAGTGGGTAAGGGGCTGTAGATGGAGAGGAATAGTGTATGGTCTTATTTGGCTTTGTAAGGACTATGACTTTACCTCTGAGAGGAGAAACCATGCAAAGACATGTTCTAACTTATGTTTTAATAGATCACTGTGCTCTATGGTCCCTGTTTTTTCATTCTGTTCCTTACCCATTAGAGGCATTCTTGTGGTTTAGGCTAGAATGGGGAGTTAGATGTTTTGGTGTAGAGCCCTGACCCATACCCACAATTTTGATTCCAGTAGGCTCAGAGTGCCAGAGCCAGTATTTTTGTTTTGCCCTAGAAATTCACGGTACTGCAGTCCAGTTCTTTAAACAACATGGACTGACTTTAATTTTTCAAGGTTTCATTACCAAAAGGAAGGGAGCAAAGAGATTAGTTCTAGAGTTTATTAGTTTAGCTATAAAAAGAAGATTAACTGGCTGCCAGGTTGAGTGTTTTTTAGTGTTTGGCTTCTGGGGTTTTTCTTACTGTTGGATCATGTTTTAGAAGTCATTTTTACCTTCTTTCAACATTTAAGCATTTAAGATACCATTTATTTTCTGTTTTACATGGCCCTTTGTCTGCTTTAGATTTCTCTACCTTTCACCTATTACAATAATTTTAGTAGAGGTCAGACTATTGTTTCTTGTCACTAACATCTTGACTACAAAGCCCCAATGACTCTCTTCTCTATAACTTGAATAGTTCTTAGACGTGAAAGATTCCCCGGAAATGTGGCCTTATAAAAGCCCACACTATTTATTGCCTTCCCTGCCTTTGTAGATATAAACTCTTCTCTTTCATCAACACTCTCCCCCTTTCACTGCTTTATCATCTGGTTGCAGAAAATAAGTTTTCCTGCAAATACAGATTCCCATGGCAACATAACAAAAAGGTAATAGAACAAATGTTTATTTTGTCTAGACCTGCTGTCTGAGTAACATTAGACCCTGAACATGTTGGCTCCTGTTACTTTGAATGATGTGGTTACAGATTCCCTTGTTTTCGTCAAAAATCTCCTTTTAGGCCTTGGTTGTATTGCCACTATGACTATGACGTGAAGGGAGGGTGTGTGGGGGTGACTTATTGTACTCTAAAGTATGATTTGGTTTGCAAGTTTATGGTTCAGAATGTAGATATTACACAACATATGACCATGCCACAAAAGAAAGCATACCAGTTGTCCCCTTTGTTTTCAGAAATTCATTTATTTAGTATTTCCAGTGCACCATACTAGGCATTGTTTTTGTAGAGATTAAAAAAATGAAAAAGCAGGAAAGGTCCTTGCTTTGAAAATATCAGTCTAGTGGGGACATACTTGTTTCCTCATAGATTGCTTTGGAGGTCCTCTGTAGCTTTTTTCTCTTCTGCATCCTTTTAGCTTAAGTTGCCATCTCAAATTTATCTTTATATTGCCCTTTTTTCTCTTGGAATCTTTTTAGATAGTCTTCTCTCTTTCTCTCAAATTTGGCAACTGCCATGATTTGAATATGTCCACCAACGTTTGTTATTGGAACCTTTTAATTTCTAATCAGCAGTATTGGGAAGTGGGGCCTAATAAAGAACTGATTAGATCCTGAGGGCTCTGCCCTCCTGGATGGATTATTAATGTCATTGTCAAGGAAGTGAGTGAGTTATCATGAGAGCGGCTTTGTTATAAAAGCGAATTTAGTCCCTTCTTTCTGTCACCGACTCTCATCCTCTCGCTTTTCACTATTGGATGATGCAGCAAAGAGGTCCTTACCAGATGCCAACACCTTAATATTGGACTCTCTAGCTTCCAAGACTGCGAGAAATAATTTTTTTCTTTATAAATTACCCAGTCTGTAGTGTTCTGTTATAGCAACACAAAGTGGACTAAGACAATGACATACTGGTTACTTTTTACATTAAGGGTAATTTTATGGAAGGATATGTGTTGGAAATCTGTGTCAGATAAGCCTTCCTATCTGACAGTTCAGATCTAGAAAGTGATGACATCAGCATGTCCCCACAAGAAGTCAAAACTTCTTTTGATTACCCAAGGGCTCAAAGAGGCTGGCTTTTTGTTGTTGTTGTTTGTTTCCTGAGACACTCTCATTCTGTCCCCCTAGCTAGAATGCCATGGTGTCATCATAGCTCACAGCAATCTCAAATTCTTGGGCTTAAGCGATCCTCTTGCCTCAGCCTCTTAGGTAGCTGGAACTTCAGGCGCATGACACCACAACAGGCTAGTTTTTCTGTTTTTAGTAGAGATGGGGTCTCACTCTTGCTGATGCTGGTCTCAAACTCCTGGCTTCAAGCAATCTACCTGCCTTAGCCTCCCAGAGTGCTAGGATTACAGGTGTGAGCCACCTCGCAGGACCTTCCCCTTTGGGGAGACTATTTTAAGAGAAAAAAGGGACTATGAGGGTAAGTATCCTCTAAATCCTTAGTCCACCCCCATACATCCACTTGGGGTGATGTCTCTGCTGTGACAGTCTTCTGGCCTATAATCATGTACCCTTCATCATGCCTTCGCTCTTTCCTGTGACATTCAGCTTGAGGTGCCTGGCTTATGCAAGTGCACACTGAACTCATCTTTCCTGTATTTCCTTATCTCCATAGTAGGTCTAACTTGATTTCCACAAATAGTCGCTCTATTATTAATATCTCTAATAGCTATTTCCTTTCTCCCATCCTGTCAGATCCTTCATCTAGGGCTTCAGCTGGCTTACACCTTCTTGAACTTAGGCTTTTGATTAAGTAGTTTCTATTTATGTTTTCTTCTCTAGGCTACCAAATGCTGATCACAATCTCAGTTCTTAGTTATCTTCCTCATTTACTATAGTAAAATATGACTTCCTAATGATCGTAGTATTAAGTTAAAGTGTAGAATATTGATGTTGTCATCTTAGATTGATATACTTATATCATTCTCTCATTTGACATTATAAATTTGGCTTGCCTCATTTTCTGATTGCTGGTTTAGTATTCTAGTGCCTTATGCTTTAAATGATCTGCTTTGAAATGAGTAATCCCAGTATTATATTGGTGCCAGAGCAAAAAGAAAAACATTAGGGCTCGGCGCCCATAGCACAGTGGTTATGGCACTAGCCATGTACACCGAGGCTGTCAGGTTTGAACCTGGCCTGATTCAGCTGGACAACAGTGACAACTGCAACAGAAAATAGCCAGGCATTGTGGCAGGCACCTGTAGTCCCAGTGACTTGGGAGGCTGAGACAGGAAAATTGCTTGGGCCCAGGAGTTGGAGGTTGCTGTGAGCTATGTTGCAACAGCACTCAAATAAGGGTGACATAGTGAGACTCTGTCTCAAAAAAGAAAAAAAAAAGAAAGAAAAACATTGACAAATTGAGAGAATAGGCAGTAAGTATGGTGAGCATCTATCAAGCTGTGTTTACATTCCCAAATATAGTACAGGTTGAATGTCCCTCATTCAAAATGCTTCACACCAGAAGTGTTTTGGATTTTGGATTTTGAAATATTCAGATATTACCAGTTAAACATACTTAATTCAAAAATTTGAAATCTGAGATGCTTCCGTGAGCATTCCCTTCGAGTGTCACATTAGCACTCAAAAAGTTTTGGATTTTGTAACATTTCAGGTTAGGGATGTTCAATGTGTGTGATCTAGGGTTATTCAACCTGTCGGCACCTCGGATGGGATAATATTTTCTTGTGGGTGACTGGCTTGTGCATTGTAGTATGTTTACCAGCATCTCTGTCTCCTATTCACAAGATATTAATAGCAATTCCCAGTTGAGACAATCAAAAATGTCTCTAGATGTTGCGACATATTCCAGGACCTGGGAGGAGGATCACTCTTAGTTGAGAACCACTTACATAATCCTGTATATTTGGATCGATTGGCTCTGAGTAAAAACTGGATCTGGATAGAACAACTTCAACTTTCTACCTGCAAAAAGATAGAAATGCTGTACTTCTGCTTTATAAGTTGGGCTTCTTTAAACATGATTTTCATTATTTCTGGGAGAGTAACAGCATTCATAATGTTCAAGTTCCTAGTGATAACCTAATAAGATTAATGGATGGGAGAACTTGCCCGGCATGTTTGTGAAAGGCCAGGTATACTACTGGCACAACTGAGAAACAATTAATGATAGTAAGGAAGACCTGATTTTCATGAATAATTGTTTTTGCCTCACTTAGGATATTGAATGTTTCTGGAAAGGAAAATTGTTTTAGGATGTAACATAAAGTCCAAATTGGTAGGCAGTATTTTCCCCAGTGTCTCTTCAGGTATTCTGTTCTATGTCCTTTCCTATCATCTTTGGGTATTTAGCCTTTTCAAACTAGAAATATAATGCTGTTTAGGAAACCACAAAGAGAGCTGCAGATAAACTAAGGAGCAAGGATAGTACATTCAAATTAATTTTTTTTTTTTTTCCTGAGACAGAGCCTCAAGCTGTCCCCCTGGGTAGAGTGCCGTGACATCACAGCTCACAGCAACCTCCAACTCCCGGGCTCAAGCGAGTCTCCTGCCTCTGCCTCCCAAGCAGCTGGGACCACAGGCGCCTGCCACAACGCCTGGCCACTTTTTGGTTGCAGCCATCATTGTTGTTTGGCGAGCCCAGGCTGGATTCGAACCCGCCACCTTAGGTGTATGTGGCTGGCGCCTTAGCCACTTGAGCCACAGATGCCGAGCCCAAATTAATTTTTTTGTTAGTTTTAAAGGTTCTTGCATCTGGGAAGGCTTTGCTTAATTTTTAAAATAGCCTGAATTTTTTTCAGAATCTTGTAGCAGTAAGAAAGATCAAGCTTATTTGATTTAGAATGTGTCACACAGACACCTTTGTATTCTAGTTCCTTATGAGATACTATGGTGTTTCCCAAATTATCTGTGGTACTGTTTTTTGTTTGTTTGTTTGTTTTTTGAGACAGAGTCTTTGTCGCCCTTGGTAGAGTGCTGTGGTGTCACAGCTCACAGCAACCTCAAACTCTTGGGCTCAAGCCATTCTCTTGTCTCAGGCTCTCAAGTAGCTGAGACTACAGGCGCCCACCGTAACGCCTGGCTATTTTTACAAATGGGGTCTTGCTCATGCTCAGGTTGGTCTCAAACTCTGCTTTGGTCTCCCACAGTGATAGGATTACAGGCGTGAGCCCCGCGCCCAGTTTGTGGTATGTTTTAATAACTTTGAGGTTGTGAGGCAGTGATTTTAGTGTCACAATATGTACATTTTAATATTTAATATGCTCTTTATTTTTTTTTTCAGCTGAGAAATCACCAAGTATGTTCTCTATTTTATGTTTTTAACACCCTCTTAAACTCTTCTGTTCAGATTTTTCCTTGTGTTTCTCAAATTCTCTTATTTTATCTTTTGGTCAGTTTTTCTTCCTCTTTCTGCTGCATGTTCTTAAGTTCTCTTTCCTCTTTCTGGGCATATTCTCTTTTAATTATCTGGTAAGTCTCAACAGTAGCCTTGTTCATATACTATACTTTCAAATTTATACTTTTGAGTCTAATCCTAAGAATAGTTACACTTTGGATTTTAAATCTATTGAAATGTAGTGTTTCATGTGTTCCCTTGGTTAGTTTCCTCTACACTTCTTGAGGATACTCTCAGAGATGTAGTACTAACTTCCCTTGGAATGGATTCATCTTAAACACTTGTATGGTTTAGCCTTACATACATAGAGCTGGTATCATCATTAGCAATGATGAATGACTGTGATCATGAAAATTGCAATCAGAGAATGGGCCTATTACCTCAAGAGTTCTGTAACTTTGGGTATCAAGACAAAATAATTTTGAAAGTTTGAAATATATGTGTATATGTATTGATGCTTATGTTTTAGATCTAATAGAATGAAGCAAATTTGTCAGTGATCCATCAAGACAGTGTTAAGTGCTTACCATGTGTAGAAGGAGACATAAAATTCTTGTAAATTATATTAGTAAGAAGCTGTTGATGTGTGCAGCATTGTGGATTATACTGGTTAGTATGGTTTAATGGAGGAGGAAAGATCTGAACATAGTTAGAAGGATAGGTAGTTTTGTAGAGGAGAAAGGGGAACATTTTTAGATAATAGGAGAAAACATAAACTAAGAATAGATATAAAAAAGACTGGCCTGACAAGAGGAACATCTCAGGAAGAGTGAATCCAGTTGTGATTCTCATTCAGGTTATGCTTCAGAGTCAATTGTGGAACTTTTAAACTTACAGATGCTGAGATCCTAGCCCTAGAAATCAAGAATGAGATCTGGAGTGGAACTCAGGCAGCTGCATTTTTTAAAAGTCTACCAGTGGTTCTGACTTGCAGAACCACTTTAGTTAGTAAAGAGCAGTTAGAATTTCTTGAGTTGTAAAGTGAGTTGTAAAGTGGCAAAAAGTGTTTTAAAATTGGTCTCACTGCCAGCCTAAGCCACAGTGAGACCCTATCTCTAAAAATAGTCAGGCATTGTGGCAGGCGCCTGTAGTCTCAGCTACTTGGGAGACTGAGGCAAGAGAATTGCTTAAGCCCACAAGTTTGAGGTTCCTGTGAGCTGTGATGTCACATCACTCTACCAAGGGCAACATGTGAGACTCTGTCTCAAAAAAAAATGAAATGAGGGCAGCACCTGTGGTTCAGTGGGTAGGGCGCCGGCCCCATATACCAAAGATAGCGGGTTCAAACGAGGCCCTGGCCATACTGCAACAACAACAACAACAAAAAATAGCCAGGTGTTGTGGCAGGTTCCTATAGTCCCAGCTACTTGGGAAGCTGAGGCAAGAGAGTCGCCTAAGCCCAAGAGCTGGAGGTTGCTGTGAGCTGTGACGGTATGGCAGTCTACCAAGGGCGACAAAGTGAGACTCTGTCTCTTAAAAAAAAAAAAAGAAAGAAAGAAATGAAGTAGTCTTACTGAGTGTACAGAATGGATTGGTAGAAGCAATGCTTTGCTTTATAAAAAGTCTTTGGTAATCTGTTTATGTGTACCTATTTTCATTCTTACTCTTCAGCTAAATTTCTCAGTTGCTTCAGGTCAGGAACTATCTATTTCTTGGTATGTATTTCTTACTCTTGCATTGTGTGCTAGATATGTGCTGGACTAGATTCTGAGGATAAAAAGATAAACGATAGTTTTCTACTCTCTCTCAGAGTCTGAATTTGGAAACGTATACATATACATATATTCGATTGATTGTGCAGACTGGTATGAGTCCATGTCCTGTTAGGAACCAGGTTGCACAGCAGGAGATGAGCAGCACTCTGGCAAGTAAGTGACATGTCATCTGTATTTTTAGCCACTCCCCATTGCTCACATTACTTCCTAAGCTCTGCCTCCTGTCACATCAGTGTTAGTATTATATTCTCATAGGAACGTGAACTCTACTATAAACTACTTATGGGAGAAATCTAGATTGCATACTCCTTATGATAATCGAAGCAGTGATGCTAGGACTGGGGAGTGGCTGCCAATACAGATTATCAGTAGCAGAGAGGTTTGAGTATACAGAGACCATAACAGAGCAATTGCTCTTAAAGAGTCATATCAAAACCTACCCCTACCCTGGTCCGTGGAAAAATTGTCTTCCATGAAACTGGTCCCTGATGCCAAAAAGGTTGGGGACTGCTGGTATAAAATACTGGCTACATTATGTTTGCTGGTTGATAGTAGGTCCTTTTAATGTATGAATGTACATTTTGATTTACAGAAATTACATTTTAGTTATCCACAGATTGCCAACAAATTATCAAGGATTTGGGCCCTCAATATAGATAGATAGATAGATAGATAGATTTTTTTTTTTTTTTTGAGACAGAGTCTCAAGCTGTCTCCCTGGGTAGAGTGCTGTGGCTTCCTAGCTCACAGCAACCTCAGACTCTTGGGCTTAAGCTATTCTCTTGCCTTAGCCTCCCAAGTAGCTGGCGCTACGGGGCCCACTACAATGCCTGGCTATTTGTTTTGTTGTTGTTGCAGTTGTCATTGTTGTTTTAGCTGACTTGGGCCGAGTTGGAACCCCCAGCCCCAGTGTATGTGGCTGGTACCCTACCCACTGAGTTACAGGTACCACTCCCTCAATATTCTTTTTAAATAATCTGTTCTCTTTATCTGAGCATGGTGTCACACACCTGTAGTCCCAGCTGCTTGGGAGGCTGAGGCAGGAGGATTGCTTGAGTGAGGAATTTGAGGTTGCAGCAGGCTATGATGACATCATTGCACCCTAGCTTGTGTGACAAAGCTAAACTCTTTCTCAAAAACAAACAAACAAAACCAAAAAAACTCCCAAATTGTCCTCTTTTACTGTAGAGACATGCTCAACTTCAAATTTGAAAAGTAAGAAATCTAAAAATATATTGGAGAGTTTATTTCCTGACAAGCCTCCATGCTGGAAGTTGCAGGTACAGCATTGACCATGGGGTTATTTCGTAATAGAACTGTGTGATCATTTTGATCTGGAATGTTCAAAACTATCTCCCTTTTATAGTTTATAAAGTACTTTCACATAATTATCTTGTTTGAACCTCAAAAGAGAATTGTAATGTAAACAGAACTGGTGAGACCCTCATTTTATTGATTTGGAAACAGGTGTATAGAAGCTTTGCCAAGATCGCTGGTTAAGAAGTGCCAAGATCAAAACTAGAACATAAAGTTTTTGATGACTGGTTTATTCTTCTCTGTATCACACTTACATATGTTTCTGTTTAGTGGTATTTGTTGAGATGAGGTTACCAAAATACAGAAAACAGACTGTTCACTAGGATACAGAAGCAGCATTATTAAATTGAAACTTCAGTGATTTTTCTAGAGCAGTAAAGAGATTCTTATCTAGTAGTCCCACAAGTAATTGAGATGTCTTGAAAATGCCAGTATTTTGATAAAAGAATCAACATACTAAGTATACTAGTTTGAAGATATATTCACAAATTATTTGATTCTCCTCCCTTTGAGAGGTGGATCTTAATTTCCCTCCCTTCCAGTGAGGACTGTACTTAGTGGTTCACTGCTTTAATACATAGAATGTAGTAGAAATGAACTATGACTTCTGAGGGTAGCTCATAAAAGATACTGAGCCCCCTGTCTTGCTCTTTCTCTGAGATCATTTGCTGTAGGGCAGAGTTTCTCAAACTTGGAGCTAATTGACATTTTGAGCCAAATAATTTTTTGTTATAAGGGGCTGTCCTGTGTATTGTAGGGTCTTTAGCAGTATCCCTGGCCTCTACCCACTAGCTGCCAGTAACATCATCTCTCATCCTACCCCCACCCCCAGTTGTGATAACCAAAAATGTCTTAGTCATTGTCAAATGTCCCCTGGGGCAGGAGGAATTGCCCTCTGTTAAGAACAGCTGCTTTAGGGGAAGCCAGCTGCCATCTTGGAAAGACACTGAAGTAGTTTACGTGTGAAAAATAGGCCTCTTGCCAATAGCCCTGTGAGTGAGCTATCTTGGAAATGGATCCTTCAGCATCAGTCAAGCCCTCAGATGACTATTGGCTATGATCAACATGTAGACTGTAAACTCATGAGAGAATATGACCAGAACCCAGCTAAAATACTCCTGAATTCTTGGCCCACAAAAACTGAGATGATAAATCTTGTTTATGGTATCAAATTTTGGGATGATTTGTTATCTGGCATAATAAATTATCTTGTTTAAATTATTATGTTACCATGAAAATGTATGTGTAGTACATTATATAAGATGGTATTACAGACTGAAGAAATAGCAAAACTTGTGCAAACATACTAACAATACCTGTTAGTACATATGTAGTCATGTTCACAGCATGTATTTGTAGAGTACTTTTCTGCATATGAAGCCTGTAAATGCTAGTACTGTAAAAGCCTTTTAATTGTAGCAACAAGGCAAAGTTGATTGATGGTAATACTAAGTAGTCACAATGGAAGATATGATTAGTCTGTTTAATTTTCAGATTTGATTGAGAGGAGTTAAAAATTATTTTGAAGTGGTAACTTTAGAAACATTTGTTGCTGGGCGTGGTGGCTTGTTCTTGTAATCCTAGCTACTTGGGAGGGTGAGGCAGATGGATTGCTTAAGGCCAGAAGTTTGAGATCAGTCTGGGCAGCACAGTGAGACCCTTATTTCTTAAAAAACTATATATATGTGTGTGCATACACACACACACACACATATATGTATATTTAGTTAGTTGGGTGTGGTTTTGCATGCCTGTAGTCACATCTACTCTGGAGGCTGAGTTGGGAGAATTGTTTGAGCCCAGGAGTTCCAGACTAGTCTGAGATATATAGTGAGATGTCCTCTCAAAAACAAACAAAAAAACATTTGTTATTAAATTTTTCAAACACACCAAAGTAGTACCATGTACCCATGGTGGTAACATTCTAATGAGGCTTTAGAAAATAATCCCTTTTAAAAGAGAAATACATGCGATATTTTTATAGTCTGTATAGGAAAGCCATTGCTCTTGATGCAGAAATATATCACTTCACATGGGAATCAAAAGAAATATATTAATTAATGTGGACAAAGAGTTCATGCAGTTAAAAAAATAAAGTGTTAACTGATACTACTGTAAGCTACAGTGAAGAAATACTAATGTAAGTTGAACACCCAAGGGACTGTAACAAATTGGTCAACATATGGAGGTGGTCAACATAAGGAACTAGGCCTGCTGTACTGTTAACATACATGTGGCGCATGTCTGGTCTATGAAAATTAGGTCAACTTGAGGTGGTCAGTGTAGGGACATGGTCAGCTATGGAAGTTCTATATCTTATAAAAATTATTCTCCTTTCAAATGGAACTTGTAGCAAATAAAGAATAATTGCATTTCACATTTTAATCACAAATCGTTTTGGATTTTTAGATTGCAAATCCTAAGTGAATTTCTACATGTTTGAATACTAGTTTTCATGAGGCTTAGTAAAAAATTGAAGCAGTTGCGAAAAACATTTTTGCTTCAGTAGCTTAGATGCATTTACAGCAGAAATTGGACCAAATCAGGAATGGTGAGTATCTAGGATGTGTATTGTGTTGCCATTCCCTAAATCCCAGGCCCATGCATGACTAATGTCCCTAGTAAATCTTATCACAAATACATTTTCCTGTCTGAATGAGATTTTCATAAAGATACTGAATTTCTATAAACATCCTTGAATTTTAAGTTCTGCAAAAATACTTATCAGTTGTGTTTTTCATTCTGAGCTCCTTATGTATTGATAAGATTTGTCATATGTCATTTATTTTTATCTTTTTTTTCTGCAGTTTTGGCTGGGGCTGGGTTTGAACCCACCACTTCTGGTATATGGGGGCCAGTGCCCTACTTGAGCCACAGGCGCCTTCCTGTCATATGTCATTTAGGTTTTAAGCCTCTTTGAAGGGAATTTTTAGAAATTGGCAAACTAGAGACTGATCATATTACACATACTTGTAACAATTATATTAATAACATCTGAAAGATTTGTAGTGAGAAACAAAGTTCCATTAACAAATATTTTGACCAGGGTGATTCATACCTGTTCTATAATCCTAGCACTGTAGGAGGCCAAGGCAGGAGGATTGCTTGAAGCCAGGAGTTTGATACTAGCCTGGGCAAGATGGAGACCCTGTCTTTACAGAAAAAGAAAAATAGAAAAGTTAGCCTGATGCAGTAGCTAATGTACCTGTAGTCCCAGCTACTCAGGATGCTGAGGCAGGAGGATCACTTGAACTTAGGAGTTTGGGATTGTACTGAGCTATAATGATGCCACTGTTACTCTGGCCTGGACAATAGAGCAAAACCCTGTCTCAAAAAAGAAAGAAGAAGAAATATTGTGTAGTAAGTACAAATAGTGAAGTCATTTTGTGGTTTTTATTATTTTTTTGAGATAGAGTCTCTCACTTTGTTGCCCTCCATAGAGTGCTGTGGTGTCATAACTCACAGCAACCTCAAACTCTTGAGCTCAAGTGATTCTCTTGCCACAACCTCTCGAGTAGCTCGGACTACAGGCACCTGCCATCATGCCTGGCTAGTTTTTCTATTAGTAGAGATGAGATCTTACTCTTCCTTCTGCTGGTCTCGAACTCAGACAGTCCACCCACTTTGGCCTACCAGTGTCCTGGGATTACAGGCATGGGCCACCATGCCTGGCCCCATTTTGTGATTTTTTAAAAAGTCAGTATTATGTAGAGATTAAAACACAGTAGTTGAAAGTTGGTCAGAAAGCTAACTCAGAGAAGCCAATGAAAGACTTGCAGCTAATTTCAAACAGAATATTTATACTGCTGCAGACCTTTGTATCTTCATCTCTCATCTTTTCTCCTTCAGGAGAGGGACCCACTTCAGCTGTCTTTGGAAGTGCTTTAAAGCACTTCCCTTTGTTCTTCCTAAATAAAAATCTCTTTCTTGGGTCAGCGCCTGTGGCTCAAGCCGCTAGGGTGCCAGCCACATACATCTGAGCTGGTGGGTTCAAATTCAACCCAGGCTCGCCAAACAACAATGATGGCTGCAACCAAAAAATAGCCAGGCCAACGTTGTGGCAGGCGCCTATAGTGGGCACCCATCGTCCCAGCTACTTGGAAGGCAGAGGCAGGAGAATCGCTTGAGCTCAGGAGTTGGAGGTTGCTCTGAGCTGTGATGTTCAGAGCACTCTACCCAGGGTGACAGCTTGAGGTTCTGTCTCAAAAAAAAAACAAAACTCTTTCTTACCCTGGCAAAAAAAGGAAAGCTAACAGTGTTTTAAATTTTGAATTTTAAAGCTGATCTTAAATCCCCTGCTATTCTGAAGAACAGTTTTTGAGGTTCTTAAATCAAAACTTAAGTTCCAGTTTTTGCATAAAGTTGCCTTTATTTTCCTGACATTATTTCCAAAGGGGAGGAGGACAAGAACATCTGCATCAGAACTACAGTGATACTTGCACATTTATCTGAATTTAGAATAAAGAAAAACTAAGTTTCTATAGCAGAGTATGATACATGCAGAAAAGCATTTTCAGTATGGTGTTCATTGAAATTTGTGTTAGGCCCTACAGGTAAAAAGAACATTCCAAGTTAATAGTCTAAATTATTTATGTAGAAGGCTGCATTTATTTTCAAAAGCTGCTAAAGTAACCTTAAAATTATATGTTCTCGGGGCAGTGCCTCTGGCTCAAAGGAATAGGGTGCAGGCCCCATATTCTGGAGGTGGTGAGTTCAAACCCGGCCCTGGCCAAAAACTGCAAAAAAAAAAAATTATATGATCTGGAAGAGGTGTCATGTTTTTGCAAATTATTTCTTCACACTGAAATATTTTATTTTATTTTAACCAATTTATTTATTTTGAGACAGGGTCGTACTCTGTACCCTGGGCTAGTGTACAATGGTATCATCATAGTTCACTACATCCTTCAACTCCTAGGCTCAATGATTCTCCTTCCTCGCCCTTCTGAGTTGCTGGAACTGTAGGCATGTGACACCACACCCAGCTAATTATTCTGATTTTTGTACAGACAAGATCTTGCCTTGTTACCTCAACTTAGGTTGGTCTTCAACTCCTGGGGTCAAGTGGTTTTCCTGCCTTGCCCTTCCTAACTGCTAGGTTTACAGGTGTGAGTCCTTCACTTAGTACCCCACTTAGATATTTTAATGAATTTGATGTATTAACAAGACTGCTAATTCAGTATAACTCCAGATTTTAATGTATTTAAATATTTCTATTAATCTCCAAATATAAGTAGAATTGTATTTGTTTTCTTAACCATTATTGAGAGTTCATTTTTGCTTATTAACATCATTCAGGGATTAGAGAAGTCCTCTATTATATTGAGAGAAATTGTAAAGTCACTTATGATCCCTGCAAATTATTCAAAGACTAGAAAGGGGATTGCTTATTCTTCCTTCTTTTGAGGGACTCCCCTTTTTTGTTGTTGTTGTCATCGTGACAGACCTCTTGCTCTTTCACTGTTGCCAGGCTGTAGTACAATGATGTCATCATAGCTCACTGCAACCTCAAATGCCTGGGCATGAATGATCCTCCTGCCTCAGCCTCCTGAGTAATTGAGACTACAGGCACATGCCACTATGCCCAGTTACTTAAAAAAAATTTTTTGTTGTTGAGATGGGGTCTTGTTCTTGCTCAGGCTAGTCTCAAACTCCTGAGCTCAAGCAGTCCTTTTGCCTCAGCCTCTCAGAGTACTAGGAGTACTAGAGTACTAAATGTGAGCCACCATACCTACCCCAAATTGTTTCATGAGGACTATCCCCATGTACTCATTTGCGCTTTCATACTCTGCTTGTGGTTGTGGGCTTTCACACTGTTTGTGGATGTGGAAACTTGTCCTATAACTTACCTTGTTTTTTTCTTTCTTAAGTAAAAAGGTAGCTTTTTAAAAACAAAGAAAAAGAGTGTATTGTATTTAAAGTAAAGCGCAGATAAGCATAGACTTTTATAGAGAGATTGGAAAAGGGTCCCACTCTGGAATGAGAGGAAACCTACCTTGCTTTTATTAAGAAGTTTTCTCTCTTTCTGTGCTGAGCTGAGATTAAAGCATTTTGATTTGCCTTTAGCTGGTAACAGAAAAATCTGCAAGGCAAGTGCCAGTCATGGACATAAACACAAATTTCCTACCATCTCCATACCTATCAAAAGCTTGGTTTCTTTGGAGGGTGGTTTGAAGAATGTGGAGGTTATTATCTATTTTTCTAAACACATTTAAGATTTCCTTAAATGTTCCTTAAGTCTTACAAAGTGCTGTTTTATACTACCCACTCTCCCTTTGCTAATGATGAATTACATGTATTTTGGCATTATGATATTGTCTATAATGATAGATGCTCCCAAAAGAGAACCATGTGACACTCAGTATTTTATTTTTGTAAAAATGTTGATTAGTTTACTGGGCTTGGTGGAATTTGCCTATAGTCATAGCTAGTCAGGAGGGAGACAGGAGGCCAGAAGTTTGAAGTTGGAGAGAGCTATGATAATACCACTGTGCTCGGCGATGCCTGTGGCTCAGTGAGTAGGGTGCTGGCCCCATATACTGGAGGTGGTGGGTTCAAACCTGGCCCCGGCCAAAAACTGAAAAAAAAAATAAATAAGTAACACCACTGTACTCTAGCCTGGGCAAGAAAGCAAGACCCTGTATCAAAATTTTTTTAAAAAAGATGCTGGTTAGGACATTTTTACCATATACAGTAGGAATTTTACCTGGTTTTATTACAAGAATAATTATGCTTCTCTTCAGTTCTCCTGAATGCTTGGTTTATTTTTATTATATGGCTCCTGTGGCTCTTGTCCTAACTGGTGTGTTCTCTTTGTTGAGGCATTAGTGGGCTTCAAGACAAATTCGAGGCCTACCTGTAATGGGTATATAGATAGGACCTCATGATACATGCTAATCTCACCCATGGAGACTTTATTATTTATCTTATTTATTTTTCCTTAATCACTTACTTTTTTTTCAGGTTGTATGTGTATATGCAATTCCAGTCTTCTTTAAGTCCATTGTAGAATAAAATAGGATATACATAAATGTAGAAATTAAAAAAATTATATGAAGATATATTAAGAATCTAGTAAGCTAGTTTTTTGTTGTTGGTGCAGAGGGAGGCAAGTGTGCGTGTATAACTAAACAGTTAGCTTTATTTAATGATTATTATTGTGTGCCTAGGTCCTGAATTCACAGCAGTACATGTGAAAGTGACATCCTAATATTTGCTTTTAATGAATTCATATTTCTTCTAGTATTTTTTTTTACCATATCAACTATTTTATAAAAAGTGAATTAATTTTATAGCTTTGAAAGATTTTCAGTGTTAATTTACAATTGGGGAAAAACTTGTTAAATAATATGTACTGAATTTTAGTTTGAAGAACTTGCTTATTGGAAAGATAATTTCATTTTATAATGATGTTCATGAAAACAAGGTTTTACTTACAGCTCTAGTTTTAAAAATGTGATTGGCTGAGCCTGATGTCTTACACCTGTAATCCCAGCACTTTGGGAGCCCAAGGTTGAGGCAGCAATGAGGTATGATCATGGCCACTGCAGTCCAAGCCTGTGTGACAGTGAGACCTGTAGGACTTTGGCTTAAAAAATAAATAAGTAAGCAAGTAAAGTAAGTGATTAAGAAGATTTCTCCTTGTGCAGCACCTGTAGCTAGCTCAGTGAGTAGCATGCTGGCTCCATGTACTGAGGGTGGTGGGTTTTAAACCTGACTCTGACCAAACTGCAACAAAAAAATAGCTGGGCGTTGTGGCAGGCACCTGTAGTCCCGGCTACTTGGGAGGCTGAGGCAAGAGAATTGCCTAAACCCTAGAGCTGGAAGTTGCTGTGAGCTGTGATGGCACAGCACTCTACCGAGGGTGACAAAGTAAGAATCTGTCTCAAAAAAAAAAGAAGAAGAAGAAAAAGAACTGTTAATACTGATTAAGTGAATCATTATAATAAAGATAAAACCACTAGCTATGCCTAGGGTTGTCCTCATTTCTGGCACAGGGTGACATCCCAGAAAAAAGAGTGAGCATTGAAATTAGACAGATAAGGTTTTGAATTTTAACTGCATACTAGTTGTATGACCTTGAATGAGTTGTTGATTTTCTGACCATTGGTTTCTTTTTTGGGGAAGTAATTATAACTACCTCATAGAAGTGTTATAAGAATTAAATTAGTCGGCTTGGCACCTATAGCTCAACCGGCTAAGGCGCCAGCCACGTACACCTAAGGTGGCGGGTTCGAATCCCCAGCCCGGACC
>NW_003852426.1:6785986-6788552 GCF_000181295.1 Otolemur garnettii
CCTGTGGTCCCAGCTACTTGGGAGGCGGAGGCAGGAGACTCACTTGAGCCCAGGAGTTGGAGGTTGCTGTGAGCAGTGACGCCATGGCACTCTACCCAGGGGGACAGCTTGAGGCTCTGTCTCAAAAAAAAAAAGAATTAAATTAAATAATAATAAATATGTGGTATATAAGCAGGTATTCAGTAAATTTGAATTTCTTCTTCAAGCATTCCATTGATTTTATCAAGTAATTTGTTTTTTTCTTAAATATTTTTTAAAATTTTCAAATATTTCTGCTTTTGAGAATTATAATTTTCGATTCAGGATGAAATATTATAATTTTCCTTCTCTTTCGTTATTGCTTTCTTTTGTGGTAGAAGCAGGAAGCTAGGTAAGAGCATTTACAATGCTTGGCTCAGTGCCCATAGCTTAGTTGTTACCATGCCAGCCACATACACCAAGGGTGGCAGGTTCGAACCCAGCCTGGGCCAGCTAAACCACAATGACAGCTGTAACAACAACAAAAAAATAGCCAGGGGTTTTTGCGGGCGCCTGTAGTTCCAGCTACCCAGGAGGCTGAGGCAAGAGAATCGCTTTAAACCCAAGAGTTTGAGGTTGCTGTGAGCTGTGCCGCCACAGCCCTCCACCGAGGGCAACATAGTGAGACTCTGTCTCAAAAAAAATAAATTAAAAAAAATGCTTTAAAGAGGTGGGGGCAAGGATGAATCATATATTCCTTGCTTTAGCAATTTTTGATGTAGGGATTACTATGCAACTTTTGATGTGGGGATTAGAGAGCAGTTTCTTTAAATAGTTCCTAACTTACTTTCTCAGGTAAAAGAATGTCTTTAAAGTGAGAGTATACGTCCTTTGAAATAAAAATTAGTCTGTTTTGAGGACTTCATGCAACTATGAAAGAAACATTATACATGAAGAATGTACCTATAAATAGTAGTATTTATATTGTATATGTGTGTGTGAGTGAATGGAATGGCTATAACGTCCATCAATAAGAAAAAGATTGAACAGATTGTGGTACATATATTTAATGAAATTATCATAAGTGATAGATTGAAAATTGTGTAGTAGTATAAGGTAGAAAATGCTTAGGGTTTAGAGAGGAGGAAGTATATTTATATAGTATACTCATAGCCATGTGTTATTTGAAAGAAATATGATTGTTAATAGCAGTTTTATTAAACTTAGAAGGAGTACTTCTGTTTTTTTGTTTTAGAGTGACAGAACAACACAAATAACTTATGCTTCTAACTTTACTAATGGTTTTATTAAAAGATATAAGCTTATTTTAAAAACCCCAAAGAATTGGCGGCACCTATGGCTCAGTGAGTAGGGCACCGGCCCCATATACCAAGGGTGGTGGGTTCGAACCCGGCCCAGGCCAAACTGCAACAACAAAAAAATAGCTGGGCGTTGTGACGGGTGCCTGTAGTCCCAGCTACTCAGGAGGCTGAGGCAAGAGAATTGCCTAAGCCCAGCAGCTGAAGGTTGCTGTGAGCTGTGACACCACAGTACTCTACCGAGAGTGACAAAGTGAGACTCTGTCTCTAAAAAAAAAAAAAAAAAAAACCCAAAGAATACAAGTACTATATATAAAAGGCAAAAATGTTAAAAGTCTGGGGTATATTAGGCATTTCTTCTGTGTGTGTATATACTGTATACACATGTGAGTATACATTTGAGTCATTATTTCTGAAATGCATTTTTACTGTCATTAATATAACGTGCATAGAAGTGTGTAGAAATTCTTGTTAATGGCTGCAATATATTAGACATGAGAATGTACTGTAATTTATTTGAAATATCCCCTAGTGAATGTTAGATATTTCTGATTTTGTTCTTGTGAACAGGCTGTAGTGAACATTTATATATTTCATATAAATGAAACTTACTATTTTTATACATAAATAAACTTACTTTTATACATAAATTTTAAATCTAACTTGTGTATTTTTGAACCTATTTCTTTGTATGCTGTTATAATATTTTATTGGGCATTCCTTGCTTCATGTATATTACATCTTCCCAATTAGATGATAAGTTCTGTGACATCAGGTACTATGTTTAATGTTTCATTTGTGTTCACAAAAGAATCACATGAAGGAGTTATTTCCAGAAATACTTATGAAGTGATATTTTGGTATTTGCAAGAAATTTGTAACACATCATTGATTCATTTAGTGTTTTAGATTTCACAGAGAATAATGGAAGTTTAGGGATTGGAAACTTACCCATAATAAAGTTATATATTTAGAGTCAAAGTTTCTTCTTATGAAGTACTTTTCATTGATACTATTCTGAGTTCAGTACAAGATCACAGGAAAACTCTTTTTCCTTCTGAAATGTAATTGTAGTAGTAAGCATTTTAGAAAAGAAGTAGAGTTCATATAATTAGAATTTTTTTAAATGGACGGAACTGTTAGTAAAATTGAACTTGTTTGTCCATTACGATGTAGTGGTTAAGAGTTCATGCTTGGGCTCGGCGCCTATAGCTCAACTGGCTAAGGCGCCAGCCACGTACACCTAAGGTGGCGGGTTCGAATCCCCAGCCCGGACCCGCCAAACAACA
>NW_003852426.1:6790461-6805610 GCF_000181295.1 Otolemur garnettii
CGCCACCTTAGGTGTACGTGGCTGGCGCCTTAGCCGGTTGAGCTATAGGCGCCTAGCCTATTTTTCCATTCTTAAGATATTATACTTAGGAGAATGTTTTCCATCTAGGTAAACACAAAAGATGCAAAGTCTCCATCTTTCTATGGCTGTATAGTATTCCATGATGTACACATACCACAACGCAGTTTATTAATTCATTTGGGTGTAGGTGGGCACGTCACTTGTTTCCACATCTTTGCAATTGTGAATTGAGTTGCTTATAAACATTCAAGTGCAAATGTCCTTAGGAAAAAATGATTTTTTTTCTTCTGGATGGTTACCTAGTGATGGGATTGTAGGATCAAATGGGAGGTCTACTTTTAGCTCTTTGAGGATTCTCCATACATCTTTCCAAAAGGGCCATATTAGTTTGCAATCCTACCAGGAGTGCATAAGTCTTTTGCTCTCTCCACACCCACACCAGCATTTGCAACTTTGGGACCTTGTCATGTGGGCTATTCTCATGAGGGTTAGGTGATATCTATCTCAAAGTGGTTTTTATTTGCATAAATGTTAATTTTTAACATTAATAACAATTTCTTGTTAGACGCTGTGGAATATATAAAAATAGAGAGCCAAATGATATCACTGAACTTTTTTCTTTCATATTTTGGTATAGCTACATTGTAAAATACTCTGTGCATTATGCTTCTGTTAAGCATTTACTGAGAATGTGCTATGTGCCAAGCATTAGGCAAAGTCCTGTATAATACTGTGTTCAGTAAAACACACTTCCTTCTCTCAAGATGCTTAGGACAAATGGGAAAGGCAGACATTATTAATGTTTAATACTTGAGCTTTATCATGGGCCAGACTCTTTGTTAGACCCACTATAAAAGGTATTTACATTTAACTCTAACAAATACCCTACAGATTAGATATAAACATAATCCTCATTACATATATGAGGCTGAAAGAATTTAATTAACTTCCTCGAGATTATATATCTTTTAAGTGGAAAAACTGGAATTAAAACTCAGATAGTCTAATTCCAAAGTCCCAGTCCTTATTTAACCAGTCTGCTGGATGGTAAATAAATATAATAATAAGTTGTGGTTGTTGGGGTCTCTAGGGTGCTGATTAATCATAACATGCCTTTTGCTGAATACATCCAAGAGTCAAATAAAGATAAAAACATGTACTTTATTACTATTAAAGCTGGCATTGGGAATGGCTTGGATAAGTAAGTCAAGTGGGCTTTTTTTCCTCACCCCAGTGAGTTGAAATTACATACTCAGTCACAGGCAGATGAACTAGAAAACTGCTGGTGTTCCTTTCTCCCCAGTAGGCTTACTATGGAGGAGAGCAGAAAGTTTTCAGCCTACAGATAGCAGGCAGACTCTGAAGTGGAGAGTTGAAGAAGCGGGGTCATGTAGGAGCACTGGTCATTTTTGCAATCTCACCAGAGCTAGTTTAGAGAAGAGTACAAATTTACTTGCTGCTTCTAAGAGGAAAGAAGTTACTAATTTATGCGTTTGTAGGAGTAAAGTGAGTGGAAGAGAAGAGAACCCCTACCCCCCTTTATGTGGAATAAGGAAGGAGTCAGTGAAGGTGTGTGACAAAGAGTAACTGCTTGGAACCTCTTAGATCCATCTCTCAGGGGGCAACAATTTAAATAATACTTGAAGGATAAGGATTTGGGGGGGGCGGGGTGTGGACTTCGAAGAAGAAGTGAATCCTAGGAACCAGAAACAGCCTGAGTAGCTGAGGGAACTGAAAGGAGCATTATGGCAGGTGTCCTCAAACTACGGCCCACGGGCCCACCTAGGACATTTATCTGGCCCCCCAGGTGTTTTTGCCGCCGCTGCCTATCCTGCTTAGCAGCTCACTCGTCCTGGGGCACGCAGTCCAGCCCTCCAACGATCTGAGAGACAGAACTGGCCCCCTGTTTAAAAAGTTTGAGGACCCCTGGTTTAGAGCATAGTAGGAGCAGGTGGAAATGATCAGTGGTGGTCAGATCACTTGGGCCTTGTAGGCCATGATTAAAAAATTGCATTTTATTCTATTTACCAAGGAAATTTCTTGAAGGACTTGAAGCAGGGGAGTGTATTTCTAAAAGACTATTTTGGATGTTTGCGGAGAGTATTTAGAAGGGGGCAAAATAGGAGGCAAGGATACCAGTATAAGAAGGCAGGTTGGTGATAAGGATGACATGGACTAATATGATAGCAATGAAATGAAGAGAAATTAAATTTGAGATGTATTTTGGAGGCAAAGACCATGGATTGGCTGGTAGATTTGGTTAGGGGCCTGAGGACTGGAGGAAAGGGAGAAATCCCGGATGAAAATCAAGTATCTGGCTTGAGCAGTTGTCTATTTATTGAGATAAGAGAGACAAGGAGAGGAATAGTTCTAGGTCTTTTGAACTTGCTAACTTTAAGGTGCTTTTATATCTTTCTTATGGAATGTCACACAGGGCTCAGAGAAGAGATTTGGGTAAGAGACATACATTGGAGTTTTCAGTGTATGAATGGCATTTAATTAAAGTCATAGGTATGGTATAGTTGAGATTATTTCAAAGGAGCATGTGGCTCAGCACCCATAGCACAGTGGTTACATCTTCAGCCACATAGACCAAGGGTGGTGGGTTCAAATCCAGCCCAGGCCAGCTAAACAACAATGACACTGCAACAAAAAATAGCTGGGTGTTGTGGTGGGTGCCTGTAGTCCCAGCTACTTGAGAGGCTGAGGCAAGAGAATTGCTTGAACCCAAGAGTGGGAGGTTGCTGTGAGCTGTGACTGCCACAGCACTCTACCAAGGGCAACATAGTGAGACTCTGTCCCCTCAAAAAAGAGAAAAGGAGAATGGAGGAGGAGGGCTCAGTACCATGTGCTGAAGAACTCCAACATATAGAACTTAAGTAGAGAAAGCACATACAATGGAGACAGATGGAGTTGCCATAGAAAACCAATAGAAGTGTTGATACAGACTTCAGGATGGAGAGTGTCTAGAGAAAGGGGAAATAATAACCACATCAATCACTAATCTAAAAAAGGGGCTGTGGATTTTGTAAGAGTGGTCATAAATGACCTTGGGAAGAATTGTTTCAGTGGAATGGGTTGAGGATAGAGTGGGAGTTGAGGAAATGAGTTAGTTGTGTGTAGATCTGTGTTTCTCAAACTTCTCAAGGAGTATATAAATTGGCTCAGCACCCGTAGCACAGTGGTTACTGCGCTAGCCACATACACCGAGGGTAGCTAGTTCAAACCCAGCCCGGGCCATCTAAACAACTGCAACCAAAAAATAGCCAAGCATTGTGGTGGGTGCCTGTAGTCCCAGCTACTTGGGAGGCTGAGGCAAGAGAATCACTTAAGCCCAAGAGTTCAAGGTTACTGTGAGCTGTGACGCCATGGCACTCTACTGAGGATGATGCAATGAGACTGTCTCCAAAAAAAAAAAAAAAAAAAAAAGTATATAAATCACCTGGAGATCTGGTCAAAAGGGCCCAAGATCTTGCATTTCTTAAATGATCTTCGAGGTAATGCTGGTCTATGGAGCAAACTTTGAGTAGTAGGGGTATAGATTAGTGGTTCTCAAACTTCAGTGTGTGTTAGGATTACTTGGTAAAATACAGATTAATAGACCTACCTCATAGTTTCTGATTCAGTAGCTCTGGGTTGGTACCTGAGAATTTGCATTTCTTATAAATTCCCAGGTGATACTGATGCTGCTGGTCTGGAACTATACTTTGGGAACCTCTGGTGTAGATGATCTTTTGGAGAACTTTTAACTGTGATGGAAAAACATGAAGGGAAGTCTTTTGTGTGTCTCTCTAGGTGGGAAATAACTAGAGCCTATTTATACTACTAAGAATGATCTAGTACATAGGAAGAAATTGATGATGCAAGAGAGAAGGGGAATAAAGAAGTGAAATTCTTGAGAAGATGAGGGAGATGGCTCCAAAGCATGTATTGAGGTCTTGGATTTTGATAAGAAAGGGGCATGTGCCCTCCCTCAGTTACAGCAAGAGAGAAGATGGAGTTGATGGATGGGTCCAAGTGCAGATGGGTTTATAGATTTGGTAGTGGGCAGATGGAGCTCCCCTTCAATGGTTTCCTTTATTTTTCAGTGAAGTCATAGGCAACTCTTGAGAGAAGAGGTAAGTTAGAGGTTTGAGAGATAACATGTCTCATGATTATTTTGGAGTAGGAAACGAATTTACTAGAAAAAAGTGGCAATATTAATAGCCTGTTTGAGGTTAAGGTCAGAAATTAAAAGTTCAACCAGTGTATCTTCTTGTTTCTTCTACCATAGTTAGTTTCTCAGAGTCATACGTGGAGAATTAAATAGTCAAGATCACTTGAGGTTAGACTTTATCCAGCTGAATACATCCGAGACAGAGGAGTACAAGGGAGTGATTATAGTCGTGGAACATGAAGGGAAATGACAGAAGAGGGCAGAGAAACAAGCAATGATGATAAGGTCAACACAGCAACTTGTTACACTCCAAGTAAACTAGAAGCAAACTAGGTTTGTGATGGAAAGTGAGTGCTGGCTTTCAGAATGTTTTAGGTGGGGCAGTTTTGGGTGGGGGGATAGAGATGTAGGGTGTGACTATGAAGGTGGCTGGATAAGGTGGAGTTTCCTAGAGAGGTGAGGAAATGAGGATGTTGGATATGCCCTTCCCTTGGATGTTGAAGATGTTGAGAATGTTGACAGAAGTTGGGAGTGGAGTCAGATAGTAACTGACTTTTCAGTGAATGATGGAAAATCCAGGTCAGTGGATGACAGCAGCAGAGAGGAAGATAGTTTATTAGGGTTGTGAGCAGGGGCTTTTATAAAACAAACAGAAAGTAATGGTCTTGAAATAGGAATGATTGGCAAGGATAGCTACTAGCCCTGTGGTACCTGGGCTACAAGAGAGAGATGCCCTCTAATGGCAGGACTGTGAGAGAAGTAGTATCTTCTAGGTATGACCTGGTTTCCCAGAGAGGACAGGTTCAGAAAAGAGGTTCAAGATTTATAGGAATTTATCACAAATTGGGAGTTGAAAGTGAGGGCATAATGTAAAGGTTTGAGAGTGAAAGGAGGGGCACTGAAGTACAGAGCTGTAAAAGAGGCTTTGGTGAAGAGAGTTTGGTAATAATACATGACCAGAGAGTCTTAAACATGTTTATTAGAGAGTGAGATAAATAGGAGGATGAGGCATGATGGAATTTGTCTCAGAAAATTTCTAAAAGTAATTAAAGCACACATCAGATTTTTTGCTGTAGATGTTCACATGATCTAGCCTCTGCCTCCATCTCTGATATCCTGTTCTCCTCTCCACGTGCTCCCTTTGCCCTGCTTACACAGGCCAACTTTGTCTTTCTCTCACCCTTGCATGCTATAACTCTCCTTCTTCTTTTTTTTTTTTTTTTTTTTTTCAGTTTTGGCCAGGGCCAGGTTTGAACCCACCACCTCTAGTATATGGTCCCGGAGTCCTACTCCTTTGAGCCACAGGCACTGCCCTTAATTCTTCTTTTCTCATCTGTTGGCAGTTGATGTTCTGAGAGATACTAGAGCCAAGTGGTTAATAGCATAAACTCTGGATCCAGACTCTGTTTTACCACATTTAGTTTTGTGACCATTGGCAAATTAATGAATCTCTCTGTGCTTCAATTTCTTTGTGTGTAAATGGGAGAATGATAATAGTACTTACCTTATAGGGATCAAAAGAGATCTAAACCTTTAAGAAAAATTAAAGGTTTAGAACAGTTCCTCTTATGTGGCAAAGACTCAATAAATGTTAACATTACCATTATTATTTCTTCTGCCTGAAGCTCTTTTTCCCCTGTGTCTTTACATAGTTGAGACTTTCATCATTCAGTTCTCTACTCAAATGTACTTCCTCAGACATCTGAGCTAAACTAGCATAGTTCTACTTTCTGTCACTCTTCATCCCATTACTCTGTTTCATTTAGTCATAGTATTTGTCAGTATTTGAAATAATTTTATTCTGTTTTTCCCTTCTCCTCTCATTCCCCAAAGACAGGGTTTTAATTGACTTTTTTCGTGCTGCAGCTCAATGTCTAGAAAGTGCCAAATATTAATACTTTGTAGGTGCTCAAGAAATACTCGTGCCATTGGCACTTATTGCCTAAAATACACAGTGATTTCTTCCAACGCCTCTGCTCTGTTCAAGCAGCATATGGTTGTGAGGTGATGGTGAGGCCTAAGCTGGGAAGACAGGGTGGACTCCAACTCCATGTTTATCGATCTATTAGCTTATTTAGATCAGGCGTCTGTGTTTGTAAATTTTATCAGAACACAGCATACCTGTTTTTAAACTTATCTAGTTGCTTTCCTGCTTCAAGAGCTTACGGCTTGCAAAGTCTCAAGTATTAACTGTCTGGCCTGCATAGAAAAGTGTAGAAGGAAACATCAAAAGTAGTAACAGAGGCTTTACTTGGATAGTAAGATTATAAATATATATATATTTATAATTATATATATATTTATATATATAATATTAATATATTATAAATATATTTTTGTATTATATCTTTTTTGTATTTTGTTACAGACATATTTAATTTGGAAATGAAATGACCCTTCTGAATACTTAGAAATGGTATTTGGAGCCCTTTTAATGATGAATTTTTGGCTTCTTTTTCTTTTTTTCTCCTTAGTGCTGCTTTTGACACAAAAACTGGGTTACGTGTGGCAGTAAAGAAGCTATCAAGACCATTTCAGTCCATCATTCATGCCAAAAGAACCTACAGAGAACTGCGGTTACTTAAACATATGAAACATGAAAATGTAAGTTATTCATTGAAGGAAGAATAAATTTTGTTTTTGAATAAACTGGGGAATATATGTTTTAATTACTGTAAATGGAAATTGGAGTGCATCAAACTTTGGTCCATTCTTGTACTGGGGTGTTAGTGAGACAGCATCTCACTAGATCAAACTCCTGGGCTCAAGCAGTTCTCCCACCTCAGCCTCCTGAGTAGCTGGAATTACAGCCATGAACCACTTTGGCTGGCCAAATTGAGTTTCATAAAAATTTGGTGCAGAACTGCAGCCTTCCTAATCAGTGATGTGTTTATAAGAAGTTAAGATATGTGGAAAGAGCTGGCAGGAGAAACATCATTCCTAGGTTGGCATGAAGTCAAGGTGGCCTGGCAGTTACCATATTTCCCCCAAAATAAGACCTACCCAAAAAATAAGCCCTAGCAGGATTTCTATGCATTTGTTAAATATAAGCCTTACCCTGATAATAAGACCTAGTGATGGGCTTGGCTATGCAGCGTATCTGCATAGCCACACCATGCATTTCAGCACAGAGAGGAAGACATCCCCTGAAAATAAGACATCCCCTAGTGTGTCTTCTTGAGAAAAAATAAATAAAAGACAGTGTCTTCTTTTCAGGGAAACACGGTAACTGTTGTGTTTGCATTTGATTATTAACATATCTGAGTATGTATGCTGTTTTTCATTACACGTTAGTGGATGTGACAGTCATTGTCATAGCTTTTCAAGTATAAAGAATATTTTGAAAGTGGAATGTAAGCCAAACATTTATGGAACCCCAAAGCACCTCTGAGAGGCCCTAGGATCCTACCTGTGTAGCTTATACTAATATAAGAACATCTGATTTAGGAGATTACTAGTGCTATGCTTTTTTTTTTTTCATAAATAATTTGAGCAAGTATTTTTGGCAAAATTATTTTGAGTCATCTGAATCCATGCTGTAGCTTTTCTTTAGTAAATAACATGTTTATTTTTTTTGTGCTTTAAGTTCCTACAATGAAATACTGTGAGATATCTTACACAGAGTATGATACAGGGCTGGTTACATTTGGACCATTCTGTGGTTGTAGAACTGAGGAGGATGCAGAATGATGAATACAGTTGTTTCAATTTAGGAAAGGCTACAGGACTCTTTAAGAGAAGGATAATGGGGCAATGCCTATGGCTCAAAGGAGTAGGGTGCCAGCCCCATATGCCAGAGGTGTCGAGTTCAAACACAGCCTCAGCCAAAAACAACAAAAAAAACAAAAAAGAAAAGAAGGATAATGGTATTAGAAAAAATAGGATTTTTTTTTTTTGAGATAAAGTCTCACTTTGTCACGCTCTGTAGAGTACTGTGACAACATAGCTCACAGCAACCTCAAACTACTGGTCTCCAGTGATTCTCTTGCTTCAGCCTCCCAAGTAGCTGGGACTACAGGTGCCAACACAACACTTGGCTAATTTTAGAGATGGGGTCTTACTCTTGCTCAGGCTAGTCTCAAACCTGTAAGCTCAGGCATTCCACCTCCCTCGGCTGCCCAGAATGCTAGGATTACAGGCGTGAACCACCTCACTCAGCAAAAAACAGGATTTTAATTTACATAAAGTATCTTTTAAATAGCCCTCTTAAACTAGTAGTAGACTTAGTACTAGTAGTCTATTCTTATAGTAAGATATTTTGGGGGCCAGGCACAGTGGCTAACGCCTGTATTCCTAGCACTTTGGGAGGCTGAGGCAGGTAGATTGCTTGAGCTCACTGAGTTTGAGACTAGCCTGAGCAACAGCGAGACCCCGACCTCTCTAAAAAATAGCCAAGCGTTGTGGCAGGCACTTGCAGTTTCAGCTTCTTGGGCAGCTGAGGCAAGATCACTTGAACCCAAGAGTTTGAGGTTGCTGTGAGCTGTGATGCCATGGCATTCTACACAAGGTCACAAGGTGAAACTTTGTCTCAAAAAAAAAAAAAAAAAAAAAAAAAGGCTCAGCGTCCATATAGCACGGTGGTAACGGAGCCAGCCACATACACTGAAGGTGGAGGGTTCGAACCCAGCCCAGGCCAGCTAAAACAACTGCAACAAAAAAATAGCGAGATAGCCAGGTGTTGTGGCAGACACCTGTAGTCCCAGCTACTTAGGAGGGTAAGGCAAGAGAATTGCTTAAGCCAAAGAGTTGGAGGTTGCTGTGAGCTGTGACGTCCCAGCACTCTACTGAGGGCGACATAGTGAGACGCTGTCTCCAAAAAAGAAAAAGTTTTGGTTCTAACAGTAGAAGGTCACCTAAATATTTGTTGTTTGAACAAAAGAAGGCACATGGCTGAATGTCTCTGTTGGTACCTTTGAAAAGGGAATGAGAAGGAGACAAAGATTTGACTCAACATAGACAAATCTTTGCATTTCAGCCTATTCTATGAACATTTGTTGGGTGTTTATAATGTAAAAATAGTTTACCCAGTAAAGAACTCAGACTTTCAGTAAGTTTAATTGATGATTTTCAGAGAAATTCTTCTATTTCATCATCATCTTCCTCTTATTTTTTAAAAAATGATTGGGGTAACCATCCAGTTTTTAGCTAACTATCAGGGCTCCAAAGGTAGCAGCAATAGTAGGTTAAAACTCTTGAAAATTTATAACTGTTGGTAACAAATAGAATTTTTAAGTGTCAGAGCATACATGTAATCTTTTACACAAAAATGCTTCTGATTCATAATTAGTAGTTCATCTTGAATTGTTTCTTCTGTTAGTGATAATGCATGTTATTAGATGGGTGACTAAAACTAGGGTATGTCCTCTGGATCTGTGAGAGTTACACTATGGGTAAAGTTAGCTGATCCTTTCCTGATTGAACTAGTGACCTTCATCTTATTAAAACCTGCTCTAAGGAAAGATTAAAGGGAGCCTGCCAGCTGCCTCCTTTCACTGTGTGAGTAGACACTACAAAGATTGCCCACTTACATGTCTGGAGATCTGTACATTTTGAAATTTAAAAATGACTAAAGAATTGTTTCATAAATTTTATTTGAGAGTCTTAGATTTAACTTCACCATGGTAGACCAATAGGTTGTTCTGGGGTGCTTGCGTTAAAGACAAAAAGTATTAGCTTGGTGCCCGTGGCACAGTGGTTATGGCGCCAGCCACATGTACCAAGGCAGGAGGGTTTGAACCCAGCCTGGGCCAGCTAAACAACAATAGCAACTGCAACAAAAAAGTAGCCGAGCACCTGTAGTCCCAGCTACTTGGGAGGCTGAGGCAAGAGAATAGCTTAAGTCCAAGAGTTGAAGGTTGTTGTGAACTGTGATGCCATGGCTCTCTACGGAGGGTGGCATAGTGAGACTTGGTCTCAAAATAAAAAAAAAAATAGATATTAAGTATTGCCTATAATTGATTACTGAGTTAAAGTGGATTTTTTGGTGTGTGCCAATAAAAATGTGTTACTTTTGTCATCTTTTGGATCATTGTAGGGTAATCATTGAAGATTTTTGCTGCTTATTTTCTTATGTCTTTTCTAAAAATTTGATTCCTGGATTACTTTTAGGTGACTGAAATCATATAATGGCAGAAGTAGTATGACTTGAATTAAAAGGAAGTTTCCTAAGAAATGAAAATGAATAGAATATGGAATATTCCTGACATATTCCCTAGACCTGTTTTAATGCTGGGAAGTTTTATTTATTTATTTATTTTTTGAGACAGAGTCTCACTATGTCACCCTTGATAGAGTGCTGTGGTGTCGCAGCTCACCCTTGATTGAGTGCTGTGGTGTCTCAACCTCAAACCCTTGGGCATAAGTGATTCTCTTGCTACAGCATCCCTAGTAGCTGGGACTACAGGTGCCCGCCACAGTGCCGGCTATTTTTTGGTTATAGTTGTGATTGTTGTTTGGCAGGCAGGTGGATTGTCTGAGCTCAGGAGTTCGAGACCAGCCTGAGCAGGAGCAAGATCTGTCTCTAAAAAATGTCTTTAAAAAATAGCCAGATTTAAATAATTGCTCATAACTAAGACTAACATTATCTTAATGTTATAACTTTTAAGAGAATAATATAAAGAATATACTGTGAGAATATTTGGGGCTTTAAAAATGTCAGTTTGAAGGCTGTACAATAATATGGAAATTTTTTGTGAAATACATTTTAAGAAGCAAAATACTATGATAATTATAGAAGTGTGGCTTTTTTTTTTTCCTGTTTTTTAATTCATTAGGCCATTAGTATATACACATAAGGCACTGGAACACTTAAATTTTTTTGGCTTCTGGTAAACTATTGGCTTTATATGACCTAGTTCTAAAGAGATGAAGAATTTTAATGCTCAAGTAGGTTATTATGAGAATTAATGTTAACAAAAAAAAGCATAATTTGGTAGAAAATCAATTATAATTATTAAAGTATTTGATATCATAATGTTATTGAACTAGGTAGCTGGATTTGTATTTAGTTCCTATTAAAATGATTAAGACCTGATGGGTACAGTTTGATTTTTATGTTTTCTTATAGGTGATTGGTCTTTTGGATGTTTTCACACCTGCACGGTCTCTGGAGGAATTCAGTGATGTGTGAGTAAATCTTTTGCATTTGCCTTCCTGAGCTAGAGGATGAAGATGAGCAGCCTGTTTCTATTCCTAAACCATTTAGCAGTATACAGACTTTAAAAGAGTCTTTATTCCTATTATTATCCTACTCTTAGGGGTTGGGATGGATACAGAAGATGTATATTTTGGGTGGTATATCTTTTATTATTATTTTTTTTTTTGGTAGAGACAGAGTCTCACTTTATGGCCCTCAGTAGAATGCTGTGGTATCACACACCTCACAGCAACCTCCAACTCCTGGGCTCAGGCGATTCTCTTGCCTCAGCCTCCCAAGTAGCTGAGACTACAGGGGCCCACCACAATGCCCGGCTATTTTTTTGTTGTAGTTTGGCTGCGGTTGGGTTTGAACCCACCACCCTTGGTATATGGGGCCAGCACCCTACCCACTGAACCACAGGTGCCACCTTGGGTGGTATATCTTAATATCTCTTTTTCTTTCTTTCTTTTTTTTTTTTTTTTTTTGAGACAGAGCCTCAAGCTATTCCCCTGGGTAGAGTGCTGTGGCATCACAGCTCACAGCAACCTCCAACTCCTGGGCTCAAGCGAGTCTCCTGCCTCTGCCTCCCAAGTAGCTGGAACCACCGGCACCTACCACAATGCCTGACTATTTTTTGGTTGCAGTCATCATTGTTGTTTGGCAGGCCAGGGCTGGATTCAAACCCACCACCTTAGGTGTATGTGGCTGGCGCCTTAGCCACTTGAGCCACAGGTGCCGAGCCAAAGAGAAGATTTTTGTTTGTTTGTTTGTTTTGCAGTTTTTGGCTGGGACTGAGCTTGAACCCGCCACCTCCGGCATATGGGGCTGGCGTCCTACTCCTTTGAGCCACAGGTGCCACCCCTTAATATTTCCCATCATTTCAGGCATGTTATACCCCATTTGAAGACTCAGTGTTGGGTCCTTACAAGAGTTCCATGAGGCAAAGAAACAAGAGAGGTTTTTCTGTAGTTGTTCTTCTTCCCCCATGTGTACAGAAAACAATACTACCACTACATGCTGTATTAGATTTTTGTATTGGGACAAGGGGTGGGCCCTATATGTAGAGAAAGGCTTATTCTCACTGCTTTGTGACCATTCTGTATTGTTTTAGCTTAGGGTCTCAGGAACCAGTAGTAGAGAGCTAGGGAAAATGAAACAGGGAAAGAGGAAAGACTACTGTAAGGGTATGTTATTGAGTTGGTCACCAGTGTGGGCAGTTGGACAGAAAGCTGCTGAGATCTTAGAAGGGGTACAAAATGTATCTTGGATGGGAAGCATTTATCCACTGGCTCTTGATCCCATTGAGAGTGTTGCCTCATGGGTCATTAAGGCCTTCATGTGCTCAGGCTGTACATGTATGAGTGCATATTCCAGCAGGTGTTTCCATGCATATATGAGCCCTCTACTATAGTGACTTTTCTAATACCTGAATGAACACAGCTCCTCCTGTTCCTAATTCACAGATACACTAGAGCAGTGGTTCTCAACCTTCCTAATGCCGCGGCCCTTTAATATAGTTCCTGTGGGTCATGACCCACAGATTGAGAACCACTGTACTACAGCATAAAAAAGAAAGTACTATATCTATAGTATACAGTACGTGTATACCTGTATATACAGAGTTACACATTTGATCCTATTGAAGTTTTGTCATTCCTGAGTAGAAAGGGTAATTTGCCATGTGTAATGTGTACCCAAGTTTTTGGCCCAAACTTTCAAGAGTATGCCCCTTGAGAAAGTGGCCGGCTTTTGCCCAGGAGAGACACATCTGGGGAGGGTTGATGCTCCTGTGATACATGCATGCAGATCACACCACCCTCCTTTAGTTGCCTGATCTTTAAAGTCTCTCCTTTTCCTCTCTCCTGGGAGCCCTTCCTTTCCTGCAGCATCACGGGCTGCATCCAAAACAGCCATGTGTGTGGGCAGTAGGGTGGTAGTTTCAGAGGTCACTCAACCCTCAGGCAGCTGGGTAGGTTCTTGCAGCCTGTATGGGGCTTCCAGTCCCCTCTGTGGGGCTGGTATTGGCCTTCACCCTACATGGTCGCTGCCTGCCTTGCCAACCCAGCCACTGCCCCCTCCCTTGATTGCAGCACTTGGCAGAGGCTGCTCCCCCTTACTCTCACTGCATCCTGGATCTTTATGGACTAGAACCTTTTGTACCTGGCAGGCCTAGGCAGAAGGGTGCAGTGGCCCCACGAGGCCCTCTCAGCTCCTGTGCTTCTGAGTTATACTACCCATATATAATATACATCCTTATTTTTCCCTCAAAAATTTGGGCAAAAAGTATGCATTATACACAGCAAAATATGATACTATGAAAGCCAAAACAGAATGACTTTGTAGATCTTGGATTCTCTTCCTTAACCTCCACCTCCACTCCCCATTTTCCCAGTGCTGAATCTAACTAGTTCTTCCCTACCCTTGAGTTTTGGTTCTCTAACTGCTATCCTGTGCTAAGTCCAAACACCATTTGTTCCTTTCTCACAGAATGCTTCAGGATATGTTTGAGCGTGTATGTTCTGTTTAAGGAAGGGAGGTGGGGAGAAATAATTAAAAAAGATGAAATGGAAAGAGAGGGAGAAAGGTAGCAAAGACATTTCTTTACCATTTGAATTTAGTCAGAACATGGTATGACTGAGAGGAGAATTTAGAAGAGATTTGGTCCATACAAAAACTCCTTAGCCACATTAACCTTGATCTTCCTAATAAAAGTTGAAGAGGCAAGCAAAGGGAAAAAAAAAATAAAAAGGCAATACCTAAGAACAGCTGTGCTTCCTGCAGTCCTTCTTGGTAGTGGAACGTGGAGGCTTCCAGCTTACTGGATGCTGCCCAGGACATATGTGTTACAAGTCGTTGAGCCCTACTGCAGGGTAAGGAAAAGAGAATATTGCATAATGATGGTTTTTGATACACAAAGCTATTTCTTCCTAAATGTGGAAGAAATATTGAAATAATGTGTTTGTGAATTACTTTGGAAACATTTGAATTAAGTCCGAGCTATATCCCAAGATTTTAGGTATAATGAAGAAGGATTTATTTAATGAATTGATGATTTGCTGACTTGGGCACTGGCCATATATTGGCTTAATTAAATATCCTGGAACTGGATTATTTTATTATTTTTCCTATGTGAAACAGTCTTAATTAAAAGAGATTCCTTTAAAAGGTTAAGTACAGTGTCTTTGGCTCCTTCTTTCATCTGAGGACCCACCAACTACAAGTCTCCTTGTAAAAGTAAAGTTGCATTTATTTCTTCATTCATTCATTCAACAAAGACAGTGGCTGGAGCAGGAATCTGTCCTTTCTTTTTAACTCTAGCTGTCTTTTTTTAATAAAAAAAAGAATTGAGTTCATCCCTTGGAAGTAAATGTCAGTACTATTTGTTGAATACTTACTGAATGCAAAACACCAAGCAGAGTGTTAGAATAGGTGCAGAATAATCAGAAACACTACCCTTCACTTTGATGAAGTCACAATCTGAGGCCAGGTGCTGTGGCTCATGCCTGTAATCCTAGCACTCTGGGAGGCTGAGGTGGGTAGATTGTCTGAGCTCATAGATTCCAGACCAACCTCAGCCAGAGTGAGACATTATCTCTAAAAATAGCCAGGCTTGGCTCAGCGCCTGTGGCTCAAGTGGCTAAGGCGCCAGCCACATACACCTGAGCTGGTGGGTTCGAATCCAGCCTGGGCCCGCCAAACAACAATGACGGCTGCAACAAAAAAATAGCCGGGCGTTGTGGTGGGTGCCTATAATCCCAGCTGCTTGGGAGGTGGAGGCAGGAGATTCGCTTGAGCCCAGGAGTTGGAGGTTGTTGTGAGCTGTGATGCCATGGC
>NW_003852426.1:6806285-6834175 GCF_000181295.1 Otolemur garnettii
ACAGCTCACAGCAACCTCCAACTCCTGGGCTCAAGCGAGTCTTCTGCCTCAGCCTCCCAAGTAGCTGGGGCCATAGGCGCCCACCACAACGCCCGACTATTTTTTGGTTGCAACCGTCGTCGTTTGGTGGGCCCGGGCTGGGGATTCGAACCCGCCACCTTAGGTGTATATGGCTGGCGCCTTAGCCGATTGAGCTACAGGCGCCGAGCCTCATTGTTCATTGTTAATCAAAACATCTTAGACAGTACATGACTAATTCAAATTTTTACTGTGTTTTTAATTTCTTGGTTTATAGTCGTTCAATAGACAGTAAGTGCAGTTAGGAGCAATGTGCAATTACTGAATCTAATAGAGGGACATGGTTTTTGGAAACTGTGGAGTTAAAAGATGGGTTGGGTATACCGGGATGCTCTTGACTGCCTTATGATGTGGTCATACAGATGGCATAATTCTGTATAGTTACAGTATGTCCAGGTCTTATAAATGAGGTGGAAGTTGAGTTCTGGACTCTACTGTGATCGTAGGGGACCTGTAATAGGGTCAGTCAGCAGCCTTTGTTACAGTGAAAGCCAATGGGCAAGTGATCAGTTAGCTTAGCCTTCCATTTACTAATGATCATTGTTCAACTAAATTTAACTTTTTATTTCAATATGAAAGGAGCTGAAGGCACTGAACTGGCAAAGAGAATTTCTGGATTTACATTTTAACCTGATTTCATTCTATAAAATTTGAATCTGCACCCTATGCTAGGCACAGTGCTAGTCTGTAAAGAATACAACAATAAATAAGATAAACATGGTCCCTGATTGTTGAGTTCAGACTCTAGTGGAAGAGAAGAATGATTTAAAGGATCAAACAAAATATAATATGTTAAGATTCAAGAGTCCTATGCAATCTAATCCTGTAGTCTCTCATCCAGCCTCTTCTAGCCCTCTTTTCACATTTCCTATTCAACCCAGTCCATTACTTTGGCCTCTTGTTCTTCCTTAAATGTGAACACCCACTTTCCCAATAAGACCTTTGCACTATTTTCTGTTATTGACCTGGAAAAGTTTTCCCACATACCTGTGTGACTGCCTCCTTCATTTCCTTCAGGACTCCATTCATGGCTCTTCTTATCAGAAACTTTTACCACCATAATGGAAATAGTACCCCCACTGTCACTGTTTGCTCCTTACCCTGCTTTATTCTTAGCAAATTTTACTGTCATATATTTGTTATTGTCTGTCTTCTCTTTATCTGTAAGCTCTGTTAGATCACACAGTTTTCTTATTTGCCGAATTGCTAGAACAGTATGCACTCAATTGTTTGTAAAACAGGCAAGCATAAGAATTGCCATGGATAGGGTGGGAACACAGTGCTAAAATACCACATAGAATGGCCACCTGACCCAGAGGTGGGGGATCTTCAGAAAAGGCTTTGTGAAAAGTGGATGCTGAGCTCGTGGATGAGTATGAATTGGGAAAGTGCAGTTTCAGGTAGGGCCTAAGAGTGAGCTGAGGGCAGAGGTGATGGTTGGTAGTAATAGGAGTGTATATGGCAAGGGAGGAAGCTGGAATGGGGAGGGACTTACTTTATAAGCTAATCTTATTAAGGTGTTTGCCTGAGAGAAGAGTTCAAAAAGGGTATGGACACTAAGGGTGGGATTGGAAAAAGGATGAAAGGTTTTACTTTTATGTAGGATGAACATTTTTACAACTATCCTCCCCTTTCTCCTGACCTAAACACATTCAGTAATGTGTAAGAAAAAAATTTTATTTTATCAGAGGCAGTTTTCCTCCCAGATCCTTAACATGTAAGGAGATGTTTTAGATGAACATACTAGTTAAAAATCGGAAAAGAATTTAAGACTTTTCCAGGAACTAAAATTTATGTAATGATGCTTCTTGTTATTAATATCTAATTTTAATTTTCTTTTGGTTTGAATTCTTTCCAACATTACAAACATGTCCTTTGTTTAAAAACATGGTATTATGGGCGGCGCCTGTGGCTCAAAGGAGTAGGGCACCGGCCCCATAGACTGGAGGTGGCAGGTTTAAACCCAGCCCCAGCCAAAAAAAATCCATGGTACTATGCATGTGAGTGAAACTAAGAAAACATGTGGGTGGACAGTTTTATTACATAGTACTAACTTTTTTTTTTCCTAGTAGCATCTTATAGTGTACGAAACACTTTCAGGTAAATTTTCTTTCATAAAACAACCTTGTGATATAGGTATTATTTCTAAATTTTAGATGAAGAAACTGAAATTGAGAGAGATAAACTTTGTTGTATAATATCACACATAATTGCATCTCTCCTAGGTATTTTGTTTTTTGGGTTTTTTTTTTTTTTTTTTGAGACAGAACCTCAAGCTGTCCCCCTGGGTAGAGTGCGATGCCATCACAGCTCACACAAACCTCCAACTCCTAGGCTCACGTGAGTCTCCTGCCTCTGCCTCCCAAGTAGCTGGGACCACAGATGCCCACCACAACACCTGGCTATTTTTTGGTTGCAGCCATCGTTGTTGTTTGGTGGGCCCGGGCTGGATTCAAACCCGCCACCTTAGGTGTATGTGGCTGGCGCCTTAGCCACTTGAGCCACAGGTGCTGAGCCTCTGCTAGGTATTTTGACTCTGAATCTTTCTCCTCACATTTTTCTTGATCCAAGGCTATAATGATTATTTAAAGTCTGCCCCCTCCCCTTTCTTATTAAATAAATACTATGTTAGTTTCTGTGTAAGATGCCAAAACTAAAGGCCTGTTTCCATCTTCCAGTTGCTATGGTCTTATTAAAAAGAGAAAATATGAGGCAGTGCCTGTGGCTGAAAGGAGTAGGGCATTAACTCCATATGCCGGAGGTGGTGGGTTCAAGCCCAGCCCCAGCTAAAAACTGCAAAAAAAAAAAAAAAAAAACCAGAGAGAGAGAGAAAATATAACTGTTTATCTAAAATAACTAAAGAACTGAGTCAAGTCTGTAAAGTCTAGGCATCATACAGGATGCTGAGTGAACTCAGAATATTGAAGAAGCTTAGCAAAGGAAAGCCTCTAAAGAAGGTAATAACTGTGTCCAAAGAAACATAGGGACAGATGTGTTCTAGATGGTCAAAGAATGACAAAAAATGTGTAAAGTGAATAAGAGGAGGTTTATGTGGAATGGAGAATATTAAATTAATAAATAAGGCTCGGCGCCTGTGGCTCAAGTGGCTAAGGCACCAGCCACATACACCTAAGGCATTGTGGCAGGCGCCTGTGGTCCCAGCTACTTGAGAGGCTGAGGCAGGAGACTCGCTTGAGCCCAGGAGTTGGAGGTTGCTGTGAGCTGTGATGCCACGGTACTCTACCCAGGGGGACAGCTTGAGACTCTGTCTCAAAAAAAATAAAAATAAAAAAATAAATTAATAGATAATTATTGACTCTTTTATATGTGGGTCAAGATCGTACATTAATGAATTCTGTTTTTTTGGTGTGTGTGTAGGATCATTTTCCTAATTTAGCTAGTAAATAAACATGATCTGCTTAGAGATAATACCTTCTGTCAATGAAAGAAATACTGAGCCCAGGTTTTTGGGCTTACAGAAGTATTATACTTCTTTGAAATTAGGATGTGTGCTTAAGATAGGGAATATAAGAAGAGATATGGTCTTAGAGAAAGACGAATGAGTTAACTATGTTAACATTTATATTTATAATTTCTTTTTTTTTTAATTTTTTTGAGACAGAGTCTCACTTATAGAGTGCCATGGCATCATAACTCAAAGCAACTTCAAACTCTTAGGCTCAAGCGATCCTCTTACCTCAGCTTCCCAAGTAGCTAGGACTACAGGAGCCCACCACAGTACCCAGCTTTTTTTTTTTTTTTTTTTAAGAAACGGGATTTCACTCTTGCTCAAGCTGGTCTCAAACTCTGTCAGCTCAATCTATCCATCCCAGAGTGCTGGGATTACAGGTATAAGCCACCGCACCTGGTGTAATTTATTTTCTTATCAGAGAAGTCTGCTGAAATGGGCATGAATGGGTGGTGAAACTCCTTGTACCTGTCTTCATGGACTCACATTTGAAATCTAAAAAAATTGCACGTCTTTTAAAAAATACCGTTTAGGTTTTGTCTAACAAGAAAAGATGCCACCTTTTTCTTGGATTAGCTGATTAAAAAAGGTAAAGAAGTGTTGAGGCCTAGCTTAGTCCTTTAAGCAATTTATCACTAATTCATTCCTCCTTACATCTGTGCTGGGGCCCTCTCCTGTGTGCTGTAGCACTCAAGTATCCCCTTGTATAGCTCTAATCATGCTCTGTTATGATTATATATTCACATGTGATTTCTTCTCATCTATATGCTACATTTGTCTTTTCCACAGCATCCGCAGTGCCCAACAATAAATATTTGTTGATGGAGTGATAGAATGATTTTGTACTATCACTGTTTATAACTGGTTGATAATTTGGTTGTCTGATAGTGTTTTCAGTGTGCTCTCTTTTGACTAGCTTTTTGTTTCCATCCTGTAATATAGACCATTTGGTAAAATGTAGAGTCTATAGTTTGATTGATTCAGTTCATATAAAGGGCACCTTTTAGTATTCTTTGTTTCAAGTGAGAGTAGTTTATTGTGAAATAAGCTTGATAAGCTCCTGCTTGGCTGTTAAATGCTTTGTCCTGCCCTTATATTAGAACAATTGGGTCTGCTTACCAGATAAGATCTTTGCATGCATTTTTTTTTTTTTTTTGAGACAGTCTTACTTTCTCGAGTGTTATGGTGTCACAGCTCACAGCAACCTCAAACTCTTGGGCTTTAAGCAATTCTCTTGCCTTAGCCTCCCAAGTAGCTGGGAATACAGGCACCCGCTGTAACGCCCAGCTATTTTTTAGAAACGAGGTCTTGTTCTTCCTTAGGCTGGTCTTGAACTCAGCTCAAGCAATCCACCTTTCTCAGCCTCCCAGAGTACTGGAATTACAGACATGAGCCACTGTGCCTGGCCTGAGTTTTACTTTTAAAGAAGCACTCTGAGCCCCTGTCACGCTTCCTCGTAGCACCAGAGGCTGCAGCACAAGACTTGTATAACTGGGGTCACCTGCCCCCCCTGTGGGCGGCCCTTTTAACCCTAACCTAGAGCGACAGGCGAGTGGGGCGTGGCTGAAAATAAAGGTAAAGAAGCAGTCTGTGTAGAGAATAGACTGTAGTAAGTCCCAAGGATCATTGGATAAGTTGCAGATGCTTGTGGTTACAAATTTTCAATCCCGGTGATGGTTTTGAATACCTTATTTATTTATTTATTATTATTTTTACTTTTAGAGACAGAGTCTTATTTGTTGCCCTCGGTAGAGAACTGTAGCATCACAGCTCACAGCAACCTCCAATTCCTGGGCTTAGGCGATTCTCTTGCCTCAGCCTCCCCAGTAGCTGGGACTACAGGTGCCTGCCACAACACCCAGCTATTTTTTGTTGCAGTTTGGCTGGAGCCAGGTTCCAACCCGCCACCCTCGGTATTTGGGGCTGGTGACCTACCCGTTGAGCCACAGGCACTGCCCTTAAATATTCCATTTAAATATGGGAGAAATACCTTTTGCCTTTTGTAATTGTTTTGAACAGGACTGATAGTAGTAGAGATGATAATCTATAGATACAGAAGAAATTTTTTTCTTTCTGATTGTTTTATGCTTTAAGAAGCAGGAGATGGGGGGGGGGTGTCTTGACAATTGAATGTTATCCAAAGTACTTAATAGGCTTGGCGCCTCTGGCTCAAGTGGCTAAGGCGCCAGCCACATACACCTAAGGTGGTGGGTTCGAATCCAGCCCAGGCCCACCAAACAGCAGTGACAGCTGCAACCAAAAAAATAGCCGGGCGTTGTGGCGGGTGCCTGTGGTCCCAGCTACTTGGGAGGTAGAGGCAAGAGAGAATCGCTTAAGCCCAGGAGTGTGAGGTTGCTGTGAGCTGTGATGTCATGGCACGCTACCCAGGGGGACAGCTTGAGGCTCTGTCTCAAAAAAAAAAGGTACTTAATAAATGAGCTCTAAAATGGGGGCTCTGTCTAGAGTACTGAAAATCATGTGTTACAGAGTTCTGCCTTCTTATCAGTACAATACATTTTACTTACAGGGGTTACTTTGAGAAATATGATTTATGCTCTTTATATTTTAGTTCAGTTTAAAGGAGACCACCTTCACAAGAAAAGTGAAAAGACTTATATCACACCAAGAAATCATCTTTTCAGTCTTTACCCTAATAAAGGCCAATTTACTTAATTCCTTTTAAAGGTGGGAGAACTAGGATAGCTTTCCAAATGTACTCAAGTCAAAACCGGCCCCAACCAGCTAAAACAGCAGTGGCACCTGCAACAAAAATAGCTGGGTATTGTGGTGGGCACCTGTAGTCTCAGCTACTTGGAAGGCTGAGGCAAGAGAATCACTTAAGCTCAAGAGTTGGAGGTTGCTGTGAGCTACGATGCTACAGCACTCTACTGAGGGTGACAAAGTGAGACTTTGTCTCAAAAAAGGGGAAAAAAAGCATACTCTTTCCCTTAGGCTGTGCCATCAGTTGTCTTCTGGCTGTGAAAGATTTAAGTGACCGGTAACCAATAAAATACAATAGTTATACTTGAAATTGCTATTGGTAGTAATAGTACCTAACACCTTGCTGAAAAGCTCAGACATATTACTTAGAACTTTCAGGTTTTACTTCAGAATAAATTATGTTTACCTCTTCTCCTTAAAATTAGTTAGAAAAGTTAAAAGAATAACTCTTTTATTATCTGATGTCATAAAATGTAATTATTTACAAAACAATCTTAAGAGACTGAAATTGGATTCTCTCTCTTCCTTGGCTTATGTACCAATTTGGGTTTAAAAATACAGTGGCTATGATTAGGATATTGTGCTTTTAGCAGCAAAATTTTTTTCTTAATTAAAGATTAACTTTGATACTAAAATGCTTCCCTGGTTATTATGATGTTTATAAACCTTTTTTTTTTTTAAGTCAGTCTTTTGATGTAAATTCCTTGTCAACTGAAAGAATGTTTGGAGTCAGTATTGCTGTGTTAAAGATCATAGTTTCTGAGGTTGAACAGTTTTAGATTCAACTTTTGACTACTTCTGACTTGAACCAGATTACTTATCCTTGATCTGTTTCCTCATCAATGAAATGGTATGCTAATGGACAGACAGACTTATAAAGAGTTGTTGGGAAAGTACATGAGGCATGAACACGTTAAATTGCTTACTGCAGTGCAAGGCACGGAGAGAGAGCTACCTGCCTTTGGTTGTATTGAGGTTGGAACGTCTTTTAGATACAAACTACCTTTACAAAAACATTTCAGAAAGTCCAATTTACTATTTAAATTACATTTAGAGTCTACTCCTTTCTGCAAGGCAACATAAACATGCATCTTTTAAAATAGGAAATACTAAAGGCTTACCTAAAGGTTATGACAAGGCTAAGTCCTGTTGATCTTTATGAAATTGAGAACTGATCATAGCAGCCCTACATGGAGATTATGACAGAGGAAGAAAATTTAATTCCTCTCGGAGGAAAGAAAGTAATAAATATCGTGTGTTGGCTCTGTGTGTGTGTGTAAAGACAGGTCACACATATTTATCCATATCCATTGATTGTATTTTAAAAACAGATGTAAACGTACCAGCCTACTTTCCCTCAAAATTTATAAAAAATAGAAATGAAATAAAATCAGCATTCTTTGCACTTCAACTGATATATACACTATTACTCAACCTCAAGAGTGAGAATGAACTATCGTAGGAAAACTATAACCCAATTTTAGTCCAAGAATACGGGGAAAGGTGAAAGGGAGGGGAGGGGATGGGGGAGGATGGGTGGAGGGAGAGTGATTGGTGGGATCACGCCTATGATTTATCCTACAAGGGTACATGTGAATCTTACTAAATGTGGAATATAAATGTCTTAACAAAACAAATAAGAAAATAACATGAAGGCTATGTTAACCAATTGGATGAAAGTATTCCAAATTGTATATAGTAACAACCCGCTGTACCCCATGATAGTATTAATGTACACAGCTATGACTTAATAAAAAAAATTTTTTTTAAAGTGAGAATGATTTTTTTTTATTTTCTTTTCAGAGACAGAGTCTTACTTTGTCGCCCTCTGTAGTGTCATGAAGTCACAGCTTACAGCAACCTCCAACTCCTGGACGTGGGCAATTCTCTTGCCTCAGCCTCCCGAGTAGCTGGGATTATAGGCGTGTGCCACAGTGCCTGGCTATTTTTTTTTTTTCTCGCAGTTTGGCCAGGGCCGGGTTCAAACCTGCCACCCTTGGTATATGGGGCCGGTGCCCTACTCACTGAGCCATAGGTGCTGCCTGAGAATGATTCTTAGTAGATAAAACCTACCCTAAATTTAAACAACCTTAACCTCTTTAACGCTGTTCTAGATCTCTTTCACCTTCTCTCCACCATGAGAGGGACCCACTTCCAATTCTCTTTGGAAGTGCTCCAAACCTTCTTTCTGTTCTTCCTAAATAAAATCTCTCTTTGTTACCCTCGAAAAAAAAAACTGATCTAGTTTTTATGTTTCTGTATCTGTGTACAGTACTGAGTGGTTTAAGGCACTATACTATATCTAGAACATCTGTGTTGAACCTGTTGGACTTGAATGTAATAGTTCTCTAATCTTAGCACATAAAGATGGGATTAATAGCCAGCACCACACCCTTTGAGAAGTTCTCAGATGTCTCATCTTGCTTAGAGATAGAATATTCCTTTCTCCTTTAAGGTAAATGTAGGAATACTGCCAGTGAACAATATCCTTTTGCCAGTTATTCTTGAAAAAGAGGAATAATTATAGTTTGAAAATCTAAAGATACTCCTATTTTGGAACCTATAAAGTGGAAGGTTTATAATGAAGTGAAAATGCAATGGTGGATTTAAAAACGTGAGATACTTTATGATGTATTGTGGCCATGTACTAAGTTATACTGTATATTTCTCATGCAAGAATAACAGTTTTTAAAAAATAGCCTTCAATAGCTATGTTGATTAGTAGGATGTAAGCACTCCAATTTGTATAAATAATCAACACATTGAATCCCGTAATGGCATAAATGTATTTATGATCTGCGTACAAATGACTTAATAAAAAAAATAGCCTTCAATAAAAGCTGAAAGAAAACATTTTTGAGAAAACTAAATGGCTGGGTAAAGTGGCTTATGCATGTAATCCTAGTACTCTCAGAGGCCAAGACAGGAGGATCACTTGAGGAGTTTGAGACTAACCTGAGTAGGAGCAAGACCCTGTTTCTACCAAAAATAGAAATAATTAACCAGGTGTTGTGACAGGCACCGATGATCCCAGCTACTCACGAAGCTGGGACAGGAGGATCACTTGAAGTCTGAGGTTGCTTGAAGGATCACAGGAGTTTGAGGTTGCTGTGAGCTAGGTCTAGCCTGGGCAAGAGTGAGACTCTCTCTCAAAAAAAAAAAAAAAAAAAAAAGGGCAGTGCCTGCGGCTCAGTGAGTAAGGTGCTGGCGCCATATACCGAGGGTGGCATCAAACCCAGCCTCTGCCAAACTGCAACCAAAAAATAGCCAGGTGTTGTCGTGGGCGCCTATAGTCCCAGCTACTCAGGAGGCTGAGGCAAGAGAATCGCTTAAGCCCAGGAGTTTGAGGTTGCTGTGAGCTATGTGACACCATGGCACTCTACCAAGGGCAACAAAATGAGACTCTGTCTCTACAAAAAAAAAAAAAAAAAAAAAAATAGGCGGCCCTTGTGGCTCAGTGAGTAGGGCACTGGCCCCATATATTGAGGGTGGTGGGTTTGAACTCAGCCTCAGCCAAACTGCAACAAAAAATAGCCAGGCATTGTGGCGAGCACCTGTAGTCCCAGCTACTCAGGAGGCTGAGGCAAGAGAATCACCTAAGCCCAAGACCTGGAGGTTGCTGTGAGCTGTGACGCCACAGCACTCTACCGAGGGCAATAAAGTAAGACTCTGTCTCTAAAAAAAACCCAAAACAAACAAAAAAATAAAACAGAAAAGAAAGAACTAATATCTCCATCTTTACTTTTTTCTGTTTCTTTTTTTTTCTTGAGAGAATTAGGAAAAGATATCAAGTAGAAATTAGTGTAGAAATTTTTAGAACAGATGGCAGGTAGTAAAGTTATAATAGTGATATTGAAAATGCAGTGCTCCCTACCCCACAAATGAATAGTTGAGCTTTTATCTATCATTGTGGTAATTACTAGGTGGCCTTTTCTTTAAAAACTTTAAATATCTTATCAAGATAAGAGTTTTTTAAGGGGTTCTGGACAATTATGTAATTTTTCATTTCTAGGTATCTGGTGACCCATCTCATGGGGGCAGATCTGAACAACATTGTGAAATGTCAGAAGCTTACAGATGACCATGTTCAGTTCCTTATCTACCAAATTCTGCGAGGTCTAAAGGTACAGACAGCGTTGGTTATGTTTTCAGAAATGAATTCTCCCTTTCCCTCCCTCGTTAAAGATATTTCCCAAACCCTGAATAATTTTAAAACAAGCCCAGTCATCATATCATACTACCCATAGATACTTTAGTATGCATATCTAAGAGATAAAGACTCTTCATTATTACATCTAAAAACTAATAATTTCTTCATACAGTCTGAAACCTGGTTAGTGTAATGTTGAGATTTTAAAAAAATCTTCAAGGAAGACTTGTAATTAAACCATCTTTGATATTTAGCAATTTGGGGTCCTTATTGAGCTCTAGAGTGCCAACAAGAAAATAGATTGAAATCTCAAATGAGAGGACTATGGCTATGGAAATATAGATATGGTAAATATATAGAATATTGACAGTTACTTGTTCTGATTTCTAATCCCACTGTAACACTAATAGTTCTTATGATTCTTGAAAATGTGAAACAAATACATAATATGACAATGGGAAGTTGGAGACAACTTTTATTTAACAGATTTTTTTTTCTCTTTCGTAGTATATACATTCAGCTGATATAATTCACAGGGTATGTATCATGACTTTGATTAAATTATTTTGCAGCAGTGGGGGAGTGGAAGAATGGCAAATGGCATTTAGCCAAGATCCTAATCTAGACTTACGTTAGCCATTACAATATTGATTGATTGCCACTTTATTCTGTATTTAGACTAATTAAAGAAAGAAGATATATAGTTCCTATTTAATGCTAATTTCGACTAGATGCTGCCTATAGAATGCAGATTATCTGTTGTGAGTTGGGTGAAGTCTTACTTTTATGTCTGGAACCTCTTTACTACCTGTAGGGAGAGAATTTGTCGTGTATCGTAAAGTTGATCCTGTCTTTTCTGTACTTGCTTCCTAGGACCTAAAACCTAGTAATCTAGCTGTGAATGAAGACTGTGAGCTGAAGGTAAAATGAAGAGACAAGTAGTGATTCTTTGCTTCCCCTCAAGATTGTATGTTTGACTAACCAGGCAAACTTTTATAGGGAATAGGTTTATGAGCCATAACTTTTTGTCCAAAAATTCATGTTATCCTAGGAATGTCAGACTTTGAAATTTAAATCATTTCTGAGTAAGCTGAGAGTGATATCAATTTCTTATTTTCATTTAAAAATAGAATTAGGCTCGGCGCCTGTGGCTCAAGCGGCTAAGGCGCCAGCCACATACACCTAAGGTGGCGGGTTCGAATCCCCAGCCTGGGCCCGCCAAACAACAATGATGGCTGCAACCAAAAAATGGCCAGGCGTTGTGGCAGGCGCCTGTAGTCCCAGCTACTTGGGAGGCTGAGGCAGGAGACTCGCTTGAGCCCAGGAGTTGGAGGTTGCTGTGAGCATGATGCCATGGCACTCTACCCAGGGGGATAGCTTGAGGCTCTGTCTCAAAAAAAAAAATAAAAACAAAAAAAAAATAAAAATAGAATTAAATTAGAAAATTAATATATTAATCACAATAAAAAATTATAGTCTGGCTTGGCACCCTTAGCTCAGTGGTTAGGGTGCCGGCCACATGTACCGGGGCTGGTGGGTTTGAACCCGGCCTGGATCTGCTAAAGAACAGTGACAACAACAATAATAACCAAATAGCATAGATTCTTAAGAGCAAAAGTGGGAGAAACCCATTCACTCAAAATAATTTAAATGAATTAATTGTCTATAAAGAGCAAGTAGCTCTGAAACTTCTTTGTTTCATTTAATTCTTTTTACTCAACTTTTAAAAACCATAATTTACACACATTAAAATGCCCCATTTTAAGTGTACATTGTGGCAGATTTGTACATGTTTGTAACTACCACATTTATCTAGTTAGTACCCACCCCTTAACCCCTAATTCTGGTTATAGGCAGCTATCAGTCTTCTGACACTATAGATTAGATTTGTCTTTCCTGGAGTTTCACATAAATGGAATTGTACAATGCATACTTTTTTGTGTCTGGCATTTGCTTAGTATAATGTTTTTCATTTGTGTTGTATGTCAATAGTTTCTTCCTTTTTATTGCTTTGTAGTAGTATTTCTTTTTATGAACATACCAGAATTTGTTTACCTATCCACCTATTGATGGACATTTGCTTCAGTTTAGGTTTGAGGCTATGTAAAGCTACTGTGAATATTCATGTACAATGCAAACCTTTGTGTGGACATAAGTTTTCATTGCTCTTGATTACCTACCTAAGGGGTGCTTTTTTGTTTATATTCTAAGCATGGACCAGGAATCTTTTCTGGAAATGCTGTATTCTTGTTTTTTATAAGGCAATGGTTTTGTTTGTTTCTTTTTTTTTTTTTTTCCTGCCTGCTTTCTAAGTCTCAGCAGTTTGTTCCAGTGCCTGATTTCTCTTCTCTCCCTTAGATCCTGGACTTTGGACTGGCTCGGCATACAGATGATGAAATGACAGGCTATGTGGCCACTAGGTGGTACAGAGCCCCTGAGATCATGCTGAACTGGATGCATTACAACCAGACAGGTATTGCTTGCATTGGCTATTTAGGGCCTTATCAACACCATGCTGAGTGTGTTTGGGATTCTTAAAGTAGACATGATAGGAGTGCTCCCTCTCCAAAATATCTTTTCCTCCCTTAGTGATCCTTTTAGAGCCTACAGATAGAAAATATTTCCCTTGCTTAGATGGGAAAGTGGAGCTGTTTTTTTTTCTTTATTTTTTTTTTTAAATTTATTTATTTATTTATTTTTTAGAGACAGAGTCTCACTTTATCCTCCTTGGTAGAGTGCTGTGGCGTTACAGCTCACAGCAACCTCCAACTCCTGGGCTTAGGCGATTCTCTTGCTTCAGCCTCCCGAGTAGCTGGGACTATAGGTGCCCACCACAACGCCCAGCTATTTTTTGTTGCAGTTTGGCTGGGGTCAGGTTGAACCTGCCACCCTTGATATATGGGGCCAGCGCCCTACCCACTGAGCCACAGGCGCCGCCCTGGGAAGTAGAGTTTTTATACACAGCTTTCAAACTTTGTGATTTAGCAATTAGATTTTCAACATATTCCCTGAGTACTTCTATCTGTAGACAATGAGTTTATAATCACAACTCTTCAATACTACTTGGGATAATCCATTATTATACCAATAAGAAACTTTTGCCCTTTATGAACAGCTTATTTTTCTTAATTTAAGTGTGTTTTTACTTATCCTGTCTATAATAGCCTTTTAGAGGGGGTAAAAGGCTTTTATTTATTTCTATAAAAATGAGTATGATTATTGAGTCTCAGGTGACTTTTACATACTAATTTGAAAATTTCACCGCTTGTTATGGTTCCATTTGTGGCCAAGTAAAATCATAGTGACATTTCATGTACTTTTATTTCTCTTTAATTTTGCCAGTTGATATTTGGTCAGTGGGATGCATAATGGCCGAGCTGTTGACTGGAAGAACATTGTTTCCTGGTACAGACCGTATCCTTTAAAAAGTTTTGGATTCTTGTTTCTTGTTTGTATTCCAGTATCCATGAATGTGTACTACCTTTACTTAGGGAAGGCTCTCAGCTATGTAGTCCAGATATTCATTGAAGGTCTTCCTTCTTGCTGAGTAGCTTGTCTTGCCAGGAAAGAGGCTTCAATTTACTTTTATGAGTTGGAAAAATTCCCCATAAGCTAAAACACTTTAAATCTTTCATCTGTGATCCTTTTGCAGCAGGTCCCTTAATTAATCTTCTCACAGCCATTCTGAGACCCATGCGTACTCATCATGAGAAGCTTCAGATCCCAATGACAGGTTTAGTCTACTTGTATAAATACTTAATGAGCACAAGATACCCATTTATAAATCAAGGGCATCTTGCCGTTATGTTTGTTTTATGTATTTAAAAAGTAAGCATATATACCTGCTGACTCTTGTCTGTTTGTTGTTTAATAACAAATAGTAAAAGCAAGACGTGGTAAGGTCACCCTGTCACGTACTTTTTTTTCTAGCGCAACCTTATCCTTGATTGCAGTCAAACCTTAATTTACTCCCAGACTTACTGTCTAGATTATGGTTTATTGTAGCCCCTTTATTTTTGTCCCTTTCCTTTCTGCCATGTGTTTGTTTCATAGTTAAATAATAATGTCATCAAAATGTGGTTTGTTAGAACTCTCATCACTTCCACTTGGGGAACATGTTTAATGAGAAGGATTGCTAAATTATGTGTCTAGAATTAGTTTGGGGATTTTTTATAGAGTTCAGCTGACTGGCTTTTGAATCGTTTTGGTTGGGCTTTTAGATATGCCACAGTTACCTCTGTTCTGTCATACTTGGAGATCTAAAAACTGTTTTAGCCCTTTACCTAAACAAACTTGTTGAATTTAGAAACCGGAATGTCAGTTCACTTGCTTACCATTTGGGGTATACTCCTATAGTGACCGTGATGTTTGTGTTCTCTATCCATGTATTCTGTCTTCTTCTAGAGAGAATGTACTTTCCTTGTGAACTGAAAAACCTCTCTCAGGTAAAGCTGTTTATTTCTCTCTGAATAGTACTGGATTGATATAGAATTCATTCTCCCTATACTTAGCTCATTTTATTACGCCCTACACCTGGATTCTAAGTTAGTTTAATAATTAGTGTTTCTTCCTTATCCTTGGTTTCATTCACCTTATACAATAGAATCTCTGTAAGTTGACCACCTAAGGGACTGTAACCAACTGGTCAACATATGGTAGTGGTCAGCATAAGCAACTAGGCCTGCTGTACTCATATGTACATATGTTTCATGTCTGGTCTATGAAAATGAGGTCAATTTAAGGAGATGGTCAACAGTTTCTTAGAAATTTGGTATATGTATTATAGTCCAACTTCAGAAAATTAGGGAAACGTCATGATTCTTCCTTTTTTCAGGTACATATCCCAGAGCCCCATCTTTGATTTTTTTTTTTTTTTTTTGCAGAGTCTTATTATGTCACCCTCAGTAAAGTACTATGACATCACAGCTCACAGCAACCTTAAACTCTTGGGCTTAAGTGATTCTCTTGCCTCAGCCTCCCAAGTAGCTGGACAACAGGCACCTGCCACAATGCCTAGCGACTTTTTTGTTGCAGTTGTTTAGCTGGCCTGGGCTGGGTTCGAACCTACCACCCTCGGTGTATGTGGCTGGCGCTGTTGGTAGGTTTTATTCAGTCTCAGTAGGCATCAAGCCCCATCTTTGATTTTTCCTTTGGAATAAATGCTATCCTGATGCTATTCTCTGTTCCTCCTTCCCTTCCTCTTGTGGTATCTGTATCTCCACCTGTCATTTAGTCAGTCACAGACATTCACATCTCCACAGATGCACAAAGTGGCAGAGAAAGACAACATAGCATATTGGTTAAGAGCACATTCTCTGGCATCAGACTTCTTGGATTTAGATGTTAGTTCTTTTACTTCCAGGTGTGTAACTTTGAGCAAGTTTTCTTTCTTTTTCCCTCCCCTCCACCCCCCTTGCTTCCCTTTCTCCCTTTCTTGCCCCTTTCCCTCCTCCTTTTCCTTTTTCCTTTTTTCCTTTCCTTTCCTTTTTCCTTTCCCCTTTCCCCTTTCTCCTCCCCCAGTCAGACAGGACCTCACTCTATTGCCCAGGCTGGAGTGCAGTGGTCTCATCATAGCTCAGTGTAACTTTGAACTCTTGGCCTTAAGTGATACTCTTACCCCAACCTCCTGAGTAGCTAGAACTACAGCTATGCACTACCATACCTAGCTAATTGTTTCTTTTTTTGTAAATATAGGGTCTCACTCTTGCACAGGCTGGTCTTGGACTCCTAGCCTTAAGTGGTCCTCCCGTCTCACCTTCCCAGAGTGCTAGGATTATAGCTGTGAGCTGTATAAAACTTGCATGTAGCTAAGCAAGTTTTCTAACAGCTATGTCTCAGTTTCTTAACAATGACATGCTAATAATAGTATGTACCTCACAAGATTGTTGTGAGAATTTAGTGAAATAATATTTGAAAATTACTGAGGCTGAATAAAGCCTACCAGTAAATGTCAGCTTCATTTTTAATAATGGCCTTTGGGAAACAATTTCCCACTTCACCCATCCCCTTTATTGTCTACCTATGAATCATTAATGGTTATTATTATTATTATTATTTTATTATTATTATTTTAAATTCTGCGACAGGTAATAAAGCATAGATCTCCTTGGAAGGCTAGAATAGAAAGTTTTCGAAGCAATGTGGGCCTTGTGTCCTTATGGTACTATGTCACAGACACCTTGATGGCATTACCCTTTCAGAATGCTAACTTTCAAGCTGTAGGAAATCTTCCTTTTATGCCTACCTCTTTTTCTTCTATGAACTTTAGATCAACAACCCAGCATTTCAGACTTTTAATAGGGGATTTCTTTCTTTCTCTTTCTTTCTTTTTTTTTTTTTGAGATGGAGCCTCAAGCTGTCCCCCTGGGTAGAGTGCCATGGCATCGCGCTCACAGCAACCTCCAACTCCTGGGCTCAAGCGAGTCTCCTGCCTCAGCCTCCCAAGTAGCTGGGACTACAGGCGCCCGCCACAGCGCCTGGCCATTTTTTTGGTTGCAGCCATCATTGTTGTTTGGTGGGCCTGGGCTGGGGATTCAAACTCGCCACCTTAGGTGTATGTGGCTGGCGCCTTAGCCGCTTGAGCCACAGGTGCCGAGCCAGGGGGGATTCATTTCTTAATACACAAGAATTCATCTCAAAATTTTGATTTTAATAATGCATTGTTTTCTGTTAGAGTTTTTTAAGAAAAGATTTTCTCCGAATGACTCAAGCCCCAGAGTTTGAGGTTGCTGTGAGCTATGATGCCACGGTACTCTACCCAGGGTGACAGAATGAGACTCTGTCTCAAAATAAAAATAAAAGAGGCTTGGTGCCCATAGCACAGTGGTTACAGCACTGACCACATACATTGAGGCTGGTGGGTTTAAACAACAGTGACAACTGCAGCAAAAAAATATAGCCAGGCATTGTGGCAGGCACCTGTAGTCCCAGCTACTTGGGAGGCTGAGGCAAGAGAATCACTTAAGCCCAAGAGTTAGAGTTTGCTTTGAGCTATGCCACCACAGTATTCCACTGAGGGTGACATAATGAGACTGTATCAAAAATAAAAAGATACTCTCCTAGCTTCTAAAAATCAAATGCAAAAGATTTATATTTGTGAAATATTTAACCTGCCCCTTGTCATTTGCTGTCTGTAAGAGATAGCTTTGATTGCCTGGCACTAAGGAAAGAGGGAAGTGTTTTTCATTATTTTTTTTTTTTCTTGCCTAAACTATACAGTCACTATGTTCATAGCAGTCTGTAAATTCATTGTGTGGCAGAATTTTTGAGGGAAGCTTTAAAAAACTAGATACCTAAGCACCACTCCAAAGACTCAAATTCATTGGGGTGGGGCCGAGGACAGGTTTTGGTATATTTTTAAGTCTCCATGTGATTCTGGTGTGCAGCCAGTGTTAAATACAATTAGAGTTTAACCAAGCTGAATTTTAGTTTTAACCTTGACTTACCATGAAAGTTATTTAATAGTTAATAGTCTTTTCTTATTTTTTAAATAGTAACAATGAGACCAGAAAGTTAAAAATTAGAAAGCATAGCATCTAGTCAAATACCCTCTTTTATAGATGAAGAAATCAAGACCCAGAGAAGATAGATCCAAAACTGTCACTTAGGCCATAACCAATATTCTATTCTCTACATGTTTGGTCTCATACCCTCTTCCTTTGGGCCAAAAGGCATGCACTACTGTTCATTTGTACCTGAAGGAGTATTCTTTTTTTTTTTTGAGACAGAGCCTCAAGCTGTCCTGGGTAGAGTGCTATGGCATTGGCACTCACAGCAGCTTCCAACTCCTGGGCTCAAGCGAGTCTCCTGCCTCAGCCTCCCAAGTAGCTGGGACCACAGGCGCCTGCCACAACACCTGGCTGTTTTTTGGTTGCAGCCGTCATTGTTGTTTGGCGGGCCTGGGCTGGATTTGAACCCGCCACCTTAGGTGTATCTGGCTGGTGCATTAGCCACTTGAGCCACAGGTGCCGAGCCTGAAAGAGTATTCTTTATCTGAATTAATCATTTTGGATTTGGAATTGGTGGTTATAGCTTCTAAGTAATGACTTATCTACTAGAACATTTTGCAGATTTTTAAATCTGTGTTGTCCAGTATGATGGTTGCTAGCCACCAGCCACATATGTATATCAAGCACTTAAAATGTGGCTAGCATAATTTAGAAACTGAATGAAACTGAATTGAAAAGCATTTTTTTTTGGTAGTGGCATGGTGAGTGCTGTAGCATCACAGCTCACAGCAACCTCCAACTCCTGGGCCTAGGTGATTCTCTTGCCTCAGCCTCCTGAGTAGCTGGGACTACAGGCGCCCGCCAGAACACCCTGCTATTTTTTTGTTGCAGTTTGGCCGGGGCTGAGTTTGAACCTGCCATCCTCGGTATATGGGGCTGGCGCCCTACTCACTGAGCCACAGGCACTGCCCTGAAAAACATTTTTGTGGTAAAATGTATATAACATAAAATTTACCATCTTCATTTAATATGCATTCTAATGGCATTAATTACATTCACAGTGTTATATAATCATCACCACTATTTTCGGAATTTTTCATCAGCACAGACAGAAACTCTGTCTATTAAATAGTAATTTCCCATTCTTCTCTTCTCCAATAACCTGTTCTTTCTGTCTTTGTGAATTTGCCTGTTCTAGATATTTCATATAAATAGAATCATGCTGTATTTGTCCCTTGTTTTCAAGGTTCATCCGTTGTAGCATGTATTTAGAACTTTGTTCTTTTTTAGGTTGAATATTATTCCATTGTACGTTTATACCACACTTTTTTTTTTTTTTTTAGTTTTTTTTTTTTTTTTTTTTGGCTGGGGCTGGGCTTGAACCCACCACCTCCGGCATATGGGGCCGGTGCCACCCCTTTATACCACATTTTGTTTATCTATTTATCTGTTGTGGGGCAATTGAGTTGTTTCCCCCTTTTGGCTATTGTGGATAATGTTGCAGTGAACATTGGCATACAAGTATCTATTTGAATTCCTGTTTTTGATACTTTTGGTTATGTGCCTAGGAGGGGATTGTTGGAGCATGTGATGATTCTCTGTTTAGCTTTTTCTTTTCTTTTTTGTTTGAGACAGAGTCTCACTTTGTCACCCTTGGTCGAGTGTCATAGCTCACAGCAACCTCAAACTCTTAGGCTCAAGTATTCTCTTGCCTCAGCCTCCCAAGTAGCTGGGACTATAGGGGCCCACTACAACGCCTCGCTACTTTTTGAGATGAAGTCTCACTCTTGCTCAGGCTGGTCTCGAACTCCTGAGCCCAGCAATCCACCTGCCTCAGCCTCCCAGAATGCTCGGATTACGGGCATGAGCCACTGTGCCCTGCTTCGCTTAGCTTCTTCAAGAGATGCCAAACTATTTTCCATGGTGTCTGCACCATTTTACATGCCTACCAGTGATGTATGAGGGTTCCTGTGTCTCTACATCTTTGTCAACACTTGTTATTTTCTTTTCTTTTTATTATTATAGCTATCCTAGTAGGCATGAAGTAGTATTTCATAGTGGTTTTGATTTGGTTTCTTTCATGACTAATGATGTTGAGCATCTTAATAGGGTTGTCTGTCATTTTGTTTTTGAGTGGTAGGCATTCTTTATGTATCCTAGATAGCAGACCTCATAAAGTATATGATTGGCAAGTATTTTAATGTGTTCTGTGGGTTTTCTTTATAATATACTTTGATACACAAACATGTTTAATTTTGATGAAGTTTCAATTTATCTGTTTTTTTTCTTTTGTTTCTCATGCTTTTGGTGTCATAACTAAGAATATGTTGCTGAAGGTCATGAAGATTTACCCTATGTTTCTAAACTCCTGAGAGTTTAAGACTATTTAACTCTTAAACTTAGATTTTTGATACATTTAGAATTGACATTTATATATGAGGTAAAGTAAGGTTCCAACTTCATGCTTTTTGCACGTGGAAATTAGTCTGTTCCAGCACCATTAGTTGAAGAGACTGTTCTTTCCTCCATTAAATGAACTTGACACCCTAGTATTTCTCCTTTGTATTTTTGTTTATTCGTTTGGTGTTTTTTGGGTTTTGTTTTTTTTTTTGAGACAGAGCCTCAAGCTGTCCCCCTGGATAGAGTGCTGTGGCATCAAAGCTCACAGCAACCTCCAACTCCTGGGCTCACGCGAGTCTCCTGCCTCAGCCTCCCAAGTAGCTAGGACCACAGGCGCCTACCACAATGCTCAGCTGTTTTTTGGTTGCAGCCATCGTTGTTTGGCGGGCTGGGCTGGATTCGAACCCGCCACCTTAGGTGTATGTGGCTGGCTCCTTGGCCACTTAAGCCACAGGAGCCGAGCCTGGTTTTTTTTTGAGACAGAGTCTCATTCTGTTGACCAGGCAAGAGTGTTGACACCATGGTGTCAGCCTAGCTCATGGCAACGTCAAATTTCTGGATTCAAGCGATCCTCCTGCCTCAGCCTCCTCAGTAGCTGAGACTACAGGAACTTGCCACAACCCTGGTTCATTTTTCCATTTTTAGTAAAGATGAGGTCTAGCTCTTGCTCAGGCTGCCCTCAAACTCCTGAACTCAAAGGATCCTCCTGTTTTGGCCTTCCAGAGTGCTAGCTCCTTTGTTAATTGTTTCATCTACCTTCTATCTGTTTCTTAGAAATCTGGTATATATAATTAGCAATAGATGTATGGGTTTAATTCTAGACTCTCAGTTCTATTCTGTTGGCTTATAAATCTGTCCTTCTGGCATTATCACACTGTTTTGATTACTGTAGCTTTATAGTAAGTTGAGAAGTATGAGTCTTTCAGTTTTGCTCTTCTCTTTTGAGATTGTTTTGGCTATTCCCTTGTAATTCCACATGAATTTGATGATTGGCCTTTCCACTTATGCAAAAAAGGTGGTTGGATTTTTGGTAGGGCTTGTGTACCGTGTTTTAGATCACTTTGAATAATATTGATATCTTATTAATACCAAGTCATACTTTCCATAAACACAAGATACGAGATCTCTTTCCACTTGATTAGGTCTTTAATTTCTTTCAGCAATGTTTTATGGTTTTCAGTTGTCGAGTCCTTCACTTTCTTGGTTAAATTTATTCCTGAGTATTTTATTCTTGTAGCCTCCGTTGTAAATTAAATTGTTTTCTTATATCCTTTTGGTGTGTTCATTGTTGATAAATACACAGTTAATTTTTGTTTGTTGTTGGCTCGGCGCCTATAGCTCAACCGGCTAAGGCGCCAGCCACGTACACCTAAGGTGGTGGGTTCGAATCCCCAGCCCGGACCCGCCAAACAACAATGACGGCTGCAACCAAAAAATAGCCGGGCGTTGTGGCGGGCGCCTGTGGTCCCAGCTACTTGGGAGGCAGAGGCAGGAGACTCGCTTGAGCCCAGGAGTTGGAGGTTGCTGTGAGCTGTAATGCCACGGCACTCTGCCCAGGGGGACAGCTTGAGGCTCTGTCTCAAAAAAAAAAAAAAAAAATTTTTTTTTGTTGATCTTGTAACCTGCAAATTTCTTCAATTTATTTATTAGCTCTAGAACAGTGGTTCTCAACCTTCCTAATGCTGCAACCCTTTAATACAGTTCCTGTGGGTCTTGACCCACAGGTTGAGAACTGTTTGCTCTAGAAGCTTTCTTATAGATTCTTGGGGATTTCCTATATATAGGATCATATCATCTGCAAATGCAGTTTTATTTCTTCCTTTCCAATTTATTTATTTATTTTGTAGAGACAAAATCTCACTCAAAGCATCACATAGCTCACAGCAATCTCTGACTCCTGGGCTTAGGCAATTCTCTTGCCTCAGCCTCCCGAGTAGCTGAGACTACAGGTGCCTGCCACAATGCCTGGCAATTTTTTTTTTTTTTTTTTTTCAGTTTTTGGCCAGGGCCAGGTTTGAACCCACCACCTCTGGTATATGGGGCCAGCGCCCTACTCCTTTGAGCTGCAGGCGCCGCCCAGCGGCAACTTTTCTTTTTTGTTGCAATTTGGCTAGGGCTGGGTTTGAACCCACCACCCTGGGTATATGGGGCCAGCACCCAACCCACTGAGCCACAGGCGCCACCATTCTTTCCAATTTAGATGTTTTTATTTCTTTCTCTTGCCTAATGGTTCCATCTAGAACTTCCAGCGCATTGCTGAATAGCAGCTGTGAAAGTGGACGTTCTTGTCTCTTCCTGACTTTGAAGGAAAGCTTTCAGTCCCATTCCATTGGGTATGATGTTAGCTTTTGGCTTTTCATACATGCTCTTTATTATATTGAAGAGGTTCCCTTCTATTCAGTTTTCTAATATTTTTATCTGAATTTAAAATTTCATTAAAATTTTATTTAGATTACTACTTTTTCTTTTTTTCTCTATTGCCCAGGCTGGAGTGCATGACTTCATCATAGCTCACTACAGTCCCCAACTTCAGGGTGCAAATGATCCTTCCACCTCAGCCTCTTGAGTAGCTGGGACTGCGCAGACAGGCATGAGCTACCACATCATGCCCTTAGATTACATTTAAATTTAATTACATGTGGCTAGTGGTATTGGATTAGATTGTATGTTTTTAGATCTCTGCTAGTTGTCTTCCTGTTTTACCTTTTTCTCAGGTTTGGTGACTTGTTTCCTTCTTAATTCTTTTGGCATTGGTTGTTAATAATCCCTGGTGTCCTTTAAAGAGTTAAGATATGCTGATTTAATAGTATTACTATTTTTTTTTCCTGCGGCTTTTGGACGGGACTGGGTTTGAACTTGCCACCTCTGGCATATGGGGCCAGCGCCCTACTCCTTTGAGCCACAGGCGCCTCCCAGTATTACTATTCTTCTTAAAGAATGAAGCCCTCTCTTATAAATCTAGTTGACTAGGTATATCAAGTGAACACAGCTGACATATGTTAGAAGGGGAAAAGGACACAGACTGTCTCTTCAGGTATAGTGCTAACTTATTTAAAATACTATAGATTTTGAAATGAGCAAGCCAGTTAGAAAATGTTAGTGCTGTTGCTTAACTGCCTGAAGTTTAAAGAAGAGAGAAAGTGAGTTTCATAGCCCTGTTATATGTCCGTTACTATTTTGTCTATCAGTCTTGGCTTGCTATTGTTGTCTTTTCCTATGTAATGAAGATATTTCCTTCATATGTAAAACCTTCCACCTTTCTTTTTTTTTTTTTTTTTTTTTGAGACAGAGTCTCACTTTTTCACTCTGGGTAGAGTGCCACGGCATCATAGCTCACAGCAACCTCAAACTCTTGGGCTTAAGCGATTCTCTTGCCTCAGCCTCCCAAGTAGCTGGTACTACAGGCACCCACCACAATACCCAGCTATTTTTTTGGTTGTAGTTGTCGTTGTTTGGCAGGCCCAGGCTGGATTCAAACCTGCCAGCTCTGATGTATGTGGCTGGCACCCTAGCTGCTGAGCTACAGGCACCGAGCCCCACCTTTCATTTTAATAGAAGTGGTATTGTGGTATTCTTAAGACATTAGCTAGCTGTTGATGGGGCTGCTGTGTTACAATTCACTTGCCACCAGCTGCTACCCTGCTCCATAGAAATTTTATTAGCGTATCAAATTTGCTCCTTAGTTCTACTTTTATTTATTTATTCTTTTGATCTTTTTCAAACCTGTTATGACATATGTTCACACATACTGCAAGACAAAAAATAATATTAATGATTACCTATGTACATACCACCCAGATTGTGACATAAAACTGCCAGTAGAGCTAAATCTTCTGGGAGACTTTTTCTTGTCACATCTACCCTTCACTTTTAGTCATTGGTACAAATATTCTTTCCCATTTTTAAAAAGCAGTTTCACTCTAGACTCTAGCAGTAGGTACCCTAAATAAATGCTGAAGAAGAAAAATACTTGACTTAGATTATTTGCCCTTTTCTTCTATAACTTGACTCTCATGTTATAGTTAAGTCATTTGCTTAGAAAAAGTAGAATTCTGAAATTTATCCACAAACTGAGGGAACCTTAAGAAATTTTATTTGTGCAACAGTAAAAATGACTATGTTGACAATCTGGAAAAGAAGAAAGTAGGCCAAGTCCCATTCTCATTCATCCTGTCACAGAAGGGTTTTCTACTCTCCCAAAGATCAGTGTTCTGCTTTGCCTGTGTGTGGATTTATTTCATTGAAAACTGCTCTTCATAACCAGGTAGGTCCTGCAACTGGTCCTTTTATTCATGTTCAACTCGTTAGACCATGCAGGTTTTCTAGGAGTTGGCTCAAGCACTTATAAGCAACTAGAATATCCCTCTTTTGCTTTCCCTTTAATTATCCCATTACCCTTGGGGTTTTGTTTTTGTTTTTTTTTTCTCCTTACCTATTCATTCTGACTACATTTTGCTTCTGGTAAAGATAACTTGCTCTAAAGAGTAATTTTAGTCTTCAGCTGTCCTTTGTTTTAGAACATTGCTGAAAATTTATGATTTAAATTTTGATATTATGATCACTCAGTTAAAACACATTTTAAACTAATATTAAAAATGTCTTCTACCTGAGGAGATAAAAAGGTTATTTTGAACTAAATATGAAGGATCACTCGCTATAGAAATTACTGATTGTCATGATGTAGTAATTTTTTCTTTACTCTGCTTATCTAGCTACTTGAAGCTCCTTCTGGTATTAACTCCAGGACAAGTAGTTGTGGTCTTAAAGGGGCTAGTACTATTGAAGGATTGCTTCAGTATTTCAGTGGGTTTGCCAGCTTTTGGAGAACCTGTGGTGATTTGCATACTTTGATTTCCTTCAAATAATAGACACTATAATAGAGGTATAAATAAGTTATTGAAAAAAGAGTAGGAAATTAATTTATACTCAAGATATCCAGGAAGACTTCATGGCAGAGTTCTTGTTTGAGCAGGACTTTGAAGGGCAAATAGGAAGAGAATAGGCTTATTAGGAGGAGAGAAGGAAGGTATTCCTGTTCATGGCTTGCATAAATAAGAACTTGGAAGTGCCTGGAATATTTGGTGTGAGCTGAAGCATAGTGCATTAGTAATAATAATTTGAAGCAGAGTCAGAAAATAAACTTGATGCCAAATTTGGCAGGCTATGGATATGAAACTGGGGATTAGGGCTTGATTCTTTAGGCCTGAGATTTTTGATATGGGCACAAGGGGAGAAAGACATGGAATCTTCAGCTCGTTGATGTAGTAAGCCATTATGACTAGTGAGAGCTTTGTGTTCTTTAGATAGGTATGATGACTCCGCAGATCAGAGTTGTCTTTGAGTATAAAATTTAACTCTCATTTTAAGTAGTTAGAAAAAAACTCTCTTGAATGAGACTACCAATCTCAGCTTTATTTTAGAGATTAGTTTTGATGTGTGTATTGTAAAACCACCTATTTGAGAATCAAAGTAGTCTAGTTTTCCCTATATATGATATGCTTTATTTTGTGGTAACTACACAGTTAAATATGATCCTGAAGAGAGTGGGTGTGAGGGAACTAAATTTATTTAAGACAGAGTCTCACTTGCCTTGGTGTCACAGCAACCTCAAACTCTTGGGCTCAAGCAATTTGAGTAGTGGGGACTATAGGTACCCCCCACAAGGCCCAGCTATTTTTAGAGATGAGGGGGTCTCACTCTTGCTTAGGCTGGTCTTGAACCTGTAAGCTCAGGCAGTCCACTCACCTCAGCCTCCCAGAGTGCTAGGATTATAGGCGTGAGCCACTGAGCCCCACGGGAACTAAATTTTTATTTATTTGTTTAAGACAGAGTCTCACTTTGTTACCCCTTATAGAGTGCCTTAGAGCTCACAGCAACCTCTAACTCAGACTCAAAACAATTCTCTTACCTCAGCCTCCCAAGTAGCTGGGACTACAGGTGCCTGCCACAACACTCAGCTATTTTTAGAGACGGGCTCTCGCCCTCCTTGCTTGGATGGTCTCAAATTTGTGAGCTCAGATAATCCGCCCACTTTAGCTCCCAAAGTGCTGGGATTACAGGTGTGAGAAGCTGGGCCTGGCCCAGAACTAAATTTTTTAAAATTTGAGTCATTTTAAGTGATCAAAGAAGACTTTTATGATTGCTATTATAATTAATCTGGTTATTTTAGAGAAAAATAGTGTCCATCCTACTCCCACTTTTGCTCTGTCCCCATACACGTTTTATTTTTTTTTTCTTGTCAATACCTTAAACTAAGAAACCAGTATCAAAATTTTAACTTTTAGAACACTTATTTTTGCCATTTGTAGATGACAAAATTCCCTATTATTATTTAGAAATAACTTAAGTGAGTGGACTTGGTAATCTAATTTATCTTTGTTTTGTGTAGAATACAAGTTGTTTGAGTCTAGGATGGGATTCAGCACAGCTTTTCTTAAAAGGCTAGGTAATAAATATTTTAGGCCTTAGGAATTATGGTTTCTATTGTAACTCTGCTTGTTGTACTGTAAAAGCAATGATAGTACATAAATGAATGGGCATGGCAGTGCTGTAATACAACCATTTATAAAATAGGTAGTGCCTGGGATTTGCTGACTCCTGTTTAGAATATTCTTTCTTTTAAGCCAATTTCATATCTGAAGAAAAGGGACTAGATGCCAGTCATATTACTGCGTAAGTAATTCCTGTAATTAGGCAACTATGGCTTGCAGAGGGCATTATTTTTAAGTTATACTGTATTGCCTTTATATATCTAATTAAACACAAAAATATTTTCATTCTATTCTAATATTCCTTTCCTCAAATATTTCTTTCTTTCTTTCTTTCTTTCTTTCTTTCTTTCTTTTTTTTTTGAGACAGAGCCTCAAGCTGTCCCCCTGGGTAGAGTGCCGTGGCATCACGGCTCACAGCAACCTCCAACTCCTGGGCTCAAGCAAGTCTCCTGCCACAGCCTCCCAAGTAGCTGGGACCACAGGCACCCACCACAACGCCCGGCTATTTTTTGGTTGCAGCCGTCATTGTTGTTTTGGTGGTGCCCGGGCTGGATTCAAACCTGCCACCTTAGGTGTATGTGGCTGGTGCCTTAGCCACTTGAGCCACAGGCACTGAGCCTCCTCAAATATTTCAAGAGCCATATGCCAGATATTAGGCTGAGCACTGGGGATAAGTGGTGAACAGGCAGAATGGCCCCTGCCCTCCTGGAGATTTAGATCAGGAGAGGTGATAGGCAGTAAGCAAACAAATTCTAGATTGTGATAAGCACTGTGATGTTATCAAGCTTGATCCTGAGAGAGAGAATAGGGAGTGGGGTGTTAATTAGGTAAGGTGAAGTTGAAGTTGAGACTTGAGGGATTACAGTAAAAAACCTGACAGGGGTCAGAAGATAGTCATCCATCCTTTCCCCCTACCACCAAGTGTCAGTATAATGGATAAACTATTCGAATTCACATAGAAAATATTATAAACTGAAACTGTTTTAGACCATTTTCTCTCTCTCTCTCTCTCTTTTTTTTGCAGTTTTTGAGTTTTGGGCCAGGGCTGGATTTGAACCCACCACCTCTGGCATATGGAGCTGGCACCCTACTCCTTTGAGCCACAGGTGCTGCCCTTTTTTTTTTTTTTTTTT
>NW_003852426.1:6834294-6867386 GCF_000181295.1 Otolemur garnettii
GTATGTTGCAGTTGTTTAGCTGGCCCGGGCCAGGTTCAAGCCCACCACCTTCGATGCATGTGGCTGGTGCCATAACCACTATGCTAAGGGCACTGAGCCTTTTTTCTTTCTTTTTAACTTCCTTTTTAGATTAAGACCAAAAGCAATTAGAACAAATGGCGATTTTTGTCTTCTGATTAATAGACATACATACATTCTGAGTATACATTGAAGTGTTGGCTACTAGAATAAAGGCTTGGACATTGTGGTGTATTATTTGGAGCCTTTAGGATGTGTGAAGTTTGTTAAGCATTCTATATTCATTTTGCATTTATAAGGTTGAAACTTCCTGTTTTTCTTTATTATGGCATTCCTGAAAGAACATGCGGCGGGAGAGTGCCCTCTGCTGGCCAAGTCTCCCTCTCTGTTCTCTGCCTCCAACAACTGGTATGAAAAAGAGGTTTTCTAGAAGGCACACTTAGGCTTTGGGATATTAGTAGATCTCCTACTGTCATATCACAAGCTCTTAGGTCAAGCCATAGGGAAATATTCACAAACAGATGTGTACATCCGTAGTTACTAAGCTCTGCTGCTCTTTTCTTCTCTGTGGCCCTCTGCCTACCAGTGCTTTTTGCTTGATTGGCTCCTCATGCGTAGGTGTCAGGTAAGGAGGTATAGACGGAGTAACTGGACTGAATGAAGTTTTGTGTTTTCATCTGTTGTCCTTGGCAGCTAAGAACTCAGCTAAAGTTGTTTCACTTTACTGATACGTGACAGGTACACAAAATTAACATAAATTGGAAGTGTGTGTGGTAGCATTTTGAATCTTTGTACAGGAGGAGGATGTCCTACTTGAAAAGGCCATCTTCCAGAAACCTTGACCTAGCTGGATGGATTCATCATGTTAGCTAGGTTTGGGGTTTTTAATTTTTGTTCTTGGGATGTTTGTTTTTGTTTTGTTTGTCATTATTTGTTTTCCACTTTTATTTTGTCCCAACATTTTCCTTTATAGTCCATCATTAGATATTGATCAGTTGAAGCTCATTTTAAGACTCGTTGGAACCCCAGGGGCTGAGCTTTTGAAGAAAATCTCCTCAGAGTCTGTGAGTTGATGCTTTGATTGTAATTATCTGCCCTGTTGGGAGCTTCTGCCACTTGCCTTCTATCAGTCTGTACTTTGACCCATGTGTGTTTGTAAGCATGCATGCCCTTTGTGTGCTGACTTCCACAATGAGGATTGAGAGTGTGTGTGTGTGTGTGCCTGCACCCACACTATGTGCCTGCTTGCATGTGTGAGTGTTTTGCTTTCTCTTTATCTGGGGACTTAGATCATGGGATCTTCTGTTGGGCAGTAGTATCCCAGTAAAATGATAAGATTTTAAATTCAAATTCTTTCCAAGAGATTAATAGAAATTGTGTCTCCATTCTCAAGCCCTGATTTCATCTTTCTCTAGAGTTTCACATATACTTAAGAACTCTTTTCATTTTTTGTATTTGTTCTCAGAACATGAGCTTCTCCATTTAATAATTTAACTTCACTAAAGGAATGAAATGTGCATTGTCTGCATGCTATTGCCCTTTTCCAGAGGTTACTTGTTACTGTTTAAGAACAGACAAGTCACATATCCTATGTAAGGTATCTGTTCCCAACAGAGGTACCTTTCTACCCCATCCCCAGACTACTCAGAGGAAACACCTCCACTCCTGATACCTCAGAACCACAGGAGCGAGGTTATAAATTCTTCTTCCTTTAGCCTTCCTTTATAAGTTGAATAACTTGAGAAAAGACTTTGGAGTTAGTGTTTTCCTACAGTGATTTAGACAGAAACCTTGAAAATGTGACTCTGGCTTTCTTTGGCTATGATTTCCTGCTGTTGGTGATTTTTTTGAGCCAGAGGCATGAGAAAAGCCATGAAAGCCTGGCTTTTCCACCTTCTCTCCTCTATCTGCCACTAGGCAGTTGGGTAAAAGGGAAAAAGAGCCATGGAGCCAAGCTCCAGTTGTTGTATTCCTGGATTCTCCTCCCAACATTTCTGACTAAAGGGGCCTTTGCCCAATTGGGAAGACTGCTTGGTAGTTGGAGGCAGGCATGAGCAGGTGAGTTTGAACTGTTTGTCATCTTCTGACAAAATAAATACAATCATCTGATATGTACGGGCTGTCCATAAAGTTTGTGTGCCTTTAAAATAGTCAGCTATTTTAAATGGCATACAAACTTTATGGACACCCTGTGAATGGTGCATTTCTTTAAAGAACCATAAAGCCACTCCAAGGGACCTAAAATGGTATGCTGGTCCTATTTTATGTTATTTACTTAAAATAAAGAAGAAAAAGTACAGAAAGACAGCTAAGTATAGATCTCAGATGCTCTGATAAGATGATCTAAAACCGTAATCTCATGTTATTACACATTGTTTTGAAAGTCATTGTCAGGGCGGTGCCTGTGGCTCAGTGAGTAGGGCGCCAGCCCCATATACTGAGGGTGGCGGGGTTCGAACCCAGCCCCGACCAAACTGCAACAAAAAAATAGCTGGGCGTTATGGCGGGCACCTGTAGTCCCAGCTACTGGGGAGGCTGAGGCAAAAGAATTGCCTAAACCCAGGAGTTGGAGGTTGCTGTGAGCTGTGATGCCACAGCACTCTACCAAGGGCAATATAGTGAAACTCTATCTCTAAAAAAAAAAAATAGCCGAGTATTGTGGCAGGCGCCTGTATTCCTAGCTACTTGGGAGGTTGAAGCAAGAGAATTGCCTAAGCCCCGGAGTTTGAGGTTGCTGTGAGCTGTGACACCCCAGTACTCTACTGAGGGCAACAAAGTAAGACTCTGACTCTTAAAAGGGGGGGAGGGGGTCATTGTCAGAATTACTGACTTCAGTGTCAACTTGAAGAAGTATTTCCTTTTACTTTATGATATGAAGAAGCTGGATTAGAAGCTGAACCAAAAAAGGTATCAGATGATAGTTAGAAAGGACTGTACTTACTTAAAAAATGCATTTGCTTAGAACGATTGGCTAATTGGAGGCAGTGGGAGGGCTGGGAAGAAGCTCAGTTAATTAATGAATAGTGCTAACGAGACTGAGATAGGAAATTCATTTCCTTTCTGGGAATGACTACTAGCAATTCCTTTTCAGTCCTCTCTTCTGTCCCAACCATCTGTCCTATAGATAACATGCTATTAGTCACAGAGGTTATAAAAGACAAAGTATGGGTAAAATAGTATTTATTTATCACTGATCCATCATTTATTTTTAAGAAAGAAACAACATTCTGGGCTGAGTGCTATGGCTTATGCCTCTAATCCTAATACTTTCGGAACCATAGGCAGGAAGATTGCTTGGGGACAGGAGTTTAAGATCAGCCTGGGCAATAGTGAGACCTCATCTCTACAAAAAATGAATAAGAATTAGCTGGGTGCGGCATGCCAGGATGTGGTAATCCCTGCAGATAGGGACCCGCCCAGGAAGAATTGAGTGCTTCCTGGACTCCGATTCCTTTCGTGCTTGTCTCAGAATAATTTCTCATTTTCGGTCCTTGACACTCCCTACTTGGAAAGCCAAGGCAAGGAGGATAACATGAGCCCAGGAGTTGGAGGTTGCAGTAAACTGTGATGATTGTCATTGTACTGTAGCCTGTCTCAAAATAAAAAAAAGAAAGAAAGAAACAACACTGTCTGCACATCATACATTTCAACAGCTCTACTATAGCATTGGGCACAATGAAATTGAGTACCAGAATATAGAACTTAACTCAAATAATATTGTTTTTGAGTGTAGGAATAAGAAAGGATTTTTTTCCTACATAATCTAAAAGGTAAACAGGCTTAATTTGATGTTAGTGACACCTGTTTATTTTAAAAGCACATGGTGTATGAAGTACAGAATGGAAAAGTGACAAAGACAGGTGAGTAAAATTGTTCAAAGATTTTAAAAAGTGAAAAAGAAAAGGTGTTAGTGAAGGAACGTAGTAAACAGAAAGCCAACAGCTATTTTCATTACTTCTGAAGAGCACTCGTGATGCCAGCACTTATGAAGAAATTCACTCAATATATAATAGGATAGTCTAAGTAAGAGAATGAAATAATGGATGGAGAACATGCTGCGATTGCCATAGGAAAGAGGATAAATGGGTCATGGTGCAGGCCTGATGATAGAGAATTTATTTGGTTAATATCACAGTACCTATGGTAGCAATTAGTAAAAGTACAAAAAAATCATATTAAGAAAACGGAAGCCTAGTTCATTCTCACTTTTTTTTTTCTTAGAAATAACCATCTTTCTAACCTACTGATAGGAAGAGTATATTTGACTAAAGGAGACAGAAAAATAAAATGTACTGCCCAGGTATTATTCACAGAATTTAAGGCAGATGGGGCAGGATTTTAACATTTTTAAACCCAACTGGTATTCTGCCCTTGCTGGTTTACTTTGTAACCCCTTTTGTTACTTCTTTTGGTATGCAAAGTACCATTTGTTGTGTAACAGGTGAAAGGTAAATCTTAACTCTGTTGTCAGATTGTTAAAAGAACTTTATATGACCTCTTTGATTTACTGGCCTCTGTCTCTGGCTTAGGGAACATGAAAGGCAGGGAGGAGCTGGTTGCCCATAGCTCTTACCCCAGGGTCAGCCTTAAACATGCATTTAATTAAACTGCTAAGTAATGTGACTACTAGGGAGTTTAGTTCAGAGAGTGAGCTAAAGTAAAACAATTTTTCAGAGAAGTCACAAAGAAGTAAAAATTACTTGGCCCTGGTGGTCATTGAAAATGATGTGTCAATTGAAAGAAGGAATTGATTGATAGTTATAAAGAAAGGGACTAGAAAAGGAAATTATGGAATTATGTTGAGGATTTTAAAAAGGCCACCACTTCTGCTTTTCTTAGGAACACATGATGAACTAATAGTTCTCATATTTTAGAAAAGGGGGAATTTTGTTAACATTGATTGAACAGTTAAAATAGAAATTTGGATTACAACATACATATGTGCTTGTACATTTGGAAAACCTCAGAGTTTTGACCCTGTCTGATAATTGCAGCATTTTGAAAACTTCTTTCTAGCTGTTAAGTGCATTTAGTCTCCTGTTAAAGGGATTTGTAGAGGAAATCATTGTGGCATGCCATAATACTGTCAGTGGCCTGTAACTTCTGTGTTGCCTTTGCCATTAGCTTCTAACTCTCTCCCTGTCTCTCCTTTCTTCACATACTGGTTTGTGTTTGTACCAAGTACTTTAAATGTACCACTACTAACGTCTTTGAAATTTAGCTTTGCTTATCCACCCACAGGCCCCACCCTATGTCTTAATTTGGAGGGGTGGTACCTTAGAGAAGCCATGCCACAAAAGTTTAGTCTCTTTGGCTCGGTGCCTGTGGCTTAAGCGGCTAAGGCGCCAGCCACATACACCTGAGCTGGCGGTTCGAATCCAGCCCAGGCCCACCAAGCAACAATGATGGCTGCAACGAAAAATAGCTGAGCATGTGGCAGGCACCTGTAGTCCCAGCTACTTCGGAGGTGGAGGCAGGAGGATCGCTTGAGCCCAGGAGTTGTGAGCTGTGATGCCACAGCACTCTACCCAGGGCAACAGCTTGAGGCTCTGTCTTAAAAAAAAAAAAAAAAGTTTAGTCTCTTCTTTGAATGGATATATTGGATATGTTATTTTGTTTAAAGTTGAGTCAGAATTTTTAAATCATCTGAATTTACCCCATACGCAAACAGACTTTGGCCATCAGTACCAAAATAGTTCTCGGCTGGCATCCTAGATCAAGGGGTGGTCTATTTCCAGGGAACTTAAAATATTTAATTTTAAAGATCATGCTAAAACTAAAGAAAATCAACTTGTCTTAACCTGCATAGACAGTGGCTACATGCCTAATAATTCATGCCAGTTACAGAAGTATGCTTTAACATGCAGGTGTGGTGCTCTTGGGTGGGTGGGGAGAAGGTTTTTGGTTTTGGCGTGAATTTTTTTGACCTTTTTAAAAACTCAACTTGAAAGTTATTTTTTTCACTGTATATTTAATAATGCCCTTGACTAGGCATCTAAGATATTAACCAGCTTCAGCAGATTATGCGTCTGACGGGGACACCCCCTGCTTATCTCATTAACAGGATGCCAAGCCATGAGGTGAGAACAAACAGACTGTGCAGGGATGTCTAATTCAGAAAGTCCAGGTCTCATTTTATTGCCACTGTATAACTGACAACAGTTTTTAATATCACTGAATGCTTGCATGTGCCTAGAGGGCTACTGAAGCAATGACTGCCTGTGTTCTATTGCAAGATGTTGACATTGGGGATAAAATGTCATCCAGTCCTGTAAGATCGAGAATACTATAATTTATAGGCCCTTAAACACAAAATGATGTTACTTGTATATTTGGTTCTGTGAATTTAACGTTCATGTGCCTGCCTCTTTCTTTCTAGGAACTATGCCTGTAGCTAGGGTATGCTGCCCTCTGATGACCTTGGTCAGAGATGTAGTTACCTGAAGTCCATTAACATGCTTTCCTATTCATCTATTTATCTTAACGACCAAAAAAGGATTTATTTTTATTGTTTTTTTTTTTTTTTTTTGAGACAGAGTTTCCTTTTGTCGCCCTCAGAGTGCCATGGCGGGCATTATAGTTCACAGCAACCTCAAACTCTAGGGCTTAAGCAATTCTCTTGCCTCAGTCTCCCAAGTAACTGGGACCACAGGCTCCCACCACAACACTCAGCTATTTTTTAGAGATAAGGTCTCACTCTGGATCAGGCTGGTCTTGAACCCGGGAGCTTAATCCACCCGCCTCGGCCTCCTAAGTGCTAGGGATTACAGGTGTGAGCCCACTGTGTCTGGCCCCAAAAGAAGATTCTTCATTTAAAAAAAAAATACCATAAAATATCCAGCTATAGTTTTTCAAGTACTATGTTTAAAGTAAAATAAATATGAACACTTGGGTAGATTAACTCTCTTGTTATTCTGAGGTGATTGAGGCACTTCTTTCTAAGGTACCCTTAATTATTTGGGGAACCAAGTTGGCCCTTCCTAGCAGCTTTGTTTCTACTTCAGCTATATTCGGATATTCTTTTTATTTATCTTATTAAAAGTGGGATGACTATTTTATGAATGAAGCAGTTCTCTCATCTATATTTTCCTTTCATCCATTTAGTTATATGTTCAAACAGAAAGGGATTATAGCCATGTGTACATTCAATTCCTAGACCTTTCTTCTTAGTAAAAGGCAAAAGATTTATGTGATCTGAAGAGAAATCAGAGTTTCTTTTTAAATCAGGAAGAGTCACACCTGTGGTACATATTGCGGGTACGTGTCAGGTCTATTAAGTATAGAGTATAAGTGTCTTAACACAATAACTAAGTAAATGAGGTGAGGGATGTAGTAACCAGTATGATGTAAGCATGCCAAATTGTATATGAAATCAGCACATTGTACCCCATAAATGCATTACATGATTTAATTTAAAAAATAAATAAATCGGGAAGCGTCTCAACTACTTTTCAAAGCAGACCTCTCCTAATTCTCTCCTTGTATAATGACTAAGAAGGTAAAGTAGCCCCAACAACCAGAACTTTTTATAACTTCATGTGTATTTGTGTAGATCCATAAATATACATCTATATCTTTACTGTTAGAGGTGGTTAAGATAGAAAGCAGACTTAGCTTTCTTTTTTTTTTCCTTGTTTTTTTTTTGTCGAGACAGAGTTCCACCCTGTGCCCTGAGCAGAAGGCAGTGGCGTCAGAGCTCACTGCAACCTCAGGCTCCAGCTGCGGGCATCCTGCTGCCTCAGCCTCCGAGGCCGCTGGGATTACAGGCGCTCGCCGCGACGCCCGGCTGGGTTTTTCCATTTTTTTAATGAGTCGGGGTCTCACTTTCGCTCAGGTGAGTCTCGAACTCCTGAGCTCGAGCAATCCTCCCTCCTCAGCTTCCCACAGTGCTGGGATTACAGGCGTGAGCCACCGTGCCCGGCCAGACTTAGCTTTCTAAAGGTGACAGTGAAAGCAAATGATGCTTATTGAACTACTTGGAACCAAGTACTGTGCTAAGAAAGTACTCCCTTATATCTGATTTTCACTCCAACCCTGTGAGGTAGGCGTTGTGATTAGTCCCATTTTACAGATGAGAAACCCAAGTATTTAAAGAAATAATAAGTAACTTACCCAGAGTAATAAAGTCAAGATTCAAACTCAAAGCTGGCCAATTCCAAAGACTGAACTTTTAACAACTATGTGTAGGTCATTCTGAAAGTAGTTGATACACAAAAATCAAGAAACATAAAATCAGGCAGGGCACATGCAATCCTAGCACTCTGAGAAGCCAAGGTGGGTGGATCACCTGAGCTTACTAGTTCCAGACCAGCTTGAGCCAGAGCGGGACCTCATCCCCAAAAGTAGCAGGACGTTGTGGCGGGCAACTATAGTCCCAGCTACTCGGGAGGCTGAGGCAAGAGAATCACTTGAGCCCAAGAGTTTGAGGTTGCTGTGAGCTGTGATGCTACAGCACTCTACTGAGGGTAACAAAATGAAACTGTCTCAAAAAAAAAAAAAAGAAAGAAAGAAAGAGAAAGAAGGCTCAGCACCTGTAGCTCAAGTGGCTAAGGTGCCAGCCACATACACCGGAGCTGGCGGGTTAGAATCCAGCCCAGGCCCACCAAACAATAAAAACTACAACCAAAAAATAGCCAGACATATTGTAGCAGGCGCCTGTAGTTCAGCTACTTGAAAGGCTGAGGCAAGAGAATCCCTTAAGCCCAGGAATTGGAGATTTCTGTGAACTATGATGCCACAGCACTCTACCCAGGGTGACAAAGTGAAACAGCTTGAGACTCTGTCTCAAAAAAAAAAAAAAAAAAAGACTGCTGGTCCTAAACTTTCTTCAGGAATACTAACCCCTCTGCACTTTAAGCTGTTCAGGAAAACTTTCTCAGAAAGGACACATCTTAGATATCTTGGCCTCCATTTTTAAACTGCTGATCTTACAAACAGAAAGTTAATGAAAGAAAACTTGATCAGGAATCATTCTTGAAATATAACTGTGAGAGATAGCAGGAATAAATAAATATGATAATCATCAATAGAGAAGTTAAGATGGTAGTAAGAGTCTTTAAATGAATGTCTAAGATAGTCATAAACTTTAGAGTTAACATAAACATTGTCAGTTGTTCTTTAACAGGACCAAACATTTGAGGACAATGATGTTATTAAACAAAGTCATTCTGAAAACCCTTCTTTTTTACAGGCAAGAAACTATATTCAGTCTTTGGCCCAGATGCCGAAGATGAACTTTGCAAATGTATTTATTGGTGCCAACCCTTTGGGTAAGTCGATCGTATCCTCATCTCTTGGATATTGAATGGATTATGACATAAATTAGAAATTTGAAGAAGAGTTTGTTTTCCTTTTGACCAAATAGGTCAAAATAGGGTATCATTAATTAAATCTTGGTAGATTTATTATCTATGTTTGTACTGCCAGATTTTCAGAAATCACATGACATGCTTATATATTTATATGATCACAGCATTTGATGGAGTATCTGGACTGGCACATGAAGGAAGGAGAGAAAGTAACAGGAATGTTGGGAGAAAGATTGGAGAGGCAGGGAGAAAGATAGAGAAGAAAGCCTGCGACTTGTTCACTGCTGCTGCTGATTTATGGTGTCCTAACTTGAGGGTAAAAACAACTAAAAGACAGATGGGTGTTGAAAGCACCCGCCCAGGAGCTCCCTGCAGGGTGCTCTACTCAGCCTGTAGCTGCCCAGTGAGTCCTGCACACTTGCATACTTTTCTCCTCCCCTCTTCCTCCTCTGCCCCTCAGAGGCTTAGCCATCTTCTCTTCTTTATGGAGCTAATTTGCTAACCTCAGACTTTAAAGAATGTGCACAGTATTTCTTCCTGCCATATCAACTTCAGGATCCTTGAAGGCGTGCTCTCATTGGCTGTCTATGATGGTGGCAGAAAGAAAAAAGGAAGCAGCAGTGGCAGCTGAGGATATGTGTTGTCTTGGCTAAAAAAGAAGTTGCTTAATTCTTGCAAACTGGGGGCTGATGTGTGCTTCATAGGCCCTGAAGCTGTTTTGCTTGGGGCTTGAATTCCCTGACTCTAGGAGGTGCAGTGAACAGTGCTATTTACACAGGCACAGAAGGTTCAGACCCAGACCTCCCTACATTCAGGAAGAGAGTGATACTTCTCACTTTTTAAAAGACTGTATTATATAATAGTAGTATGTTTTCATATCTCAATGTATTTCTTTAAATCTATGTGGGTCATCTCTCTGCCACAAGTCCCAGCAGCTGTGCTTCAGGTTTAGTATTTTCCTTTTGAGGGCTGACAGCCATGATGACCTCTTCAGAAGTGAGGTGAAGGCTAGGTGGTTTACCTTTTGAAGTACTTATTATAATAACAGAGGTGCTCATACTCTTTGAAGCATTAGGCAGTTATGGGTGAGTTCATGTTAGCCTTGGAGATGGAGAGTATGTCAGATCTCAGCTAGGTCATTCTCAATGTCCAAGGATGAATCCACAAACTCATCACAGGTATGTAGGACTCTATTGTTACTGGTTTAGGCCTGCATCCTCCCCGGCATGCTCTCATTGGCCATCTATAATTTATTTGAGCTGTGTTATGTAGTTCAAGGATCTATGAGAAGCTCTCTTTGAACCTTGCATACTGTAGGATGTTGGGAAAATATGTAGTATGCTGGTAGCTTTCTTGTCTGTCTTTTTTTTTTTTTTTTTTGTAGCGATAGAATCTTACTTTATCACCCTCAGTATGAGTGCTGTGGCATCACACAGCTCACAGCAACCTCCAACTCCTGGGCTTAGGTGATTCTCTTGCCTCAGCCTCCTGAGTAGCTGGGACTACAGGTGCCAGCCATAACGCCTGGCTACTTTTTTGTTGCAGTTTGGCCAGGGCCAGGTTCAAACCCACCACCCTCAGTATATGGGGCCAGCGCCCTACTCACTGAGCCACAGGCGTCTATCATTCTATTTGAACTTTTTCATCTTACCAGCCCTAAGTTTTAGGCATGGCGGTACTCTTATGTTTAACTCCCTATTAATAGATGCAAAAAATTTGTTAATTCATTTTCCTTTGGATAAGGGAGATGTATGTATCCCAGCAGCTTATTTAGGCTGCATACTTCCAGACAGGTTCCACATTCTCTAGAATCATGACATTTAAACATTCTAAAGAACTAGATGGTACACTGCAAAAGAGACTGCTAATGAGTTGGATGGAGACTTTAGTCCATCTGGTGTTCAGTGCTGTACTTACCGGAGTTTAAACATGGCTAACAGCCCATTGCCAAACAGTGATGTCATATAAAAAGACTCCTTCTGCTTGGCAGACAGAACATAGTGTTACTGATCATGAGCTCACACCCAACACAATAACTGAACAAGAGTACACCAGCAATATAAATATTAACATCTCTGTTTTCTCAGTCACTAACTTCATTTCACTGCTATTCCCAAAACATGAATTAAAACTTAAATTGCCCTTTATGTCAGCACATAAAGGTCAAATCCTTGAGGAATCTTTTTCTTACCCCGACCTTATTCCTCATTAAGTTATTGATTATAGGCTCCGCACCTGTAGCACAGTGGTTATGGCGCCAGCCACATACACCAAGGCTGGCAGGTTCAAACCCAGCCTGGGTCAGCTAAAAAACTGCAGCAACAACAACAAAAAATAGCCAGGCGTCCTGGCGGGTGCCTGTAGTCCCAGCTACTTTGGGAGGCTAAGGCAAGAGAATCGCTTAAGCCCAAGAGTCAGAGGTTGCTGTGAGCTGTGGTGCAATGACACTCTACTGAGGGCAAGGTAATGAGACTGTCTCACAAAATAAAAAAAAAAAAATTATTGGTTATAAGGGCAGTGGTACTTTTTATCCTAGAGATGGTAAAGGCTCATATAATCCATGTTCTATTATAAAACAAAGAGCTAGTAAGATTTCATTTTCTAAAAAGAGAGTACCATCAAAATATATATCCACGTACTTCTCCCAGTACTGTATTTTAAAGCATAAACTTACGGGTTCAGTGCCCATAGCACAGTGGTTATGGCGCTAGCCACATACACCGAAGTTGGTGGGTTCAAACCCGGCCCGGGCCAGCTAACCAACAATGACAACTGCAACAAAAAATAGCCGGGCATTGTGGTGGACAACTATAGTCCTAGCTGCTCAGGAGGTCAAGGCAGGAGAATCACTTAAGCCCAAGAGTTTGAGGTTGCTGTGGGCTGTGACACCCCGGCATTCTACCGAGGCAGCGTAATAAGACTCTGTCTCAAAAAAAAAGTGTAAACTTAAGAACTTGAATCAAAACACAAATATTCATTTTGTTTCTGTATCCCATATACTTTGGAATTCAGGCTGCAAGACAGGGGTCTTTTTTTTTTTTTTCTTTTCATTAAAGGACAGGGGAGAGTGGTCTGAATCAGGTTATGAAGCCTCCATGCTGGGATACCTCACCTCAGCCATTGAATTCATTTCACTGGCCTTAAGTCTGTTCCAAGCTCCAGCTAAGGAAGCATCTGCCAGCCCCTCCCAGGGTGGGAGGGGGTGTCTATTGCATCTCCTGCCCAGAGCCCTGTTCTCTGGAAACTCACTTGCCCAAAGGACAAGGGGGTAGAGTGACTCAGTGCACTCAGCTGGTAGCCTCACCAGACAGGGGTCTTTTGTGGCCTCCAGTGTACGCAGCAAATCTCTTGAGGAAGCTATCCACTATTCATCCCCCACCCCCTCCACATTTAAGGAAGAATTAGCAAAATTTCCAAAGCCTTTCTTTTTCACCACAGTAGTAACTATAGTCATGGTTCATTTCATGGCAAACTTCCCAAATATTACCATGCTGAAACTCAAAACATCCTCATTTGAAAGATAGAAAAATCATCATTTTATAACCCCTAATGAAATAATTGTTTGGGAAAAAAAAAATCAATGGATGTGAAAAAACGAAAATCGAAGTGAATTGATACTCACTTGGTACCAAAATATCCCACGGATAACTTGCTTGGGGCAAAGCGTAAACAATCCAGTGATCAAATTTAGCATCATTAATTGTGGAACAAATGGCCTTAATGCACTATCAAGTACATAATATTATCTGGCTCGGCGCCTGTGGCTCAAGCGGCTAAGGCGCCAGCCACATACACCTAAGGTGGTGGGTTCGAATCCCCAGCCCGGGCCCGCCAAACAACAATGATGGCTGCAACCAAAAAAAAAAAAAATGGCCAGGCGTTGTGGCGGGCGCCTGTGGTCCCAGCTACCTGGGAGGCTGAGGCAGGAGACTCGCTTGAGCCCAGGAGTTGGAGGTTGCTGTGAGCGTGATGCCATGGCACTCTACCCAGGGGGATAGCTTGAGGCTCCGTCTCAAAAAAAAAAAAAAGTACATAATATTATCTATGAAATGGTTTTGCCAAAAATCTTTAACCTAATTCTTACCAAAGTTTTAGATCTAACATCTGGTTTGGGGGAAGTAGAGAGGATGGAGAACAGCAAGAGTATAGATACATATTAGCACACAGAAGCAGTCAGACCAGTTCCTAAGGATGGGTCTTTTGAGATCAAAATCAGGAAAAAAACAGGGGATTAGAATTATTCTAAATTAAGAGGGACTAAAGAAACCTAATCAAATTAAATGAGTGGCCATAATTGAATCCTGGAACTAGTTCTAAAAGACAACTATAGAATAATTGGAGAAATTTTAACATGAACTATATTTTAGATGATATTTGGAAATTATATTATTTGTCAGATATCGTAACAGTATTACTATGTTGGAAGATGTCTTTGTGCTGAAATCTTTAGGAGGTAAAATGTCATGTCCATAATTTTATTTTAAAACAATTTAGAAAAATACATATAAGTTAAAAAATATACAGTGTGTGTTGTTGAATCTGCCTGGTAGGCCTATGAGTAATTCATTTTACTATTATTTTTATTTTCATATATATTTGAAATTTTTCATAATGAAATATTCTCAAATTTCTTTATTCCAAATACCATATCTTGCCTTCATCATCATGTAAAACCCTCAATTAGTTTATTTTGGTACAATTTGACTATGTGGTAGCAGTTTGACGTTGCTGTTCCATAAAAGTTTGTTCAAGTAAAATCCCAGTTATTTTTAAAATTCTTTTTTAACAATGTATTCTTAAAGTAGACAAAATATGTATATATGTATAAAGGAGAAAAAATAATATATTTTGGAGTAGAATTCGTTGTTTGGATACAAAGAATCAAAACTATGGGCTGTCAACTTCCTGCTCCTTGCCTCCTGCACAAGTTCTAAGAATCTTTGCCACCCTGCCAGCGTGTCTCAGTCTGAGTTTAACAAAGCTGCGGAGAAGGTTAAGCACTTCAAGACCAAGCCTGCAAAGGATGAGATGCTGTTCATCAACAACCACTATGAACGAGTGACTATGGGAGATGTGAATACAGAACAGTCTGGGATGTTGGACTTCAAAGGCAAGGCCAAGTGGGATGCCTGGAATGAGCTGAAAGGGGCTGCCAAGGAAGATGGCATGAAAGCGTACATCAACGAAGCCGAAGAACTAAAGAAAAAATATGGAATAGAAGAGACTATGACTATAAGAGATTTGGTTGCAGCCATGTGGTTAACCTAAACTGATATGATGCCTTGTTTTTTCTAATACTGTGGATGATGTAAAATAACCAGTTAGCCCAGTTCCTCAAAGCTGTTGAGGATACAGCTCCAACAGATTAGGGGCTAAAATGATTACTGACCTTTCCTAAGTAGTTTTTATCTGAGATGAATTAAAAGTATATTTGTTGGCTCGGCGCCTATAGCTCAACCGGCTAAGGCGCCAGCCACGTACACCTAAGGTGGCAGGTTCAAATCCCCAGCCCGGACCCGCCAAAAACAACAATGACGGCTGCAACCAAAAAATAGCCAGGCGTTGTGGCGGGCGCCTGTGGTCCCAGCTACTTGGGAGGCGGAGGCAGGAGACTCGCTTGAGCCCAGGAGTTGGAGGTTGCTGTGAGCTGTAATGCCACGGCACTCTACCCAGGGGGACAGCTTGAGGCTCTGTCTCAAAAAAAAAAAAAGTATATTTGTTACTTTAAAAAAAAAAACTATTTGCTTGCTAAGGCATAATTTTTGTTAATTCTTCTTTCCTTTGGCCATGTAATATTGACAGCTGTTGACTTGCTGGAGAAGATGCTTGTATTGGACTCAGATAAGAGAATTACAGCAGCCCAAGCCCTTGCACATGCCTACTTTGCTCAGTACCATGATCCTGATGATGAGCCAGTGGCCGACCCTTACGATCAGTCCTTTGAAAGCAGGGACCTCCTCATAGATGAGTGGAAAAGTAAGTCCTAAGGTCAATTTACATCTAGCTTGAGATCTTAGATTTTAAAATCTCCCCTAGATGAACGACTAACCAAAAGCAGTGGCAAAAATAAAATAAAAACTAAATGATTATAACCAACTTGCTAAAGCTTACAGTTGTGGTGGCTAATGCAGAATCAGTGTGCTCCTCTGATAGAAACTGTTGTAGGTGATGACACTTTTTGGACCTTTAGGATGCTTATGTCTGGTCTGCTTTTGTGCACAGCCCCTCATAAATATGCATAGAGCTTTGGGGTTCTCAGAATCTTTGCATTTACAACATCTGAGATAAGTAGGGAAATGGGGTACTTTTTATAGTTTTACAATTGATAGAACCAAGGCAAAGAGAGTTTATATCTTATCTGTTATATATCTACTTGGGGACACAGCCAGAAATGGAACCCATGTCTCCTATGTCCAGTATCATCCTGTTCTTTACATAAAACACAAGTTCAGAACTCCAGTTATGTCTCCAAAGCCAGGACTATGTGTTGCCGTAGCCCCCGTGAGAGTACTCTGTCGTTCTTGAGTACGTTCTCCAGAGGACTTTAAAGAGAAAATACTGAAAGAAATGAGAAAAACACTGTTTTAATATGTATCCTTGGATTTCTGTGTAATCATGTTCCATTAGGATATCATAATTAATGAGGCAGTTATCATACCACTATCCTGGATAGGAAGGTTCTTGAGCTTAGAAGTCAAGAAGTTCTTCTCTGAAGTCACGAAGTCAAGTGCTTGCCAGCAAAGAGAATAGTTGAATTCTCACATCTTTTCCTTCCCAATTTTTAGGCCTGACCTATGACGAAGTCATCAGTTTCGTGCCACCACCCCTCGACCAAGAAGAGATGGAGTCCTGAACACCTGGTTTCTGTTCTGTTGATCCCATTTCACTGTGAGGGGAAGGCCTTTTCATGGGAACTCTCCAAATATCATTCAAGTGCCTCTTGTTACGAAGATTTCCTTCATGGTGGAAGGGGTGTGTGTGTGTGTGTATGTGTGTGTTAGTGTATGTACATGTGTGTATCTGTCTTTGTGGGAAGGTGAGAGAATATGAGTAAACTATGATCACAGTGACTTTACATGGAATTGCAGATGCTCCTTGGCAGCCTCCACTTGTTCTTCATTTTGTGAGTCAGCTCAGGCAGATAAGAGCTGCCTTCTTGTTAGGAAAATGTAAATGCAAAGTAAAAATATATTGAACGTTCCCTATTTCAGTCATGCTTTTGCCACTTTGGCTTCTCCTGTGACCCCCACCTTGACCGTGGGAGTAGGCTTGACCACATCCCACAGTGGCAGAGAGAAGGCTCACACTTTCTGGTTGCTTCACACCTGAAGCCATCCCTCAGCAGTGCATACAGCCAAGACAGACCAACTGGCCTCTGTGCGCTAACCTGTGTTATCTTGCTTAATACGGTTCTCAGAACTTGACAGCTGTATTTGAAATTGTAAATATGTTTGTGCCTTAAAAGGAGAGAAGAAATGTAGATAGTTAAAAGATTACAGCTGCTGAAGTTCTGAGCCAGGGCTGTTGGACGGCTGCTGTGGGCCCAGAGTAGCCGGGTAGCCTTCAGAGGCAGCCATGTGTGCGCATGCATATGTGTGCATCTCTCTCTCCTCACCCCCAGCTGATGTGGCCATTTCTCTGCTCACCTCTCACCTTCAGTGCAGAGTTTCATGAGTATTGGCGCTAGTGGTCAGAAGCAGGTCCTTGCTGCCAGTGTGCATCCTGTGTGCTCTTTATTTCTAGCAGAGTGAGGATGTGTTCTGCACGTCTTGCTATTTGAGCATGCACAGCTGCCTGTCCTGTTCTCTTCGGGAGGCCCTGGTGCCAGGCAAGTTTGCCAGTGAAGACTTGGATAGTTCAGATCCTGTGTCACCTCAGCTGATGCTATGGGCAAGTGACATCATCCTCTCTTTAGCCCCCAGCGCTATTTTGTGTTGATCACAATTGATATTCCAGGTGCTTTTGAAGTAAAAACCATGAAAAAAATGGAACAGATAGATGTATAGTGTTTTCATTCTTGCCATCTTCCAACAAACTGTTTTGGGGTAGCTATCAATGGGAAAGATCAGGGCTTTTCCTTTAAGAATATCCCAAACTTTGGAAAACAGGTTATTCTCTTTTCTCCCACTAATCATTGCTAAGGAAATGCTGAAAATAAAAGTAAAAAAAAAAAAAAAAAAAAAAGTGAGGCCAGAAACTCCTTTTGCTGTCTTTCTGTACAAGTAGTTATGTAAAGAAAAAAAAAGAAAGAAATGAGGTGTCATTTCCACTCCTCTTGGCAGCTTAATATTGACTTCTTGGTTTGGGGAGAAATAAATTTTGTTTCAGAATTTTATATAGTGTAGGAATCCTTTTGAGAATGTGATTCCTTTTGATGGGGAGAAAGGGCAAATTATATTAATATTTTGTATTTTCAACTTTGTAAAGGTGAAATATCCTCAGGGGTGGAGAAAAGTTGTTTTCATAATTTTCTGAATTTTAGGTATTTTGTGCTACATAAGGGCCCACGTATTTAAGTCTTTTGTGTAATAAGAAAGTGTAAAGCCACTTCCAGTGTTGGCTATGTGACAAAATCTTGTATTTGAGCCAAGATGTTTCCATTTCTTTATCAGTGCGGTGATGCATGCACTCCAGGAGGCCAGGGTAGGACCCCTGATTCAACTGGAGCAAGAAGGAAGGAAGCAGGCTGAGGGTGATACCACCTCACTGGGGATTCTCCCCTCTTTCAAGGAAAGTGAACGTAAAGGCCTCATCTTCTTTACATGCACTTCAAATCCTCACCATCCATAGCAAGATGAATTTTATCAGCCATGTTCGGTTGTCAATGCTAGTATGGTTTTCTATAGAAATACTGCTCTGAATATTTTTAATAAAGGTCTTTGCACATGTGACCACATACGTGTTAGGAGGCTGCGTGCTCCAGGAGCCTGGGACTCTAAACTGGGGCTCTTGGAAGAGCTCTTTGGTTTCTGAGCATAATGCTCCCATCTCCTCCTGACTTCTCTGAACAGAAAACAAAGGAGAGAATGAGGGAAACTGCTATTTTATTTGTATTCATGAACTTGGCTGTAATCAGTTATGCCATATAGGATGTCAGACAATACCACTGGTTAAAATAAAGCCTATTTTTCAAATTCAGTGAGTTTCTCAAACTTATTATACTTTTTTCCTTGATTGTTTTTATTTAATGCACACTATGGCATTGTATCGATGTACTTTCATCTGTGGCCTGGCATATATTTCTCATAGATATTAATACTACTCTTAAAATTTAGAAAATGTTTATAATGCTCCTTGGTTGTACATTTTCTGGTGTAGAGAACCTGGTCTTTGGTGTGAATGGGTAAAGCAAAGAGCAAGTAAACAAGGTATTACACGGTAGGGTCTGTGTTACTACACGTGGTGTGGGAGTGGGCTAGGGCAGGGGTCAGCAAACTGTGGCCCAAGGGCAAAACCCTACTTACCACCTGTTTTGTGTAGCCTGCTAAGAATGCTTTTTATATTTTTAAATGGTTGGAGAAAAGAAACAAAAGAAGAATGGTATTTTTGTAGCATGTGAAAAGCAATGTAAAATTCAAATTTCAATGTTCATAAATAAAGTTTTATCAGAACATGACCACACTCATTTGTTCATATATTGTGTGTGGCTTCTTTGTACTGCAGTGACAGAGTTGTAGTCACGAGAGAGGTTATCGGACCTACAGAATATAAACTGTTTACCATTTGGAAACAGTTTGCCGACCCTTGGCCTAGGGCTTAAGTTTCTTCATCTGTTAATACAAAGTTCTTTTCAGCTTTGACATTCTTGACTGCACAGTGTATTTTTTTTTTCTATTAATTGCCAGAGAGAAAGAAGGTTGGGGATGTACATATGCCTACCTTGTTCATAAGCTTTTAAGCAAAGATATTTTATGACGGTTCTGTCTTAGCTAGTTATGGGCCTTGAAAATACTCTTCAAAACTACTGAATTGTGGCCAGGCACGATGGCTCACACTTGTAACCCTAGCATCCAGGAGGCTGAGTTTAGGAGGATAGCTTGAGCTCAGGAGTTCAAGACCAGCCTGAACAAGAGTGAGACCCTGTCTCTACTAAAACATAGAAAAATTAGCTGGGTATTGTGGTGGGCCCCTGTAGTCCCAGCTACTTGGGAGGCTGAAGCAGGATTATTTGAACCTAGGAGTTTGAGGTTGCTGTGATCTATGATGATACCAGAGTACTCTAGCCTAGGCAACAGGTTGATACTGTCTCAAACAAACAAACAGAATTACTGAATGGCCTCATGACATTAAAGAGCCATGAGAAGTTACAGCTGAATTCTCAGGGACTGTGCCGGTGTGTTTCCTTTGTCAGTGTCATAGGAACACCTGACAGGTGTGCCAGAGTAGATTGTGAGGCTCAGCCTGTGAGGATACTGAGAGCTTGCAGTTTGGGCTTTGTCCTATACTGCCTGGTTCCCCAGCTGGCAGCTGGGAATGAAATGATGGTAGTGGTAGAAGACAGACCAATAATGGGCTTCTTTCCTGTTGTGACTTAACAGGGTGAGAAAAAGCCCCAATTGTCACACAGGGTACTTTAGCTCCTATAAGGATCATACAATTATTGCAGGGAATATTTTGCCTTCTTATACCAGACAAGAGCACAGCCTTCCTCCTAGGCTTCTGAGAGAGTCAATTCTCTGCTTAGCTCAAGGAGAATTGATAGCAGAGAAAGCTCCCCTAAGGTGAATCCCCTTAACATGGGGACCAGAATTTCATAATATTTGGTGGGGATGGATGGATCAGGGAAGTCCAGTTAAGGCTTTAATCACAAAAATGAACAAAATTATAAATCATGTTCATAATTTTAAATGTATATTCTTCTTTTTTTTTTTCTTTTTTTTGAGACAGAGCCTCAAGCTGTTCCCCTGGGTAGAGTGCTGTGATATCACAGCTCACAGCAACCGCCAACTCCTGGGCTTAAGCAATCCTCTTGCCTCAGCCTCCTGAGTAGCTGGGACTATAGGCATCCGCCACAACACCTGGCTATTTTTTGGTTGCAGCCATTATTGTTTGGCGGGCCGGGCTAGATTCAAATCCACCAGCTCAGGTGTATGTGGCTGGCACCTTAGCCACTTGAGCCACAGGTGCCAAGCCTTAAATGTATATTCTTTTTTTTTTTTTTTTTTGAGACAGTCTCACTTTGTTGCCCTTGGCAGAATGCTGTGGCATCACAGGTCACAGCAACCTCCAGCTCTTGGGCTAGGGCAATTCTCTTGCCTCAGCCTCCCCGAGTTGCTGGGACTACACGCACCCACCGCAATGCCCAGCTATTTTTGTTGCAGTTCCTACTGCTGTTTTAGCTAGCCGGGCCCGGGTTCGAACCCATCACTCTCAGTATATGCTGGCGCCCTACCCACTGAGCCACAGGCACCGCCCTAAATGTATATTCTTAAACAAAGAATAAATAAAAGTTTTTGAGGTGAAACTGTGATTTGATATCTCAGAACATCCTGATTTGATTTTTTGCAACATAATCATAGAGGGAAATTTTGCAAAAATATTTGAGGGCTTTGTTAGTTTTCCCAGAAATTCTCAAACTTTTAGTACTGAAGTCTTTTTTATAAATATTATTGGTGATCACCTTATCACCTTTTTATTGTTCATTAGTCTGAGTTAGCAATGTCAGATCCACATTGCTCAGTGGCTTTACTTGAGATTTGAGCAGCTTTCTAGATTATTGATCAACTTTGTCAGATCCACCATCATTTGCAAGATTTGTGATTATTGCAGTTATTCTGCATTCTATTTTATCATTTGTCATATGCTTACAATATAACTGTAGAGACTAACAGAAGACTAGAATACAATGACAAGATACTCTGGATTCAGATACTTAAGAAACAAGGAGGAACTAATTTTACAAGTAATCAGCTCACATTGCACAAGCAAAAGTGTAAAAGGTTGCTCAATGCCACATTCTTTGTAATAGCAAAACCACAAATCTGTCAATAAGGGCTTGATTAAGATGGCCGTCTGTGTAGTGGAATACCAGATAGCCAGGCTTGGATAGATACACAAGATACAATATGAAGGGGAAACAGGCTCAGCGCCTGTAACTCAAGCAGCTAGGGCGCCAGCCACATACAACAGAGCTGGCAGGTTCAAACCTGGCCAGGGCCTGCCAAACAACAACTACAACCAAAAAATAGCTGGTCATTGTGGTGGGCGCCAGGAGTCCCAGCTACTTGGGAGACTGAGGCAAGCAATTCACTCAAGCCCAAGAGTTGGAAGTTGCTGTGAGCTATGATGTCACAGCGCTCTACCCAGGGTGACAGTTTGAGACTCTGTCTTAAAAAAAAAAAAATGAAGGAGAAACAGTGGCACACTGTAATACACTGTCCCCCTTTAATGATAGATAGTATATGGATAGGGAGAACCTAGAGCAGCCATTCTCAACCTGTGGGTCGGGACCCCTTTTTAACAATGAAAATACATTATAGCATTAAGAAGGTTGAGAACTACTGACTTAGAGGAGCACAGCCAATTCTAGGAAGTGGGATTGTGGGCTCTTTTTGTGCTATTTCTGTAATGTTTGCTTTTCTTATGCACTGTCTTTTTTTTTTCTTAATCAGAGACTTGTTGTTGATGAGAAAATTTTGTTTTTTTGAGAGAGTATCACTTTGTCACCCTTGGTAGAGTGCTATGGCGTCATAGCTCATAGCAACCTCAAACTCTTGGGTTCAAGTGATCCTCTTGCCTCAGCCTCCCAAGTAGCTGGGACTATAGGGGCCCACCACACCACCTGTCTAGTTTGTCGTTTGTCTATTTTTTAGTGAGACAGGGTCTCACTCTTGCTCAGGCTGGTCTTGAGCTCATGAGCTCAAGTGATCCACCACTTCGGCCTCCCAGAATGCTAGGATTATGGGTACATACAAGCCACCATACCCAGCCATGATGAGAAAGATTTTTAAAGTCTTTATGCCCTGGGGACTTATTCTCAAATTTCAGCTTTCCCAAGAGTGGAGCCCAACTTTTCTTTTTTTTTTTCCTTTTTTGAGACAGAGACTCAAGCTGTCATCCTGGGTGAGTGCTGTGGCATTACAGCTCACAGCAGCCTCTTAACTCCTAGGCTTAAGCGATTGTCTTGCCTCAGCCTCCTGAGTACCTGGGACTACAGCCACCTGCCACAACGTCCAGCTGTTTTTTGGTTGCAGCCGTTGTTGTTTGGCGGGCCCAGGCTGGATTTGAACCCACCAGCTCAGGTGTATGTGGCTGGCGCCTTAGCTGCTTGAGCCACAGGCACCGAGCCAGAGCCCAACTTTTCAAGGCAAAAGAACATTTGGTGGAAGGAGATTGCACCCAATTGGCCTGGCAAGCGGAGCTCCATCAGTACTTTTTAACAGGATTCCCCACCCACCAGGAAGGACTTGGTAGTTTCTTCCCCTATAGAAGGGTATATTTTAAGGACCTGAAGCAGGATTTTTCTATTTTGGCACTGTAGACATTTGGAACCAGGTAATTTGTTATGGAAACTGTCCTCACTGTAGATTGTTAAGCAGCATCCCTGGCCTCTACCCACTAGATGCAAGTAGCACACATACTCCCTTCCTCCAGTTGTGACAGCTAGACTGTCTCCAGATGTTGCTAAATGCCCCTTAAGGGGCAAAATAATTCAGGGTTGAAAACCACAAATCTAAAACTGTCCCTCCCAGTATTGCAGAATAACAAAGCCTCTTCTCTTAAAAAACTAAATGTTAACACTTAACCAACCTGTTGCAATTTAAAGGCACAGCTTGGTATCTCAGAGGGAAAGTACAAATTCAAATTCAAAAGCCATTTTTTTAGGCTTGGCGTCTGTAGCACAGTGGTTACAGCACCATCCACATACACCCAAGGTGGCGGGTTCAAACCTGGCCCGAGCCAGCTAAACAATTGACAACTGCAAAAAAAAAAAATAGCCGGGCGTTGTGGCAAGCACCTATAGTCCCAACTATGTGGGAGGCTAAGGCAAGAGAACCACTTAAGCCCAAAAGCTGGAGGTTGCTGTGAGCTGTGACACCAAGGCACTCTACTGAAGGCAACATAGTGACTCTGTCTCAAAAAAAAAAAAAGGAAAAGAAAGCAAGACTTTTTTTAGACTTGAATACATCCTGTAGGGGAAAGAAAGACATTAGGCGGTTTAGAAGAAAGTATGTTTGGGACTAGATGAAGTTTGTTTCATTTCTCTAAAAAGAAAGAAAAACAGCAGAGGTGGATGTTAAGTGACTTAAGTTATCCTTGCCCAGAAGCTCTTTGGCTGTTATTCCCAAACAAAATTTAGTAATGAAATAGATAAGACAAGATTATCTTTATTTACTATTTTTTTAATGGGGTTTGGAGTGCAGTGGTGCAGTCACAGTCCACTGCAACCTTGAACTCCTGAGCTCAAGTGATCCTCCCACATCCAGCTCCCCAGTAGCTGGGACCATAGCTGTGTACCACCGTGCCAGGTTATTTTTCTTTTTGTGTAGAGGTGGGGCAGGGGGTCTCGCTGTATTTGAGGGGATCCTCCCACCTCAGCCTCCCAAAGTGCTGGGTTACAGGTGCCCTGACTTTGATTAGTTCACTTTTGAGAAAGTGTTCTGTTTAGAAGTTACTAAATGTTAAATGAGGAAGTAACCTTAAGCCCAATTTTGTAACTTAAAAAAAAAAAATTTATACCACCACCTTTCAAGTGTCAGTTGTAGCAAAAGATAAAAAGATGTAAAACCACAAGGCACAGCCTTGATTATTTAAACTCTTATCAGATCCAACACCCTTTGCTTCATAAATATTTTATAGCATCCCTTTGTAATCCTGAAGTGAAAATCGTAGATAATTAACATGCATACAATTTCAAAGAACATGTAATGATCTAATATAAATGATGCATAAAGGGAAAATACAAATAACATTTCAGTATGTAAATGCTCAAGCATAGCCACATAAAAGACATACTGAAGCAGTTAGATCCTTGTACCTATACTTAGAATCACCCGAGCGTAATGCAGGCTATACAATTGTGTTGGCAACTCAATACCATGATGGCTGCCAGTCATGACTTTTTTCTGAAATTACATACAGTTCTTGGTAAAATTTCAAAAAATACACAGTCTTTTAATTTATTCAGTTGTGATCCTGGGAAATTTAAGTATATCAATATGCAAAAAGTAGCTGTGTGTTGTAGGTAAAACCAAGTTACAGTCTAGGCTCAGGTCATCATAAATAGGGTTTTTTACTACATGAATGTTCAGCAGGATGTTTGTGCTATGAAGCAATTCTTGTTGGGAATCCTACTCAGTACAGTAACCCCTATGTGGCAAATATCAGCAATATCCCTGGTCATTGTGACAACCAAAAATGACCCCACAGATTTCCAAAGTTCACCTGTTGCAAACTGCCCAGAGACTATATAAACAACTCACAGGATATATGGGGCCCTAAGAAGTAAAACCTTCCGGCTCGGCGCCTGTGGCTCAACCGGCTAGGGCGCCAGCCACGTACACCTAAGGTGGCGGGTTCGAATCCCCAGCCCGGACCCACCAAACAACAATGATGGCTGCAACCAAGAAATGGCCGGGCGTTGTGGCGGGCACCTGTGGTCCCAGCTACTTGGGAGGCGGAGGCAGGAGACTCGCTTGAGCCCAGGAGTTGGAGGTTGCTGTGAGCTGTGGTGCCACGGCACTCTGCCCAGGGGGACAGCTTGAGGCTCTGTCTCAAAAAAAAAAAAAAAAAGTAAAACCTTCCCATTGAAGAACAGACCTGACTTCTTATTGTCCTCCTTCCCCCTACTTTTCCTCCCTCCCTACTGAAGAGTAGTTAATGTCATTGAACTTCTGTATATTAGGCAGTTTACCTGCTTGCACATTCTACACAAGTAATGCCTCATTCTCATACAGAGTCACATTACAGCTGAAGCTGGGTTCAACAGACCACCCTGGTTCCAGAGAGTATTGATGTTAGACATCTCTCTCTTGGTTTGGGAAAGAAAATTAAGAAAAATATTCAGCATAATTTCCCTAAAGACTTTTTGGCTTCTGCTGGCTAAAGAGGGAGGAGTCCAGGGCAGTGCCTGTGGCTCAGTGGGTAGGGCACTGGCCCCATATAATGAGGGTGGCAGGTTCAAATCCAGCCCCAGCCAAACTGCAACAAAAAAAATAGCCAGTCATTGTGGCAGGTGTCTGTAGTCCTAGCTACTCGGAAAGCTGAGACAAGAGAATCACCTAAGCCCAGGAGTTGGAGGTTGCTGTGAGCTGTGTGACGCCACGGCACTCTACCGCACTCTACCAAGGGCAATAAAGTGAGACTCTGTCTCTACAAAAAAAAAGAAGAAGAAGAAAAAAAAGAGGGAGGAGTCTGTGGCAGCCACAGCTGGCCACTTGGAGCCTTATCTCATTCAGCATATGCTGGGGCTCTCTCCCTTACTTCCTTAGTCATCTAGGAAGGAAGTGCTCCTCCAGGCCTCTGGAGAGAACCACTTTTTCCCTCCCTTCAGAAGATAAAAAGGTTCCAGTGGTTCTCAGTCTTCCTAATGCTGCAATGTATTTTCATTGCTAAAAAGGGGTTGCAACCCACAGGTTGAGAACCACTGGTTTAAGCCAACACTCTGATTATTAAATCTCCTAGAAGGTTAATGTGCTTCCCTCTGGTTCTCTGTGGTGCTGCTTTAGATGTACAAGATCACTATATGCATGTGATAGTCCCTCTACCTAGAACCCTCTTCTGATTCCTCCCTCTTCTGGGCTAACTTATTTGTTCTTCCATTCAGCCTTGACATCTCTCCCTCTGTAAATGTTCCCTGATTATTCCCAAGCCTGGATTAGGTATATCTACTCTGTGCACCCTGTGTTCTGCTGGATTGATCAATGGTATCCCTGATTGCTTTGTCATTGCCTGCTGTTTGTAGCACCTGCTCAAAAGGGAAAACATACAAAAGTTAAAGACACAGGCTCTGGAGGGCGGCACCTGTGGCTCAGTGAGTATGGTGCCAGCCCCATATCCCGAGGGTGGCAGATTTGAACCCGGCCCCAGCCAAACTGCAACAAAAAAATAGCCGGGCATTGTGGCGGGCGCCTGTAATCCCAGCTACTTGGGAGGCTGAGGCAAGACAATCACTTAAGCCCACCAGTTTGAGGTCGCTGTGAGCTGTGATGCAACAGCATTCTAACTAGGGAGACAACTTGAGACTCTGTTTCAAAAAAAAAAAAAAAAGAAAGAAATGGTACTGTGGGGAAGTTCATTGTTTAAGAAGAGAGTGTTAGAAGAATTGGGCTCTGATTCTTTTTGCTATGTCTTACTGTGTGATTCAAGTTGGATGCACACCAACTTAATAAAGTAGAGCTAGAACCGACAGACTCTTGGTTAGGCAGTTCACCTCCTTGCATATTCTATACAAGTAGATGGCATGATCCAGATAGTTCCTACTGTTTGCCCATCTGTCTGCCCACTTTAAGATGAAAATATCAAGGGAAAAGAAAGGGAATTGGAAGTCATTATGGTCTGGTTCAACCATTCTGCAAATACCTATTATGTATTTTCCCTGTGTGAGGCATGGAGAAGTTGGGAGAGAATAAACAGATTTCTGCTCTCATGGAGTTGATGTTCTGGTGGGGGAAGACATTGGTAAGCAATGACTGTGCCATCTCCCTGGTACCCCTAAAACAGAACTTGTGAGTGCCCGTTGCTGGAGGCCATTTCTGGGCCAAGTGTACCTTTGATCTCTCTTCCTGGAACTCAGCTGACAGACAATAGGATTGTGCGGGGGAGTCCAAGGCCCGTGTGTCCTTTTAGGTTCCCTTGACTTGATCAGCTGGCTCACGGTCTGTCTGCAACGTGAGGTGTGAGGTCATCATCCTCTGCCATTACATGACAACCCAGTTCCCCCAGACCATTGCTCAGGCATGACAGAGCCAATTGTCCTGTGTGGAAAGCTTACCTGCCCACAGCTCTGCCCAGTGACACAGAGGCAATGACTATCTGATAATGGTTGCTGACAGAGTGCTCATGGCGGGAGTGTCCCATCTGGAGGCAAACAGCCAAGTGGCTGCTCTGCCCTCAACAAACCTCACCCTGCTCCACTGTTTGGAAACATCCCCCCCTACTCCACTGATCTCCCCAGCCTCTGGTCAAGTCAGGTGTTTGTGTAACTTGTATGGACTGAGCTTCCTAGTGTCAACACACTTTTTCTAACAATTATTATTCTTTGATGACCCAAAACGTTTTTTTGTGAAAAAAACGTTAAACGTAACTAGGTGACATCCATTATTATACTACCTGGAAATAGTATCTGTTGACAAGGTTGACATAAGTCCTAGAAAATTACCTAAATCTGTAAAAACACCTAGCTTTTAAAATGGATGCATGTTATTCAATGATGTGTTGATAAGTAGTGCTAAAACATCTGGCTAGTGACTTTTCTCCTTCAGCTACAGTCATTTCCAGACAGATCAAAATGTAAATGGAGGTGATTTCCAGGCATGTCACAAACCAGAAATTATACAGGAAAAGGCTAATTAATGATTTTGCCTATCCGAAAATTTGAAAACTACCATACATTGGAAGCAGTTTTGCTGGATTTGGTAAGGGTAGAAGCTGCACAAAGCTTGAGAGCCTGCAGTTCTACTTTTAAGTAATTATTCTAGAAAAACTTTCTCGGGTGGTGCCTATGGCTCAGTGAGTAGGGCACTGGCCCCATATACCGGAGGTGGTGGGTTCAAACCCAGCCCTGGCCAAAAACTGAAAAAAAAAAAAAAAAAAGAAAAACTTTCTCATGTTCACAAGGAACTGAGTATAGAGAGTTTCACTCAAATACAGGTATTACACTGCAATAGCAGAAAAAAAAATGAGAACAAACCTCAAAGTCCATCAACAGAAACTAATTTATAGTGCATTCATACAACAAAATATTACACAGTGTAAAACCAAATGAACTAGAATGAATTTGTCTCCTCCGTGCTCCTGATTTTATCTGTGCCTCAGAGGTAATTGGCACTGTCTGGAGACATTTTGGTTGTCACACTTGGGAGAGGGTGTAGAAACCAGGGATGCTGTTAAACATTCTGTAATGCGCAAGATGTCCCCCACGACAAAAGAGTTATCCAGCCCAAAATGTCAGTAGTGCCAGGTTGAGAAGCCCTGGGCTAGATGACTCAGCATGGGCAGACCTTACTGACAATCTTAAATGAAAAAAAAGCTGCAGAATGATCCAGTCTGGTATGTTTACAAGCTGGGGGAGCCAACTGTTTTGGTTTTTCTGTGCCACATTGGAAGAAGAAGAGTTGTCTTGGGGCACACATTAAATACACGAATACTAACAAAAGCTGATGAGTAAAAAAAAAATGAGATCTGTGCATAATTTTCATGCTGTCTGCTACCAAAGACAAGCAAAAAAGTCCTGGCTGGATGCAGTGGTTCATTCCTGCAATCCTAGCACTCTGGGAGCTGAGGCAGGTGGATTGTTTGAGCTCAGGAGTTGGAGACCAGCCTGAGCCAGAGCAAACCCCCCCCCCTACTAAAAATTGAAAAAAAGACTAGACAGGCATTGTGGCAGGTACCTATGGTCCCAACTACTTGGGAGGCTGAGGCAAGACAATCACCTGAGCCAAAGAGTTGGAAGTTGCAGCGAGCTATGATGCCACAGCATTCTAGACTAGGGGCAACAGAGTGAGACTCTGTTTCAAAACAAACAAAAAAAGTCCTCATATAGGTTGGTGCCTGTAGCTCAGTGGGTAGGGCGCTAGCCACATACACTGAGGCTGGCAAGTTTGAATCCAGCCCGGGCCAGCTAAAATCAACAATGACAACTGCAACAAAAAAATTGCTGGGCATTGTGGTGGGTGCCTGTAATCCCAGCTACTTGGGAGACTGAGGCAAGAGAATTGCTGAAGCTCAAGAGTTGGAGGTTGCTGTGAGCTGTGATGCTACATAGTGAGGGTGACATAGACTCTGCCTCAAAAAAAAAAGTCCTCATATAATTTTCATGCAGCCTGGGGGCTGCAGATTGGACACCCCTATTAGATATGTACTTATGCAGAACAACTAAAAAGCAGTTATAAGAATAGTATGCAACATCCTGAGGGCAGTGGTTGCCTCGAGGGAGGAAGGGCAGGCATGGGGTCAGAAAGGGGTACAAAAGGGCTTCCGTGGGCATGAACTGGACGAGTCCTAGTTCCATACCTTAACTTGCTGTGTAACTGTGGCAGTTGCTTACTTATTCAGGGCTTCCATTATCATATCTGTAAAAAGGGATAATATTAATAATAGTATCTGCTTCACAGCATTGTGGGGAGTTAACCAATGTAGAACAGTGTGTGGCTCATAGTAAGGACTATGTAAGTTTTATTATTTTTATGATTATTCATATCTATAAATTTTAAAATATAAAAAGTGGATATGGAATGGGTGTGAAAGAGGTCAGTAGCCTGCCTCAAAGCGGACCTTCACCCCTCCTGCCACCCCCATCAGCCAAGTGAATTTCATTCTAAACACTTAGTGTATTTTTTTAGCCAGGCCATCCCAAACATACCCTCCAAATCTGGAACATCCCATCTGGGCATTTTTCCCTTTTCCTTTTTTTTAACCTGTGATGCTGGAAATTCTCTTTATTGATACAGAGGATGAACAATACCTGTTTTTCAACAATACCTACATGCTCCTTTGTTTATTTCAATTTGTTTCTCGAAATATCTATGGAATCGTCGGGATAAATGAGGTGCTCCTGTTTACTGCTTTGGTAACCTTGCCAAACGGTTCTCCTAAAAGCTTGAGCCAATCTGCGCTCCCACCTGCAGATGATAGTGTCATTTTCGATTTCCTTTTGCCTCCCTCACTAGGGTATGAGCTTCTTGAACACAGGGACTGTGACATCTGTCCATGTATTCTCAATGTCTTCACAGGTCTCAGCAAAATTTGGGGAAACAGATTAGGATTTACAACACATTGCTAAGTAGGTACAAAGGACAGGGAAAAATAAGACACTCATGCCCTCAAGAAACTCACAATTGAGTTTTATTTGAAAATTCCAGGTCTAAGAGCCTGCTGTACCATAAATCCTACAGGTGGCCCAGGAGGGAGGAAGCCCTGTGGGTGAGAGTGCCTGGCAAAGCCAGCCTAGGGAAAAACTGGGCCAGCTGAGAGCCATGAGGGTCCTCCCCATCCTTGGCAAAGCAGAGGAATGGCATTCCTGACAGGCAGCACACAATTCCAGCAAAGGAGTGGTGATAGGGAAGAGTAAGACATGTCTATGGGATGGTGAGAATGGAGGTTGGTGGTGTGAGAAAGACAGGGCCTGGATAGGGGCAGGCCTTGTTCAACAGGCTGAGATAGTTGGAACTTTATCCTGGAAGCAACTAGGAAATACCAGGCAAGGAGGAACGGCTGCTCTAAACAGGAAGATGAACCACAGCTGGGTTGCTGCCGGCTGCATGTCACGCCAGAGCTGTGCTGCTCTGAAGTTGCCTAGCTGGTACGCCCTCTTTCCGGGTGACCAAAGCAGATCCACATGTCCTGGTGGCTTAGGAAGGGCAGCTGCAGGCAAGTGTGAGGGGGCGTAGACCAGGCAGAGCCTGTGAGGCAGGGAGAAGTTGTGTGTAATGGGAGCATGGTCACCAGGTTCAGGGATGAGCTAGTGCTTTGTACTCATCACAGCCCCTTACTCATCCCTGCTGCCGTAATGGTGTGCTGGAGCTCTCTCGCTGTGACTCTTGAGATCTGACTTTGTGTGTCTCTTTGTAGCTGCATGCTCAGTGACATCAGGTTAGTAGCCGGAAGTTGGCTGTGGTAGGAGTATTTACACCACAGCAATCAACAAACACTCTATTAGTGTCCCCATCTAGTGAGCCAATTTTCTGGTACACTAGTAGCTGTTTCCTTCTGGAAGTAAGGGGGAGTGCATGATTGGATTTGGAGAAGGGTAGGGAGAATCTTACTTAGAAAAGCCAAATGACAGGAAGGTGAATGTGTAGCCAAACAATGGAGGCACTATCCCAAGAAGCAAATTCAAATTCCTGGAAGGCAAAGACTGGCCCTTCCCAGGCATTCCCCAGTATGGCTTGGCATAGTGGTTGCTAACACTGACTCTGGGCAGGACCACCGGGCTTGAATCCCAGTATTTACTAGCTGTATAACCTTGGGAAAGTCAGTTTACCTCTCTGTGCCTCATTTTTGTTATATTTAAAATGGGGGATACTATTAATTCATCTCTCAGAGTTCTTGGGAGGATTAAATGAGTTACGTGTATGTAAAGCTCTTAGAACAACGTTTGCCAAGTTATTAATGCCCTGTCAATGTTTGTTAAACACATATAATAGAAAAGTGATATATCCATAGAGTCAGTCTGATACCCAAGGTCACACAGCAGATGACAGACAGAGCTGGAATCAGAACCCAAGTCTCTGCTATGGCAGGTATTCCTATAGATCTTGTTTGGATGTCCTCAACCCTGACAAGGTCTGTACAGCTCCAGGATCCATGAGTCCTGACATCAGTTATTTACATAGAAGGAATGGAATAGGCAGACCTGTTGGCCTGAGTCCTGAAGAGCAGGTCATTAAGGTGGCCTCCAGGCATAGCCTCTCCTGTCTGAGGCAGGCCACACAGAAACCCAGGCAGGGCTGTGCTCCCACTACGGGAGTTAGGCAGGTCATTTGAGCTGGGATTCCTTCAGGCACGAAGGTGAGTTGGGCAAACTAGACAGAGATGCACAGTAATTTATAAAACCCCTGCTACAGCCCTGGTGCTCAGTCACTATCTGCCGGGCACTATTCAAGGTACCTGGAATTCAGTGATGAACAGTATAGACAATGCCCCTGCCCTCATCCACCTCATAACATTCTAGCAGAGGGGAATAGATGATAAACAAATACATCAAGAGCTATCTATATGTGTTTGCTTAGGTAGCACATATTCTAAATTTGGAACAACACAAAGATTAGCATGGCCCTGAGCAAAGACGACATGCAAATTTATGAAGGATTCCACTACAGAGAGAGAGAGACTTGTAAAATTATGTGTCCAGAGAAGGCAAGTGGGTCATGGCTTGTGATGAAGTTAGGGAGGACTCTTAGAGGAGATGACTTAGGAGCAGTCCTGAAGGGCCAGAGGGAGCATCATGCATAATGCCTGCAGCCATGCTGTGTCCTCTCATTAAATCCTCCTGCTGTCCCCAGCTAGGAGGCTGGTGTTCTCCTATTTTCCTGACAAGGAAGCTCAGAGCACTTGTTCACCTGCTCACCTGCTTCTACTTAGTCTCATAGCATGAGAGTCAAGATCAGCTCCATCTCCCCGTCCTCAGCCACCTCTCCACTGGCCCCCAGATGCACAAGTAACCGAAAGGATGTGGATCTCATGAAGCCTGGGTGTGGGGGGCAGTCAGGGTCATGGGGTGAGGAGGGTGAGCCTCGGGGTGTTGGGGTGAGCAGGTCAAGTGTTCACTCCAGAACACCCAGAAGGGGTGACTTTAGAGTTGAACTTGGAAAGAAGGGAAGGAGAGAGTGAAGAAGAGAAGAAGAAAGGAAGGGAGGGCAACTCCAAAAGGAGAGATCTGGAGGGCGGCGCCTGTGGCTCAAAGGAGTAGGGTGCTGGCCCCATATGCCGGAGTGGCAGGTTCAAACGCAGCCCTGGCCAAAAACTGCAAAAAAAAAAAGGAGAGATCTGGCTTATCCAGAGCTCCAGTGGGAGCAGGGAGGGACCTGATTTGGAATAGAAACTTGATGCAGGCTCGGCGCCTGTGGCTCAAGCGGCTAAGGCGCCAGCCACATACACCTAAGGTGG
>NW_003852426.1:6868396-6886525 GCF_000181295.1 Otolemur garnettii
TGTCATTGTTGTTTGGCGGGCCCGGGCTGGATCCGAACCCACCAGCTCAGGTGTATGTGGCTGGCTCCTTAGCCACTTGAGCCACAGGCGCCGAGCCATTCACTGAGTATTTGTTAAGCAGCTTCTGTGGGATGGCTCGGCTGTGGTCAGAATGCTGCCTTTGCCGATATAGAGTCAGCATCTGGTGGTGGAGATGAACGTCTGAGCCGGGACACTGCACAAGGCCGAGATCAAACAGAGCAGAGGCATCGGCTCCCGACCTCCCCCCAGCCACATCTTTACAGGCTTGGGTCGAGGGCTGGGTGCACAGAGAAAGGTGTTAGGGGAGGGGTGGAAAGGCGACTGGAGGGTGGGCATGTTAAGTGTGAAGAAGTGTGGTCTGTCTTCTGCGCCCCAGAAAACCTGGGAGATGCCTGTTTAAGCAGAGCTGTCCCTGCCCCTGTCCTCCACCAGGGGGCGCTAACGCCGAGGGCGGGAAGGGGGCGCTGCGAGAAAAGCTCCCGCATTTCATAGGGGTGCCCGTGAGAAGGAGGTGCCTGATCTTTCGTTCCTGGGATGGATGTTCTGCTCAGGCCCTAGGTCTGCTGACTAAGACTCCAGCCCCCCAGGAAGGGCAAGAGGTACTCCCCAAGACAGGGAGAGCAGGAGATGAGGAGGGCCGCGCAGGAAGGGGTGGGCACCCCCTTGGGTTTCCGGAAGTCGGTAAGGTGTCCCAGGGGCTCTGAGCTGGTACCCGAGGACTTCGCAGAGGCTGCAGGAGTAGGAGAAGGGCACAGGCTGGGAGGAATGAGGCTGGAGGCCAGCGGGAGGTGGGCACACATTCAGGTCTGCAGCATTGTTGTCGTGTGTCCTTATGTGATGCGGTCTGGGAGGGAGATGTCTGTCGGGCTCTCTGCCCATTCGAGGTTGCTCAGATGTCGCCTCCTCGGAGAGACCTAACCTGACCACCCCGTCTAAAATAGCACTCACAGTCCTGCTTTAGAGCCATCCTCTGCCTTATTTTCTTAAGACGATATTCACTTAATTCTATCTGCTGTTACATTTGGTTGAACCATATGAAATGATTAAATACCAACAATTTTGTATGGTTTAGCCCAATTCCAGTTGTTCGTGGTTTTTTATCGGCCTCTCCACTAGAATGTTGTTGTTGTTTTTTAATCCATTCCTTTTCTGTTAACATTCTCTGCACCCAGACCAGTCCCTGGCATAAAGTAGACCCCGATAAATAAAAGTTGAATGAGTGGGTGAATGAATCTGTGGGCTGGGTATTTGGCAAAAACCTTAATAAAGGATTGGATGTGAGTTGGAGTAGATCCCACCCTGGGGAGCTGCTGCTGGGGCAGGGACTGAAATGCTAAAGGAGGAGAGGAGCGCTGGCACTGAGCAGTGGGAGACCCTGGGGAAGGAGCAAACTGGTGAGGCCCACCATGTGCCAGCTACCAAATCAGACACTTTTCCTGTCATCTCCTTTAGTCCTCATGACAGGCCTGTGAGATGAGTATGATCACCCAATCCCATTTTACAGATGAGGAAACTGAGGCTTAAAGAGGCCAACTAGCTTGTCTGAGATCATACAGCTTAACAAGTCACAGCACTGCTCACATACTCAGTCTTTTTTTGCATCTCCCTGCCTCCTGAAACCGAACCATTTTAGTTTCATGGAGTTTTGAAAGCCCCAGAGCATGTGAATCTTTCAGAGATGGAGCTAGAGCTCTTGGTTTCTTTGCCTGTTCCAACCCCCGGGGCTGGACTCCATAGGTGTTGTGCTTTCTCATTTTTATGGCTAACTCATGGCCAATGGTGGTAAGGATGTGGATGCTGGCCCTGCCATTTGGGACAAGAAGGGCAGTTTATCATTTGAGCAGTTGCTTTATTCCTGAGGCAAGTTGGAGTTTTAGGGGGCTAGGATGGAGGACATGACAGCCTCATAATCATGTGGGTCTTTTGTCTCAGTCTCAAAGAAGTCATCGATTTCCAACCCATGTGCCTTCCTTCCAGAGCCTCACAGTCTAGCAGGGAAGACAACACCACAGTGACAAGCCACTTTCACGTGCTTGTCCGGCACAGGCATTCTAGTCAGTGGTTATATGTGCAGACTCAGGAGGCAGACACAAGGTTTGAAGGTCATGTTTACCTTCCTAGTTTTGTGCTTCCTTAGGCAAATTAATTAACCTCTCTGAGCCTCAGTCTCTCCATCTGTACTAGGATGTAATAATATTGGGACAGACCAAAGTAGACCTGATCTGGGAGCTGCCCAGTCCTATCAGCCAGGATTTGGTTGCTCACAGCTGGCCAGGCACAGCTCAGTCTTGGGGTGCTTCTGTTGAATTTCAAAGGTATCAACATCAGACAAGGCTATCTGTGACCAGTGTGGATCAAGACAAAAGCCAGACTACATAATCATGTCTGAACACAGACAAAACATGAATATTGTCCAAACCACAAAAAATGACCAAACACCCCCCGGACAGTTAATCTGAGTGAAGGCTGATTCTTTACTAGTTGTAGCTCTGCCTTGCTCTAGTCTGCCCTTCTTCTAGGTAGAATTTATTATGAAGATACACAATCTTAGTATCACCCTCACTTCCTGACAGCCTCCAATCCAGAACCAAGCCTCGCTTCCTTAACCCTCCCCAAATCACCTAAGTCCAAACCTTATAAGTCCTTTCTGACACCCCCTTACTGAGACACCCCACGATCCCTGTGGTACCTGATCTCCCTCACAGCAACAAGCAAGAAATTCAGTGTCTTCCCCACGGTGTGTTTCTGGGGCTCTCTGGTTGGAGACATTAAAGTTCCTACCTCTCTGGGTTCTTGTGAGGGATATGCTTACACTGTACTTGGAATGATACATTCCTCACACTTTTTTAAATATGTTTGTCATACTTTAATATTATCCCCATTTTACAAAGAGGATACTGAAGCTCAGAGAGGGGAAGGAACTTTGCCCAACATCACACAGCAGATAGTGACAAGAGCCAGGAGGGAAATTCAGGTCTCATTCCAAAGTCAGTGTCCCAAACCCCTGCCTCCACATTAGCAGGGCAGACACCAATATACAACATTGGGTCAGTGTCTGGAGAGAAGAACAAAGTGAGCTTGAAGCTCAAAGAGAAGAGAGTCTTGGGGCTGGGGGGAGGCAGGGCCTCCAAGACATCCCGAGTGATCCCATCCTCCCATTCTCCCATTCATGACTTCCCTGACTGGATCTTCCGAGGCTACATGGCTGCTGAGTAAACACAGGCCCAAGGTAGGGGTCAGTGTCAGCAGCTGAGGCCTGAGTCACTTCCTGATACTTGCTCAAGAGGCATCTGTAGCCACAGCCAGAGTGGCCAGCGTGTGCCCTCAAAGGATTGCACTCACTTGGGCAATGAGCACTTCTCTGGTATTCCTCACATCCTCCGCTATACACAAGTGTTTGAGACATGCAGTAGAGGCTTCAGCCCTGACCTGGCGTCTGGCCCAGATCCCAGCCCCTTTCTTTTCTGGATCCTCAAGCTAGAAGGAAATCTGAGTCCCCTGGAGAATGCTCTCTTGCTAGCCCTAAAATCTGGCCTGGTGATTCTGAAGCTGAAGAACTCTGTTTCAACTTCAGAATCAGGGTAACTTCCACTGGTACCACTAACCCCAAAGGACCAAAACTCCTGTAGGGCTCCTAGGCGCGTAACCCTTCCCTTCTCCTCCCACAGAGTATCAAGGGCAGAGTAGGCAGTAAGGCAGGGAAAAGGTTGAGGAGTATGTTAGATACCCCAGGGCAGATTGTACTGAGAGAGACAGGGTTTGATCACCAGACATGTCCTTCTGATGTGGGCAAGGCCATACCATTTATGGAGCAATGCCCCCTCAACTTGGAGACACTGCACAGCCTTAGAACCAAGAGCTTGAACTCTAGAACCAGGCTGTGTTAGCTTCTTCACCTAGCCCTGCCCTTACCAGCTGTGTAACCTTGGGCAAATTACTTAACCTCTCTATACTTCAGTTTCTTCATCCCTACAATGAGGATAATAATGGTACTGACTCAGGCTTCTTCCCAGGATTAAGTGAGTTGTATATGGAAAACACTTAGTATAATGACAGGCACATGGCAAATACAAGTGTTTATTAAATAAATTTTTTTTCACTTCTAATGGGCTGACTCTTCCATTCATTCTCCACATATTTATTGATATCCTACTGTGTGCTAGAGATGAATAAATCAGATTCCCTGCCTGAAATGCTTGTTGGGTATTTTTCTGTGATCCCTGCACTCTACTCCAAAATGCTCTAGGCCAGGGATCCTCAAACTTTTTAAACAGGGGGCCAGTTCACTGTCCCTCAGACCATTGGAGGGCCAGACTGTAGGCCCTGGGATGAGTCGGCTGCTAAGCAGGACAGGCAGCGGTTGCAAAAACACCCGTCGGGCCGGGTAAATGTCCTAGGCGGGCCACAGTTTGAGGATGCCTGCTCTAGGCTGTGCCTTCTGGTGTAGGATTGCATGGGAGGCGTTAGGGTCTGTGGACTCCCTAGTGCAGATCCCCAGCTTGCAGGCCACTACAAATTTTGCTCCTTGCTGAAGACACCTTCTCTCCCTTTGACAAAGTGAAGCAAGAAGTCCCTACCATTTCCATAGCCCCAGGCCAGAAAGGGGCATCCAGAGCCCTTGCTCCCCAAGGGCCTTTATGATTTAATTTGAGCACCCAATCTCCTTCAGGCTGCACAGCCACCAGACTTAGGTGGCAGAGGGCTCTGGTTTACTGTTGCCCTCATAAGGCATTAGGAAGCCAGCAAAAACTTCAAAACTGAACAGCTGAACCTGCATGGATATTTGGTGTTACAGATTAGTGCTACTAATTTTAGGTTTAAGAATGGTTTTGTGGGCTCAGCGCCTATAGCTCAACCGGCTAAGGCGCCAGCCACGTACACCTAAGGTGGCGGGTTCGAATCCCCAGCCCGGACCCGCCAAACAACAATGACGGCTGCAACCAAAAAATAGCCGGGCGTTGTGGCGGGCGCCTGTGGTCCCAGCTACTTGGGAGGCGGAGGCAGGAGACTCACTTGAACCCAGGAGTTGGAGGTTGCTGTGAGCTGTGATGCCAGGGCACTCTACCCAGGGGGACAGCTTGAGGCTCTGTCTCAAAAAAAAAAAAAAAAAAAAAAAAAAAAAAAAAAAGAATGGTTTTGTGAAGCTGGGCATGGTGTCTCACACCTGTAATCCTAGCACTCTGGGAGGCTGAGATGGGTAGATTGCTTGAGGTCAGGAATTCAAGACCAGCCTGAGCAAGAGCAAAACCTGGTCTCTAAAAAATAGCTGGGTGCTGTTGTGGGCACCTGTAGTCCCAGCTACTTAGGAGGCTGAGACAAAATTGCTTGCGGGGCAACGCCTGTGGCTCAAGGAGTAGGGCACCTGCCCCATATGCCAGGGGTGGCAGGTTTAAGACCCGCCCTGCTCAAAACTGCAAAAAAAAAAGAAAGAAAATTGCTTGAGCCCAAGTTTGAGGTTGCTGTCAGCTATGACGCCAGAGCACTCTACCCAGGGTGACTGAGTGAGACTCTGTTGCAGTTTAAAAAAAATGATGTTGTGGTTATGTGCTTTAAAAAATATTTACTTTTGAGAGACACAAAAATATTTATGGATGAAATTATACAATGCTTGGCTTTTGCTTCAAAATAAAGGAAGTAGAGGAGGGCAGATGAAATAGAATTGCCTATGAGATGCTGCAGATGCTGAACTGAGGAATTAGGGTCATGGGGTTCATGAGAAGCACCCATTAAAGTGTAGTCCGGAGGCCTCTGAGCCCGGGAGCTGGTTGGAGATGCAGAATCTTGGCTCCACCCCAGGCCTACGGAATCTGCATTTTAATCAGCTAAAATTTCCAAGGGATTCCTGTGCATTTTCAAGTGTGAGAAGCACTGGGCGATTCTATTTTCCTCTATTTTAAAATTTTTCCATGGTACAAAAGTTATGAGGTTTGTTTTCCTAAACTGTTTTCAAAATCTCCGCTTATCCTACAGAGCCCAGGTCTCTCTCTTTCTTCTTCGTGTGTCTAAGCGGCCCCACCACCGGTGGGCACTTGGCCAGCGGCATTCCATTCCTGCAGGGCAGCCTCTGTCCTGGGACCCGCACCTGCCGCCGTGCCTCCGTCGGGCCTCGCGGCCACACACTCCAGGTGCCGGGCGGAAAGGAGGAGCGCAAAGCAGCCCAGCCGGCCTGGGCGTGGCAGCCAGGGCGCACCTGGGCGAGGCGACAGGTGGGAAGGTCTGGGGCCAGAGCCCCCGCCCTCACGGGGAGGAGCGGGAGGCGCGGGGCGGACCGGCCGGAGACACGGGGACCGGGGTTCTGGGAGCCCTGAGGGCCGCAAACGCAGCTGCAGCACTGGGGCCTCCGAGATTGCGTGCCCGGCATGAGCCTCACCCGGAAAAGGGGCTTCTACAAGCAAGATGTCAACAAAACCGCCTGGGAGCTGCCCAAGACCTATGTGTCCCCGACGCACATCGGCAGCGGGGCCTATGGCGCCGTATGGTGAGACCTGGGCCGCGCGGCCGCTGGGGGCGTGGGGGACGCCCGGCCGTCGGGGCCGGCACGCGGCGAGAGCCCAGGGACCTGGAGCCTCCAGACAAGCGGCAGGCGGGGGTGGGCGTCCGTCTCCGGGACCTCCCTTGGCTGGCCCCTCTCGAGCACCACCTTGACCGAGGACCCCAAGGCCCAGCCTCCTCTTCCCGGGATTTTTCTGGGCCAAGCCTGGAGCTGGGAGCAAAACATAGTATAAGCCAGAAACCTCAAGCCTGACAGAGGCAGGCCCAGGGCCACCCCGGCGCCATCTCACTTTTCTCACTGGATGGCTGTGTGGGGTCTCTGTAGGTTGAATTAGGACTAGGTCTGGTTCGCCAGGACTTGGGGATTGTTGAGGATGGCTATACTGAGGCCCAAGAGAGTGGGGTGACTTGCCAAATAGCATAGAGAAAATAGAGAAGAGACTCCTGCCCTCCTCAGGATCCTTTGGGCATTAAACTGTTCCTGCCCCTGGTGCAGTAGTGCATGGCTTCCTGCCTCTGCCCCCTGTGTCCTACAACTCTCCCACATTCAGGGTAGAGGGCATCACTGGGCTGGCCCCTCCAACAGTGAAGGCCAGAGGGGCCCAGGAGATACCACCCAGCATCAGGAGGAAAGCCGTTGCCTGCTGACCTGCCTGTGTCCCCCACAGTTCTGCCATTGACAAGCGGTCAGGGGAAAAGGTGGCCATCAAGAAGCTGTGCCGGCCCTTTCAGTCTGAGATCTTCGCCAAGCGGGCCTATCGGGAGCTGCTGCTGCTGAAGCACATGCAGCATGAGAACGTAGGCTGGGCTGCGGCTCTGGGGAAGAAGGGAGGGCAGGGGCCTGGCGGTCCTGACCAGGCCTCTCCCAGCACAGAGAGCTCTGGACAGGAGCAGAAGGAGAATCTCCTCCCTGCTCTACCTATCCAGCTTCTCACCTCATTATGAAAATGAGGGGGTGCCAAGACCTCCCCTACCCACCTTCTAGGAAGAGTGCAAAGGGTATTTTTGGCAGCACGAGCTTTGTGAGGTACAAACTTACTGTCTCCTTATGAGGAAATAGGCACAGAGTAACTTTGTAATTTGTTCCATGTCTAAGAGCATGTGGCCGCTGGACTAGAATCCTGGTTAATGTTTTCACATGAGACCCTGATAATAATAACAGGAAAAATAAATATTTAATTGAGCACTTACTATGTGGCAGACACTGTTCTAAGAGCTTTGCATAAACTGGCTTGTTTAATTCTCACACTGTCACATGAGATTAATACTACTGCCCCCATGTTACATATGAGGAAACTCAGGCACAGAAAGTCTCCCATGTTATATGGTTAGTCAGTAGCAGAGCTGGGATTTGAATCTCAGCAGCCTGCATATGTGACTGTTAGAGACTGTCCTGCCTGATAGAAACAGCCAGGCAACCAGGCTTTGCTTCAGAATACCCACATGGAGGGCAAACATTTCAAATAGTGCCTTCAAAACATTGTAAGCACTCTTCAGCAAACCCCTTCCCTGTGGCCAGGGGTGATCTTGCCTCTGGCTCTGAATCAAGCCTGTGACAGGATGGATATGGCTGAGACCCACAGTCAAGGGCAAGATCCTGCTAGCTGGAGAGCTTCTTCCCTGTTCCTTCTCTCCCCCCCCCAAACCCTCCCCTTATGATTTCCTACTACCTGCTTGAGTTGAGACTGGGTTTGTGCTCCTAAACCCTAGACTTGGGAGCTGTGATCCTCTTTGCAGATCTCTCCTTCTCCCCAGCCTGATTCTCTATCACTGTTTATTGCAAGCTCCCTCCCAATTGTGGGGTTCCTCTTTGGCCTCTACCCCTTTAGCTGCTTCCAAGAAGGCTGCTTCCTGCTGGAGATGGTATATTAGGAGAGGTTGAGTGGTCCTGTGCATGACTGGAGCCCCAAAGGAGGTAGGAGGGGGCAGTTTCTGTCCAGCCCTCACTGATTACTTTTCCCCAGGTCATTGGACTCCTGGATGTGTTTACTCCGGCCTCCTCTCTGCGCAACTTCCATGACTTGTGAGTTGGGCTGCACTGGGTTGTAGAGTATTTTCAGGCCTTACTTGCCCTCTGGGGCAAGTTGGGGAGGGTATAGATTCTTTCTTCTGCGTAGGAGGGTCTCCTACCAGGGATGGGCTTTGTGGGCTGCTTGCCTGGCAGGACTGTCCGCACTGCTGCTTCCCTGTTTGCTCAGCTTTAACACCATGAAGACATACCTATGAGTCCTCACAGGGTTTGCACCAAATCCCTTCACCTTTACCTGGGGGTCCCCACTGTGGTTCTGGATCTCTGGGCTCTTTCTAACATGAAGCAAGGATCAGGAAGCCTTGGCCACCTCTGGCTGATAGAGTGTTTGATAGAGTTACATAGAACCAGAAAACATAGGTGCTACATGAATGGCTTTACTAGTGCAGTGCCTAAGTAGTACTGGACTGTTTGGACATTTCCAGAAGTTCAGTGTGATAAGTTCTGGGTGCAGCTGGTTTGGTCAAGCTAAGAGTCTGGACTTGATCCTATAGCCAGACCCAAGTCCATGGAGGTTTTGAGCAGGGAGGTGATGTGATCAGATGGGATTTTGGGGATACACTCTGGCAGCGCTCTGTGAGAAAGGAGCACAGGAGGGAAAGCCCCAGGACCAACGTTAGTGACCCAGATGTTGATCTAAAGTACAGGTGCGAGGCATGGTAGCACATGCCTATAATCCCAGCTACTGGGTAGGCTGAGGTGGGAAAGATCAGTTGAGGTCAAGAGTTCAAGACCAGCCTGAACAACCTAGCAAGACCTTGTCCCTAAACAAAAAATAAACAAATTTTAAAATTAAAAAATAAGTAGAGATGACAATGCTGAGAGCAGACTGTAGACCCATTTGGGAGGCAGGACCGACCAAACGTATCTGATGGGGTGCAGTGGTTGTGTGAGGTGGCAAAGGTGGGAGATGCCCGGGTTCCTGCTGGAAGTGCAAAGTGAAAGATAAACAGATCTTAGGGGAAGGATAATGAGCACCATTTTGGACACTTCACTTCTAAAGATTGCTCACATGTTTAATCAATAGTGGCAAATAAAGGGTGGTACCTGTGGCTCAAAGGAGTAAGGCGCCAGCCCCATATGCCAAAAGTGGCAGGTTCAAACCCAGCCCTGGCCAAAAACTGCAAAAAAAAAATAGTGGTAAATAAAAAAGAACCTCAGGAGAAGGTGTAGCTAGAGAGATGGATTTGGATTGAAATAATCACCTGTGGAAGATAGTCAAATCTGTGTAACAGGTAAATGTAGAATGTGATAAGACAGAGGTTCTCAACCTGTGGGTCGCGACCAATGAAAATACATCCTGCATATCAGATATTTACATTACGATTCATAATAATAGCAAAATTACAGTTAATAAAGTAGCAATGAAAAGAATTTTATGGTTGGGGGTCACCACAACATGAGGAACTATAGTAAAGGGTCGCGGCATTAGGAAGGTTGAGAACCACTGTGATAAGATAATGTTGTTCAGATATCAATCTTAGGAGAAGGTACAAGAGGATGAGCAGATGAAGAAACCTGAGGGAGCTTGATCAGGGCAGAGGAGAGTCCGGCACAGAATTTTGAAGAAGTATCAGACTGGGAAAGGTCAAACAGGAAGAAAGGGAGTAGTGGTGTATTTGTCAAGTGATCACTGGTGACCTTGAGCTGAGCAGTTTAAATGTAGGATGGAAGAAGAGACCAAGTTGGGGGGACAGGGGGACTGGGAGCTAGGGCAGTGGAGTCAAGGAGTGTGGTCCCCCCTTTCCAGAAGTTGGGTAGTAACATAGGGTGCAGTGGTTGCTTGAACAAGCAAAGTCACGGAAGGTAGTTTGAGCACAGTGAGACTTCCAGAAGTTTGTCTGCCAAGAAGAACGAACTGGGGGCCACAACAGGTTCACAGGAGGGGTCTACACATGGAGCAGGGCCCCTGGAGGAGTGGGGGGCAGTGTGGTTGGGCTGAAGGCTTCTGAGATGCAGAGGCTCACATAGATGGCCTTTATCGCATTCTTTTTTGTTTGCAGTTTTTGGCCAGGGCCAGGTTTGAACCCACTACCCCTGGTATATGGGGCCAGCGTCCTACTCCTTTGAGCCATAGGCGCTGCCCTCTATCACATTCTTTTTAAAGAAAAAAATGTTTATTTTACAATCTTTTTTATTTTTCATTCTGGACTTTGCTGCTACTACCTTGAGTAACAGTTACATTTTGCTGACCTTGACCCATTTTGCAATCTCGTAAGAGGGTGCAAAAACCCAGCCACCTCCTTCTGCCCTCCTGGAAATTGTTTTATTGTTTCCTTCTTGGAAGGGCAGACAAATTGTTTGTTGGTGGAGCCATCTCAGCCAGGCATGACCCTCTGGGGGAGAAAATATTTGGACAGAAGCTGAAAGAAATACTGGCAAATGTTTACAATTCTCAACTGTGGCTTTCTGTGGGGTGCGAAGGAGGGCAGTGAGAAGGTACCTTTAAAGAGCGGGAACACAGCTCCATCTAGTTTTCCTGAGCACACACCAGCTGAAATGCTTACCCTGAGCTCTGTAGCCTGTGGTGGGGGGTCTGGCTTGCAGAGTGGGGCTGGGTTTTATATACTTGAGGTCATCACTGAGGCTGTTCTGCCTCACCCTCATACCCTTCCTTTGAGCACAGACCTGACCTGGGGCTGGGTGGGGCTGGGGACTATTCCAAGAAGCCCTCATGCCTTCCAGCTACCTGGTGATGCCCTTCATGCAGACGGACCTGCAGAAGATCATGGGGATGGAATTCAGTGAGGACAAGATCCAGTACCTCGTGTACCAGATGTTCAAAGGCCTCAAAGTGGGTGGGGGCTTGGAGGGTGGCCGAGGAGGGGCCTCCATGTGGAGACCTGAGGATTGGGGGAGGCTGGAGGAGAGCACACGGTGACAGGATTTAGGTGGTTTCCAAGCCAGCCTCAAATGCTTGGTGTGGAATCTGGGTGATGAATCCCTCTTTCTCTCCCCGACAGTATATCCACTCAGCTGGGGTCGTCCACAGGGTGAGTGTTTTCTCTGCTGTCCCACCCCACTCAGCCGGGGAAGGGGTTCCTATGGCAGACAAGAAGCAGGGAAATGTGGAGGGTGGGGACAGTTCTTGGGAGCATGGAATGTGGATTTTTCAGGCCCAGCCTTGGCCTAGGAAGGCCTGCTCAGAAGAATCGTTGTGTTCTGGGGAACTTTAATGGGGAATTACTGCACACAAAGTGACCCCTGAGCTGGGTGTTTCAGGCTTCAAGAACCAGGAAGATTTAGATCTGGACAGGCCCAGAGAGGACTCAGTCCAGCACTCATTTTACAGTGAGGAGATGGAGGCCCAGAGAGGGCAGGGCACACTGCTGGCAGGACAGGACAAGCTCCCGAATCTGCCTCTCAGCTCAGTGCTCCCTGTCTGTCTTCCCATCCAGGACCTGAAGCCGGGCAACCTGGCTGTGAACGAGGACTGTGAACTAAAGGTGAGTGGGCCACAGCAGGCTCAGCCTGGGGGTGGACAGCTCTCCACCACGGAGCCCCTCCAAGCTGCTCCAGCAGCCTCTTCTCTCAGCAAGCTCCTTCTCCCTATGTCCCCTGAGCCATAGATCCTGGATTTTGGGCTGGCACGGCATGCAGATGCCGAGATGACTGGCTACGTGGTGACCCGCTGGTACCGGGCCCCTGAGGTGATCCTTAGCTGGATGCACTACAACCAGACGGGTCAGTGGACAGCTGCCTGGGAGACAAGGGGGCTGGGCACCTGCCTGGTGGCTTCCTTGGGGCCACCTGCTGATTCTGAGCGGATGATCGGGTCCCAGTCAGAAAGCCCAGGTGACACTCCCCCTCCCTCTGCAGTGGACATCTGGTCTGTTGGCTGTATCATGGCAGAGATGCTGACAGGGAAAACTCTGTTCAAGGGGAAAGATTGTATCCTTTGCCAGAAAAGCCAGACTCCATCTAAGGATTCATTCCTTCAACAGACATTTTATTTAAATAGCTCTTTTTTTCTTAATGCGAGAGTGATACAGGCTCCCTATAGAATAACTTTTAAAAGACAGATAAGCAAAATGATGACAATGAGTCACCTGTCATTCCACCACTATGAAGAGTATGCTTCAAATTTTGGCATCACACACATTGAGCACCTGTGTATGCTGGGCAGACCTTGGATGAGAAGGGACAAGGTCAGCCCTATCCAATTGGCAGTGCAAGGGGTTGGGGGAGGAGATGAGGAAACAGAAGAGGATGATTGACTGGGGTGTGAGTGATTGTTGTGGAGGGGCCCTTCCCAGCCTGGCATGTTAGGAAGCTCTCCTGAGACCTGAATCTGGAAAGATGAGCCTCTTCTGGAAACAGGAGGTGGAAGGTCTGGAGCCTGGGTAGTTGGCCACCACAGTATGTGGGTGGAAGGATAACAGAGCCAAGGGAAGGGCAACCCCTGACTCTCCAGCAGAGATCAAGGATAAGCCTTAACCAGCTGCCAAAGACCTAGACCAGCTGACTCAGATTCTTAAAGTGACTGGGGTGCCAGGTGCAGAGTTTGTGCAGAAGCTGAATGACAAAGCGGTAGGTGGCAAATGGGCACTTGGCTGGCTAGAAGCCAAGTGGACTGGGGGCCTTTGGGAACAGGGCTCACCGGCACCTTCCCACAGCATCCCTCTGCCCTGGCAGGTGCTCTTGCCCTGTGCTCCCTCAGACTCTGACCTGAGCCTTCAGCCCTCCTCTGGGGCTTTTCTGAAATCCCTGCTCTACCCCTGAGGCCAGAGCCCCGGAGTGGTTCCAATGCTCTTCTGTCTTCCAGGCCAAATCCTACATCCAGTCCCTGCCACAGAGCCCTAAGAAAGATTTCACTCAGCTCTTCCCAAAGGCCAGCGCCCATGGTGAGTCTCAGGGCCCATTCCCCCAGGGTCCTTCCCAGTGGGCGGGCACTCCCGGGGCCTGGGCTTAGGCTCAGGCTCTGCTGCTGCAGCCACAGACCTACTGGAGAAGATACTGGAGCTGGATGTGGACAAGCGCCTGACAGCCGCACAGGCCCTCACCCACCCCTTCTTCGAGCCCTTCCGGGACCCTGAGGAGGAGACAGAGGCCCAGCAGCCGTTTGATGATCCCTTAGAACATGAGAAACTCACAGTGGATGAATGGAAACGTAAGAGCCAGGGCCTGGGGCTCTTTCCCTGTCTGCCTGCAGACAGTCTACTTTGCCTCCATCTCCCAGCCTGGCCTTGGCCAGCCCCGCCTGTTCCCTGGAGTCTCTTGCTCTTTCCCTCTGAGTCAGTATTATCACTAGTGTGTTTTTTTCTCCGTGAACTGACTTCCCACTTCGCAAGGTCTAAAGGGAGAATGGGCTCTATCTTGCCCTCAGCACCACCTTATCCACCTTAAACCACGCTGCCTTTCTTAGAGCACATCTACAAGGAGATTGTGAACTTCAGCCCCATTGCCCGGAAGGACTCTCGGCGCCAGAGTGGCATGAAGCTGCAGTGACTTGTCCAGCCCAGCTCCCACTGTGCCCAGGAGCTATCGTGGTGCACCACTGGCCAGACACTGCCCAAGGACCAATATTTATTGATCACTATTGAAGTTTCAACCTTCTCCAAATACAGCCTTTCAAGCAGAGGACAGAAGAGCCCTTCTTGTGTAGTAAACGGGCCTGGTAGATGCAGAATACAAAGATGTTGGTTGGAAGACAATAGCACTGAACATATGGGCCTTATTAAAACACCCATCTGTACAGTCACCTAAGTATGGGGGCTCCTTTCCTTTCTGGCTGTGGTGGGGCTGAGAGGGGTGCTGAGCTGGGCCAGGGGTCTATGGCAGTGATGGCATGTTAGTTTCCTTGGGCTGCTATAACAAAGTACCACAAACTGGGTGGCTTAAAACCCCAGAAGTTTACTCTCTCACAGTTCCGAAGGCCAGAAGCCTGAGATTAAGTTGTTGGCCAGGCCATGCTCCTTTGGAAGGCTCTAGGGAGACTCCTTCCTTACCTTTTCAGAGCTTTGGGTAGTTTTCCCTGGCCTGTTGCTGCATCACTCCCATCTCTGCCTGAGCTTATCTACCCTTTTCTCTTAGAAGAGCGCCAGTCACTGGATTTAGGGCTCACCCTGACCTGGGGTGATCTCCCACCCAGTCTTTACTAATTACATCTGCAGAGATTCTATTTCCAAATAAAGTCATATTCTCAGGTTCCAGGTGGGCATGAATTTTCAGGGGACACTAACCCAGTACAGATGGCCGTGAGGGCGGCCCCATCCTGGGCCCTGTGCTCAGGCCCTGTGGGCTGTTATGGAGCCAAATGTGTTTGGCTGCTAAATTAAGAGAGTTGCAGAGAGAGCTGCAGCTGGTGAGACATTGTGCTCAGGTTATTTTGGGTGAGTGATAAGCAATCAAGATAGGAAGCGACAGCAGGCTTGTCGACTAGGAGCTGCTGGAGGCAGAAATGGGCTTGTTCCTGGCTTTATGGCAAACTGTTCTGCTCCTTTTTGGGAGATAGCACAGCTTTCCCAAGCTGTAACCTGACAATGGCGACTATCCTCCTGTCTGGGTTTGAAAACCTTTGACAGAATAAATTTCCATTTGCAAAAGAAGCCAGGGATACAATGGGTCTCAAACTGCCCTGTGTACCAGGGGACTTGTTAAAATTAGATTCCTGGGCTCCACCCTGGGGATTCCTACGCAGCAGGTCTAGAGTTGAGACCCTAGAATGTGCATTTGAATGAGGACCTTTTGTCTTGACCCAAGCCTGCACATATCAGATGGTTTTTTGAAGCATTTAGCTGATTTCAGCACCACTTAATTTGTCAGGAGGCCTAAATCAGAACCTACAGTTCTGAGAGAATGAGGGGCTTCCTGTGAGATTCACATTCATTTTACAGATGTTAAAACGGAGGCTCACTTGGTAAAAAAAAAAAAAAAATCAAGGAAAAATAAATGGAGGTTCAAATGGTGTTTTTAAGGCACCGAAACTCTTCTGTATGATACTGTGTTGGTGGATACAGGACTTTGCATTTGTTAACATCTGTAGAGCAGTGCAACACAAAAAGTGAACCCTCAAGTAAATGATGGACTTCAGTTAAGAATAACGTATCAGCATTGGTTCATCAGTGGTGATGAATGTACCACTAACGCAGATGTTAGTCATAGGAGAAGGGTGGGATATAGGGAACCCATATATTCTCTGCAAACCTAAACCTGCTCCAAAAAACAATGATGGCAAATCTCCTGAGACCCCAAGAGACTCACTGAGATACCCACAGCTAGAAAGTGGTGGAGTCAGGAATTGAACCTGGGCAGGCTTGACCACTCTGCCAAAGGCTCTTAACCCAAATTTAGATTCTAGGGTTGCCCAGCCTTTTCTCTCTTCTTGCCTGTCTCTCTGAGCTCCTTTACTCCTGCCTGTGTCTATGGACTTTGTTTTCTGTCCCACACAGTGGCCCTACTACCAAGGAGTAGGGGAGTCCTTGACCAGGACTGATTTTCTCCTGCTATAACCCTGACCTTGCTGATAGTAAACTGCCCCACGTTCGTGAGTCTAAATCCCACTAAGTGTCCTTCTGAGATGTCTCACTGGCCCCAAGGAAAAAGTCCAGCTTTCTTGGCATGCCATTCAAACCCCCTTGCGCTCTCAAGCCTCATCAACCCTACTGCCTCCTATTTCTTTGCAGTTTTTTTTGTTTTTTTTTTTTTTGGCCAAGGCTGGGTTTGAACCTGCCACCTCTGGTATATGAGGCCGGCGCTTTACTCCTTTAAGCCACAGGCACCGCCCTGCCTCCTATATCTTTAATGCCAGCGTGGCCTGCCTGGGATCTACCGTGAGACTCATTCTAAACATTAGGAGGTTTAAGGCTCTGGCAAGTCCTGCAAGTAAAGTGATCTGTTCAGTATTGTTTAATCCACAGCTTCCCAAATGTACTTAATGACATTTTCCCCAACAAATGTCACATATAGCTCTCTTTGCCCAGTGCAACCCAATGCTTCTGCCTATAAGGCCCTCCATCCCCCCTCCCTTCAGGAAAACCTTCCGCATCCTTCAGGATGCTACTCCAGGCCTCCCTTAGGGAATGAGTAGCTTTCTCCCTTGTCCCAGGACCATGTGGGCAGCATCCCCTCCCCATTGCCTACTGTGAGCCACTTGCTTGGAAAAAGTACCTGTGAGTAAATGAATGAATGATGACCTGGGGTCTTATATCGGTCATTTTTCTGCCCTGACCAGACCAGCGTGGTAGCAAAGGCAGCAGAGAGCACAATAGGAAGCAGAGGTGGGTGGCCCTGGGCTATGCCTTCATATTGCTGCCCTGAAAACCTCTAGGCTTTCAGACTTCAAGGCCTTTCCCCAGAACCCCTGAATGTCCTTCCAGATCATCCCCTGGGCCAGATTAAACATCAATTGCTTCCTTCACAGCTGCCTCAGAGCTGGAAACTTTCTTCAAAGGGTGGTGAAAGAGCTGCACAGTACAAAGGGGTCATAGGTTAGACCTCACCCAGGGGACACACAGCCTGTATGATAGGGAGTAAGCCCATTCTCCAGCTGGCTAGAGGCAGAAGGGCTGAGCTTGGGGGACTTGGCTCAGTTGCTTCACTGTTGGCCTGCAGGACCTAGGGCAGGTCTCCTATCTCCAACCTCCAATGAGGTTGGTCTTTGCTCTACAGTGATGAAGCGATGGGATAACCCGGAAGGTCTTAACAGAGATGAGGAAGCCAGACTCAGAGATGGGGTACAGTTCCACAACAGCAATTGTGCCCTGCATTCCCTCCTTTTGAAGTGTGCCCTGGCACAGTGGTGGTACATATAGCTCCTATCTCAAGGATGCCGGGGCCCGGGTCATTCATGACAACAGTAGACTTATTGTCCCAGGGCATGGCTTGCCTGGCATAAATTGGGAGTGGTGCTGCTCCCTGGGAGCAGCACATGGGTGGCAGAAACAGAGGAACTGCCCTTACATGGGAGAGCCCACTGTGCTGGGGTCCCAAGCAGCCCGCAAGGCTGGAGGCTATTTGAACAGAGGTGTGGCTCAGGGTTCACCTGGAACATCGAAATAGCTTCTGCCATCCACTAGGGTACGGGAAATTGTTCATGGCCCAGAGTAGCTCTACAACCACGGCAGGGAGGGCAGAGTCTCTCCCTGCCTCTTCTCCCACGCTTGGCTTTTGCATCCTTAAATTAATTTGAAACAGTTCCTTAAGAACCAATCCTGGGATGTTCCCCTTTCTTTATTCTGCAGTGAACTTGATGCTTGCTGCTATTCTCATTCTCCCTAAATCCTCCTGTGATTTAAGGCGAGAAGCTGATGATTTCTCCCTTTTTTTCACAATGGGCAGCAGAGGCCCAACAACATTTAATCTAACTGAAGATCCCAGTGTGTTGTGGCTGTCTCTGGAGAACCCCCAGGGAGCTGTCCTGGGGCAGGGGTGGTGCCAGCTAGGATCCTGCTCTGGTTCCTGCTGTCAGAGCCTCTGGTGGTGGTGGGGGTTCAGCTTTCTTGTGCTAGGCAGGCTGCACCTGAGTATCAGCAGGGCCCTATGGCCAGGGGGGCCTCGACCATTTTCCGGCCACGTATCACTTCTCAAAATAAATATGTAACATGGTAGTATGTACATGGGTTCTTTTTTTTTTTTTTTTTTTTTTT
>NW_003852426.1:6886658-6895435 GCF_000181295.1 Otolemur garnettii
TTTAATTGAGGGACTGGTGGGAAGTTTGAAGAATTCGTCATTGTTGTTTGGCGGGTCCGGGCTGGGGATTCGAACCCGCCACCTTAGGTGTACGTGGCTGGCGCCTTAGCCGGTTGGGCTATAGGCGCTGAGCCACATGGGTTCTTTATTAACATATTAAATAAGATCTAGGAGGGGCCCCTTAAACTACTGTAAATTGAAATAGACATGAGTGTAAATGACATTTCCGGATATCTGAAGCACACTAATCGTGGATGAGAAAAGCTCTGTGATTTCTATTGGCACTGCTAATGTGATGGCAGGTTGCTACCTTTATTCATAACTTAAGAAATAGAAGTAACTAAAAATAAAGTTGTCATATTTTCCAGTACAAGTCCAGAGACCCCTGAATTCTATAGTTTGTAGATCTACCTGCAGAAGGTGACTCATGATTCCTATAAACCAAGTGTGATAATTTTCCCTTTGCTGGTAATTGATTTAGGACTCAGTTCTAGCCAACAGGACTTGGGGGAAGCCCAGTTCAGAGCTCATAAAACATGACTTTCTGTTTCCTCTGCTATTTCTTAGCTCGGTATGATCACAGAGGCAGGTTGGAAACTCCCAGGTTGCACCTGACACAACACTTACTACCCCCGTTCCTCTGGGCCTCCCAAGCACACTATCCTTGTAGGGAATGGGTCTGATGAGGACATTTTGCTGCAGAATCAGTAGAGGAATCTATACCTACTTTGAAAAATGGGTGGAATCTCCCATCTTCACCCTGCCATGCTCCCTCTAAATAATTTTACCAGTGAAGATATTTACCCATATCAGCAACTGGTGCCCAGGTGTCCTACTTACCAAGGCACTGTCCTATCTGCTGCAGCAGTGGCACGGTCACTTGGGAAGATTAATTTTTGCTTATTTCCTCCCTGTGTTACTGCCATTGTGCCCCAACCATCAAAGGCACAAAGGTAGTCAAACCTTGGGACAGGTTTTTGTTAACTGGCAAAGAGAAGAAGCTGCCAGCAAGATACATGTTTCTCTCTGTTTTCCCAAAGGTCTCACCACCGAGAATATTTTGCTATGACTCCAGGATGGGAAAGGGGTGTGGTGAGGGAGAGAAGTGTGGCTAAAAAACAGTATGGCTTAGATAAGAGGATTTTCCTGGCCAGGAGGAGGTGGAGGCCCATGAGTCCCCTTATCTGGGTGGGACTGCCCAGCTCCCCATCAACACTCTGGCAAAGCCCAGGAGGAGGCTGCTGGATGCACCCAAGGAGACTGGACTCAGTACAGAGCTCCTGGTCTTAGCTGAAATTCCATGTCCTGAGTGTGGCCTGGGGTAGAGCAACCATGGACCCAAAATAGCCATGTGGACTAGGTAGGATGGTGGTCTTCTGCGATAGACATAGTTGGTTATTTGTCTATCAGCCTTTACTGGTTTTCATTAGAGAACCCATATTTTGAAATGTGGGCCTTTCCTCTACCTGCAGAAGGCGACCCATGATTGCTATAAACCAAGTGGGCTAATTTTCCCTTTGCTGGTGATTGATTTAGGACTCAGTTCTAGCCAAGAGAACCTGGGGGAAGCCCAGGAAGAGAGAAAAGTGGCCTGCACCTGCTATCTGTCCCAAGTGAGAATGGCTTTGTGAACTCGCCAAGAATGAACTACTATTTTATTATCCCTCTTCGCTCCTTAACCACTCTATCTTCCTGATATCTCATCACTTCTTCCTTCTCAACAACAGCTTTTTCTATTTTATTATCCCTCTTCGCTCCTTAATTACTCTATCTTCCTGATATCTCATCACTTCTTCCTTTTCAACAACAGTTTTTTCCACTCACCTGGTCTCCAGCATGTTCGGAGTCTGTGTCTGTCACCTCTGTCTCCTTCCTTATCACAGCTCCCTGCCAGATGCTCTTACATCTGCTTCAGGGTGTACCCTTCTCCACAGGAATTCTCTCATATTCTCCCAGTCTCTGATCAGCGAATCCTGCCATCCTCAGGCCTGTGCCCACACCATGCTTGCCACCACCCCCTTCTACCTCTGCCTCAGCAGCACGACTATCTCCCTCCTACCCTACTAGGGCCCTTCAGCCCTGTCTCCCCAGTTCAGGCCACTGATCTGGCTTCTTCCTACCTCTGACCTAGCTTAGAGGGCCAGGTCTTCAACCTGCTGCTTTCCCCTCTCGCAGCCTCCCCACCCTCTCTCCAGAGCCTGGATCTGACCCTGTCAGCTTTCCATGGAATCCTTCCACTGAGTCGTTCCATCTCTTCCCACTTGAGCTGCCTAAACTTACACTCTAGGCCAGTTCTCCCACCAGACCCCCACTCTAGTCCATGGTATGCTCCCTCTTTTGACCATTCAGCTGGGCCCTTTTGCTGGCCTCCCCTTCAACACTCCTTGCTTCCTTGTTCATCCCATGTGAGGAATCCCTCTCCGCCAGTATTCCTTGCAGCCATTCTGTGTTAACCATTGTAGACCCCTTCACACCAGTACCATCATCATAATGTCCACAATGATTTACTCCCTCTAGGCCAGTGATTTTTCTTTTTTTGAGACAGAGTCTCACTATGTCACCCTCAGTAGAGTGCTATAACATCACAGCTCACAGAAACCTCAAACTCTTGGGCTTAAGCAATTCTCTTGCCTCAGCCTCCCAAGTAGCTGAGACTACAGGTGCCTGCCACAATGCCTGGCTATTTTTATGTTGCAGTTGTCACTGTTTAGCTGGCCCGGGTCAGGTTCAAATCTGCCAGCCTGGGTGTACGTGACTGGCACCCTATCCACTGAGCTATTGGTGCCTCCAAGGCCAATGATTTTTCAACTGGTGTGTCGTGAGAGGATCTTAGGTGTGCCACAAAAAATTTTAAGATCATTAATTATTTTCAAAAGAAGTTCAAAGCAGGGTAAGTATGTTCCTTTTTTACTCTTTCTTTATCAACATAATTTAAGTGTGCCAGTTTAACTATAGGTTCAAGTATGCGGTGAGATAAAAAGGGTTGACAAACACTGCTCTAGACTTTTTTAGGTGTTTCTTAAGTGTTCTGTGCCAGATTCTTCTTTCTTAATGCAGCTGAAACAGCTCCTCCTCCTGCTCAAAAACCAAAGATAGCCCCGTCTTGCCTGAAGGGCCAACTACCATAAGCTGCCTGGATGTGTTAGTTTCCACAGTAAGAACACTACCCTGTCTTAGCTGCACGGGCTTATTTTACAACTCTAGTATTTGCAGCTGAGTGTAGAGTATAGGGTTAAGAACCTGAGCTTTGCATCCAAAACTACCTGGAGTTGAATCCTGGCTTTGCTATTTATTTGCCATGTGTATCAGTCAAAGAAACAGTACCAATAGGATATAAAGAAGAACCTACAGAAATCTGTCTGTCTGTCTATCTGTAGCAATAAAGAGAGATTTACTTTAAAGAATCGGCTCATGTGATTGTACAGGATTGGCAAGTCTGAAATTTGTAGGACAGACGTGCTGGCTGGCAATTCAGGTGAAGTTGATGTGCAGTGTTGAATCTGAAATTCCCAGAGCAGACCAAGCAGGCTGGGAACTCAGGCAGCATGTCTGTGTTATGGTCTTGAGTCAGAATTCCTTCTGGAAGCCTCAGCCTTTGCTCTTAAGGCTTTCAACTGATTGGATAGGGCCCACATTATTGAGGATAGTTTGCTTTACTTAAGGTCAACTGATTGTTAATAACATCTACAAAATTTCTTCACAGCAACATCTAGCATCTAGACCAGTGTGTTTCAACCTTTTTTGTCTCAGCACATTTGAACCTACAGTTCAAGTTTGTGGCACACTTAAATTATGTTGACCAGAAAAAGGAGTAAAAAAAAGTGGCTCAGTGGGTAGGGCCCCATATACCTAGCGTGGCAGGTTCAAACCCAGCCCAGGCCAAACTGCAAGAAAAAAATAGCCGGGCGTTGTGGCAGGTGCCTGTAGTTCCAGCTACCTGGGAGGCTGAGGCAAGAGAATGGAGGTTGCTGTGGGCTGTGTGACGCCACGGCACTCTACTGAGGGCAATAGAGTAATACTCTGTCTCTACAAAAAAAAAAAAAAAAAAAGGAGTAAAAATTCATATACTTACTATGCTTTGAACTTCTTTTGAAAAGAAGGTTAAAATAATTTAACTAATGATCATTAAAATTGTTCACAGTGGCTCGGCGCCCATAGCACAGTGGTTATAGAGCCAGCCACATGCACCGAGGCTGGCAGGTTTAAGCTTGGCCCAAGCCAGGTAACCAACAATAACTGCAACCAAAAAAATAACTGATGGGTGGCGCCTGTAGCTCAGTGGGTAGGGCGCCGGCCCCATACACCGAGAGGGCGGGTGGCAGGTTCGAAACTGGCCCCAGCCAAACTGCAACAAAAGAATAGCCCAGCTTGTGGTGAGCACCTGTAGTCCCAGCTATTCAGGAGACTGAGGCAAGAGAATCGCGTAAGCTCAAGAGTTGGAGGTTGCTGTGAGCTGTGACACCAGGGTACTCTACCAAGGATAACATAGACTCTGTCGCAAAGAAAAAAATTTTTTTTCTGCACCACACCTAGATCCTCTCACAGCACACTGGTTGAAATCATTGATGTAGACTGTTTTTTAACCAAACAACTGAGCACATATCCTGGCCAAGTCGATACATAATATTTACTACCACATGATGTATTTGAGGCAGGGGGCTATTTTACTCCTCTGAACCTTCTTTTCCTTCTCTAAGATGGAATCTTAGAACTGAGTTTAGCCCATAAGACCAGTGAATGTAAAGTACACACCCTGGTGCATAGTAAATGTCAGCTATTTTTTTTTTTAAAGATAGAGTTTCCTGGCTCGGCGCCTATAGCTCAACCAGCTAAGGCACCAGCCACGTACACCTAAGGTGGCGGGTTCGAATCCCCAGCCCGGACCCGCCAAACAACAATGTCGGCTGCAACCAAAAAATAGCCAGGCGTTGTGGCGGGCGCCTGTGGTCCCAGCTACTTGGGAGGCGGAGGCAGGAGACTCGCTTGAGCCCAGGAGTTGGAGGTTGCTGTGAGCTGTAATGCCATGGCACTCTACCCAGGGGGACAGCTTGAGGCTCTGTCTCAAAAACCAACAAACAAACAAACAAACAAAAAAAAAGATAGAGTTTCCTATGTCGCCCTCGGTAGAGTGCAGTGACATCACAGCTCACCAGCAATCTCCAACTCCGGGGCTTAGGTGATTCTCCTTCCTAAGCCTCCTGAGTAGCTGAGACTACAGGTGCCCGCCACAATGCCCGGCTATATTTTTTGTTGTTGCAGTTTGGCTGGGGCTGGATTTGAACCTGCCACCTTCAGTATATGGGGCCAGCACCCCACTCACTGAGCCACAGGTGCCACCCCAGATGTCAGCTATTTTTTTAAATACCATTGCTGTGGTTGTACCAGTAGGTGCTCAAAAGCACTTGGGATGGTGACAATACTCGTGGCAGTACTGGGAAAAGCAAAACCTGGCTTCTGCTCTCAAGCTGAGCTGTGGATATGACACAAAACCACAAAAGTGAACTGCGCTTATTCCCATCTGATTTCCCACCCCAGCAGACTGGTTCAGAACCTTTGTTTGGTTCGTGTAAAAAGTCCCCAAGAAACAAAATCTTCCAGAATTTTTGTATTCTATTTTGTGGAGAGAGGAAGAAAGTTTCGCCACTGGTTTTTTTCATCTTAGAGATGGGGGGAGAGGCAGGGGGTGCTTGGATCAATGTGTCAGTAAGAATTAAATTCCACTTTAGCAACCATTTCACGTTCTGTAAGAACTGCAGATTCATGCCAGTAAACAGCCAAGTAGGAACCAGAAGATAGCTCAGTTTTCCTGGAAATCAGGAAATCAATCAAGCTGGCTCAAACTGAGATGTCTGCATTGTGAAATACCGCTTAACATCTCCAAAAGCTGTTTTAAATAAGCCTAATTTTTATAAGTGGAAATATTCTCTCCCTCTCTCTTCTCCCTTCTTGCTTCTTTCCCTTCCTCCTTTCCTTTTCTTTTTTCCATTTTTTTGAGACAGCCTCAAGCTGTCACCCTGGGTAGAGTGCTATGGCATCACAGCTCACAGCAACCTCCAACTCCTGGGCTCAAGCGATTCTCCTGCCTCCACCTCCCAAGTAGCTGGGACTACAGGCGCCCGCCACAGCACCTGGCTATTTTTTGGTTGTAGCTGTCATTGTTTGGTGGGCCCATGCTGGATTTGAACCTGCCAACTCAGGTGTATGTGGCTGGTGCCTTAGCCGCTTGAGCCACAGGCACCAAGCCTCCTTTTCTTTTTTTAAACCAGTGTTGCGCACTGTTTACTATGTCTAATGTGTTGAAGGTTAGGCATTAGTTTTGAAAAAATAGATGGGGGCAGCACCTGTGGCTCAGTGGGTAGGGCACTGGCCCCATGTACCAAGGGTGGCGGGTTCAAACCTGGCCCTGGCCAAACTGCAACAACAACAACAAAAAGTAGTCAATTGTTGTGGCGGGCACCTGTAGTCCCAAGTTACTTGGGAGGCTGAGGCAAGAGAATCACCTAAGCCCAGGAGTTGGAGGTTGTAGTGAACTGTGACGCCACAGCACTCTACCAAGGGTGATAAAGTGAGACTCTGTCTCTAGGAAAAAAAAAATAGGTGGGATGGGATATAGATTTCTTTGCTTCTCTCTGATCTTCCATTGTTTTTGCCTAACTAATTGGCATCCTCCTCTGCCTATCTAGGAGTTTGCTTGCCTTTGTCAGTACCAGCCTCTCTTGTTTTCTTATCTTTTTTTTTTTTTTTTTTTTTTTTTACAGTGGAATAGTTACTTCAGCTGCCTCTTTCTGATTCAGGAATAAGATGATTTTATAAAACCTTCTCTGGGTATGGTGTGTGTGTACATATGTATGTATATTTTAATAAACTTTTAATTTTAGAGTTATAGGATAACTGCAAAGAGAGAATAGAGGTTTCACATATACCCTGCACCCAGTTTCCCTGTTATTAACATCTAATATTGTAAGGTAGAGTTGTCACAACTAATGAGAATATTGATACATCATTATTGACCAAAGTCCATACTTGGTTCAGATTTCCTCAGTTGTCACTTAAGTCACTTAAGTTCTGATGGGAAACTTACTTCCCAGCTTTCTACCTGCACCTGTTCCATCCCAGGACTTCATCCAGGATGACGTGTTACATTCAGTCAGCACATGTCCGTAGGCTCCCTTGCCCATGATGGTTTCTCTGACTTTCCTTTTGTTGATGACCCTGACAGTTTTGAAAAGTATTAGTCAGGGATTTTGTAAAATGTCCCTATATTGGGGTTTGTCTGATGTTTTTCTCATGCTTGGACTATGGTAATGTGTTTTGGGGACAAAGAATAAAGGGGTAATGTGCCATTCTCATCACACCATATCAAAAGAAGGGAAGTGTAATGGGGAAGAATTGCAATTATAAGGCTTTTGCCTTAGGGTATTCTCCAGACTGGGTCGCAAGGGATGGCCAGAATTCAGGCCTAAAGCTGCTAGTCTTACCAGTTTGGCAAGTCAGACAATGAGATGTAGAAAGAAAATCTAAGAAAGTGAAAAGCCACAGAGGCATCTTAAAAGTACATATGAAATTTGGCCAAAATCCTTGGCAGACTCCTGACCCATGCATAAGTAAGGAGTCCTCCAAAGAGCCCAGCAGAAAACAAGCAGGAAAACAATGACAACAACAAAGCTACTGGAGGTGGAAAGAACTGAGGAGAAATTTTAGCTGCTATCCATTTCAGAGGACACAGAATTTAGAATTTTATAACTACCAAATTAACTGCCTGGGAATATATACTCTTTAGAGAAAGATAGTAGAATCCAGATCCTCTACCAGTATCATCTATAACATCTAGTATTTAAAAAAAAATCTAATTATAGCCGGGTGTTGTGGTGGGCACCTGTAGTCCCAGTTACTCGGGAGGATGAGGCAAGAGAATCACCTAAGCCTAAGAGCTGGAGGTTGCTGTGAGCTGTGACGCCACAGCACACTACTGAGGGTGACAAAGTGAGACTCTGTCTCTAAAAATAAATAAATAAATAAATAAATATCTAATTCTAAACTTGAAAATAAGCAGGGAAATGTGATTCGGAGTCAAAAGAAAAGCAGAGGAAACCAATCCTGAAATACCTCATATATTGGAATTAGTAGACAAAGATTTTGGAGCAGATATCATAAATAATATCCAAGGACTTTAGAGAATACATTCTTTTTTTTTTTTTTTTTTTGAGACAGAGTTGCCCTCATTAGAGTACTGTAGCATCACAGCTCACAGCATCCTCAAACTCTTGGGCTTAAGCAATTCTCTTGCCTCAGCCTCCAAAGTGGCTGGGACTATAGGTGCTCACCACAATGCCTGGCTATTTTTTTGGTTGCAGTTGTCATTGTTGTTCATCAGGCCCAGGCTGGGCTCAAACCCGCCAGCCTTGGTGTATGTGGCTGGTGCCCCACTCACTGGGATATGGGCGCCGAGCCAGAAAATACATTCATAATGAATGAACAGATGGGCAGTTTTATCAGAGAATTAGAAACTATAAAAAAAGAACTAAATGGCAATTCTAGAATTAAAAAACACAACATCTGAAGATAAAATCTCACTAGATAGGCTTAAAAGAATATTGAAAAGAGAAGAAGAGAGGTGGTGCCGGTGGCTTAGTGGGTAGGGCACCGGCCCCATATGCTGAGGGTGGTGGGTTCAAACCTGGCCCCAGCCAAACTGCAACAAAAAAATAGCCGGGCATTGTGGCAGGCGCCTGTAGTCCCAGCTACTCGGGAGGGTGGGTTCAACCCAGGCCCCAGCC
>NW_003852426.1:6897118-6899824 GCF_000181295.1 Otolemur garnettii
CAGCTCACAGCAACCTCCAGTTCTTGGGTTTAGGTGATTCTCTTGCCTCAGCCTCCCAAGTAGGTGGGACTACAGGAGCCTGCCACAGTGCCCAGCTATTTTTTTGTTGCAGTTTGGCTGGGACCGGGTTCAAACCCTTGGTATATGGGGCTGGCACCCTACTCACTGAGCCACAGGCACTGCCCTTCCCCTGGGCTTTTTGTTGTTGTTGTGGTTGTTTGTTTTGTTTTGGGGTTTTTGGAGACAGAATCACTATATTGCCCTTGGGAGGGTGCTCTGGCTTCATAGCTCACAGCAACCTCAAACTCTTGGGCTTAAATGATTTTCGTGCCTCAGCCTCCCAAGTAGCTGGGACTACTATTTTTTGTTGTAGTTACCATTGTTGTTTAACAGGCCCAGGTGGCCTGCCAGCCCTGGTGGATGTGGCCGGCTCCCTAACCACTAAGCTACAGGTGCCAAGCCATCCCCTGGGTTTTCTGTCCCAACAATGAACACTGTGAAAGAGCAGAGGCCACACCCTGGTCTGTATCACAGTAATGAACTAAATGGTGTTTGTGTATTGTGTGAGAGAGAGATGGGGAGGGTGTGACTGGGAAGAATAAACATTAAGACAGAGAGCCCTTGAGTCAAGTCTTTATCCCAGCCCCTCAGGGCGGAAGTTACAGTGGGGAGAGGGTTAGGGAGCACCACCCTGATTGTATTCCCTGAATATTAATTCTAACAGCCCCAATGCAATGTTAAATAGAAGTAGACTCAGTGGGTGGGGAGCCGGCCCCATATACCGAGGGTGACGGGTTCAGGCCCGGCCTTGGCCAAACTGCAACAAAAACTACCGGCATTGTGGCTGGTGCCTGTAGTCCCAGCTACTAGGGAGGCTAAGGCAGGAGAATTGCCTAGGACCAGGAGTTGGAGTAAGCAGTAAACTGTGTGACACCATGGGACTCTACCTAGGGCGATAGAGTGAGATTCTGTCTCTACAAAAAAAAAGTAGACATTCTTGAACCCATTGATACAGAGGGCCAACTCTATGTGTGTATATATGTAAAATTTCCTATTATATTTATAATTTCCTACAAAACTTCAATTTCCCAATACTAACTGATAGATGCTATCCATGTGTCTCTTCCATAACGATATTTTTCATATGCACACACTAAAAGAATTATAATTGATTCAGATTGCTGGTAAAGATCCCTTGTCCAATAATTTACTAGGATATATTTGAATCAACTTTCCCTGGCACACGGTATGTCTTTTGACTTGAAAAGAAGATTCAAGTCTTCTTTTATCTCAGGAAAGACTAAATTTATATGTCAAAATATATTGCCATCTAAATCATAAATACAGCTGGCCCTTCACACCCATGGGTTCCACAACTGCAGAACTGAGATCAAAAACATTCAAAAACAACAACAATAAAAATAATGATGCAACAATAAAAAATACAAGTTTTAGGCTGGGCACCTGTGGCTAAAGCAGCTAAGGCACCAGCCACATGCACCTGAGCTTGTGGGTTCAAATCCAGCCTGGGCCACCAAACAACAATGATGGTTGCAACCAACCATGCTGGTAGCATGATGGTAGCTGGGTGTCGTGGCAGGCACCTGTAGTCCCAGCTACTTGGGAGGCGGAGGCAGGAGAATCACTTGAGCCCAGGAGTTGGAGGTTGCTGTGAGCTGTGATGCCATAGCAATCTACCCAGGGTGACAGCTTGAGGCTCTGTCTCAAAAAAAAAAAACCCTCAGTTTTAAAAATATAGTTTAACAACTATTTATATGGCATTTATATCTTATTATGTATTATAAGTAATCTAGAGATGATTTAAATTCTGCAGGAGGATGTGTGTAGATTATATGTAAATACTGTGCATATATCTATACTCTTTTTATCTAAGAGACTTGATCATCACTGAGTTTGGCATCCATAGGGATCCTAGAACCAATTCCCTATGGAAACCAAGGAATCACCGTATAAATAATATATGTAAATATACATATTAAAAACATGTATATAATACAAATGTCCCTCAGTATCTACAGGACACGTGTATACATATGTGTATATACACATATATGGTCTAAAATTTCAATTTATTCTCATAAAGACTTTATTTATTTATTTTTTTGAGATGGAGTCTCACTCAGTTGCCCTGGGGTTGAGTGATATGATGTCATAGCTCACAGCAACCTCAAACTCTTGGGCTCAAGTGATTCTCTTGCCTAGCCCCCCTAGTGGCTGGGACTACAGGTGCCTGCCACAACGCCAGACAATATTTTTATTTTATTTGTTTATTATTTTATCATGAATTTTTTTTTTCGAGACAGAGTCTCACTATGTTGTCCTTGGTAGAGTGCTGTGGTGTCACAGCTCACAGGAACCTCTAACTCTTGGACTTAAGTTAAGGTGACCAAATTTTAACATTAGTAAAGCGGGACACTCTTGATTGGGGAGGTTCTTAATTAAGAAATTGGTCTATATGGAGCAACAAAAATTTTCATAGAATGCAAAAATAGTATTGTAATATATATTTTTAAATTTCAACATAAGCGACTCGGCACCTGTGGCTCAAGCAGCTAAGGCACCAGCCACATACACCTGAGCTGGCAGGTTTGAATGCAGCCCAGGTCTGCCAAACAACAATGATGGCTGCAACCAAAAAATAGCCAGGTGTTGTGGCGGGCACCTGTGGTCCCAGCTACTTGGGAG
>NW_003852426.1:6900987-6902855 GCF_000181295.1 Otolemur garnettii
TGATAAGCAGTTCTCGATAATCAGTTCTCAACAATTATTTGTTATTATTAAAGTTTAACATTATAAAATTAACAAAAATAATATAAAACTCACATCCTGGCAAAATAGCCACATGGCCGCTGAAAACCATCTATTCCCTTCCCGTTCTCCCACCATTCCCTAGCTTGTCATGCATTCTTTCCAAAAATCGGGACTTTTTTAAAATGCTGCCGGACGCGGGATGTCTGGTCACCTTAAAAGTGATTCTCTTGCCTCAGACTCCCAAGTAGCTGGGACTACAGGAACCAGCCACAACACCTGGCTATGGGAAATATGTTTAGAGATGGTGTCTCGCTCTTGCTCAGGCTAGTCTCAATCGCCTGAGCTCCGGCAATCCACCTGTCTTAGCCCCCTATGCAGGGGTCCTCAAACTTTTTAAACAGGGGGTCAGTTTGCTGTCCCTCAGACCGTTGGAGGTCCGGACTGCAGACCCCTGGACAAGTCGGCTGCTAAGCAGGACATGTAGCAGTGGCAAAAACACCTGGCGAGCCAGATTAATGTCCTAGGTGGGCCGCATGTGGCCCATGGGCCATAGTTTTAGGACACCTGCCCTAGAGTGTTAGGATTATAGGCATGAGTCACCACACCTCACATTCATAAAGACTCATATTGTGTTTCCCCGAAAATAAGACAGTGTCTTATATTTGTTTTTTCCCAAGAAGACACACTAGGGCTTATTTTCAGGGGATGTCTTCTCTCCACACTAAAATGCATCACTAGGTCTTATTATCAGGGTAGGGCTTATATTTAACAAATGCATAGAAATCCTGCTAGGGCTTATTTTTTGGGTAGGTCTTATTTTCAGGGAAACACAGTAGTATTCTCTTAGGATTAAAAAAAAAAACTGCAAGAAAAAAGGATTTTAAAATCTCTGTTCTATCTCTACTTATGGTTCTCTTTTTCTTTCCTAACCTTGCTCTAGGAAGTTCCTGTTTCTCAATCAATTTCTTCTTCTTTTTTTTTGCAGTTTTTGGCCAGGGCTGGCTTTGAACCTGCCACCTCTGGTATATGTGGCCAGCACCTCACTCCTTTGATCCACAGGCACAGCCCTTCTCAATCAATTTCAGTCAAGCTTTGCCACAGCTTTTCCATTTTATCAATCTTTTTAGGGAACCAGTTTTTGGCTTTATTGATTCTTTCTACTATGTATTTATCTTTTTTTTTAAAGTTATTTCTGTTCTTAGATTTAGTTCTATTTTTAGGTTTATCCTACTGTTCTTTTTCTAACTTCTTTAATTGGGTGCTTATTTCATTAATTTTCTGTTTTTCTCCTTTTCTTTTCTTTTTTTGAGACAGAGCATCAAGCTGTTGCCCTGGGTAGAGTGCGGTGACATCACAGCTCACAGCAACCTCCAATTCCTGGGCTCAAGTGATTCTCTTGCCTCAGCCTCCCAAGGAACTGGGACTATAGGCGCCCACCACAACGCCTAGCTATTTTTTGGTTGTAGTTGTCATTGTTGTTTGGCAGGCTGGGGCTGGATTCGAACCTGCCAGCTCTGGTGTATGTGGCTGGCACCTTAGCTGCTTGTGCAGCTACAGGTGCCACCCTCTCCTTTTCTAATATATAAATTAGAACCCATGAATTCATTTTTAAGCTGAATCCTATAAGAGTTGATATGTGTGGCTCGGCACCTGTGGCTCAAGTGGCTAGGTTGCCAGCCACATACACCTGAGCTGGAGGGTTCGAATCCAGCCTGACCCTGCCAAACGACAATGACAGCTGCAACCAAAAAACAGCCAGGTGTTGTGGCAGGCACCTGTAGTCCCAGCTACTTGGAGGCTGAGGCAAGAGAATCACTTGAGCCCAGGAGTTTGAGGTTGCTGTGAGC
>NW_003852426.1:6904226-6905766 GCF_000181295.1 Otolemur garnettii
AGGAGTTGGAGGTTGCTGTGAGCTGTGTGATGTCACAGCACTCTACTGAGGGTGATAAAGTGAGACTCTGTCTCTACAAAAAAAAAAAAAAAAATGTTGTTCTACCTACCAAGTCCTGGCCAAGTGTAATTCTCAAGACCAAATACCCATAGAAAAAGAGCCCACATAGAGACTCAGTTCTTTTCTCCTTCCAGAATCTCTGATACTTTTTACTTCTGTATTCCTTTCTGTCTAATAAAAATCCTGTCTTACCACTGATCTATGGTCCACGGGTTCATTCTTCAAATTCCAGAGACCAAGGACCTACTGAGGAAGAAATTCCGGTATACCTAATTTTTAAAAATAGACTTCATTTTTTATTATTTATTTATTATTTTTTTTTTGAGATGGTCTCACTATGTCACCCTTGGTAGAATGCCATGGTGTCACAACTCTCAGCAACCTCAAACTCTTGTGCTTAAGTGATTTTCTTGCCTCAGCCTCCCAAGTAGGTGGGACTACAGGCACCTGCCACAATGCCCAGCTATAGACTTTATTTTTTAGAATAGTTTTAGATCTATAAAAAAATTGAGCAAAAAATACAGAGGGTTACCTATTCCCTTACTTCCCCATCCTCCTACCCACACATTTCCTGAGTTAGTAACACATGGCCTTGGTGTGGCACACTTGTTACAATATATGAACCACTCTCGATACATTATTATTAACTAAAGTTCATTGGTTACGTTAGTATTCACTCTTCATGTTGTATAGTTCTATAGGTTTTGACAAATGCATAATATCATGTATCCACCATTACAGCATCATACAGAATAATTTTGCCACCCTAAAAATCCCCTGTGCTCTACCTCGTCATCCTTCTCTCCCCTAAAACCATGAGAACCATTAATCTTTCTACTGTCTCTACAGTTTTGCCTTTTCCAGAATGTAATATAGTTAGAATCACCCAATATGTAGCCTTTTCAAACTTTTAATAATTTAACATAATGCATGTACAATTCCTCGCTGTCTTTCTGTGGCTTGATAACTTATTTCTTTTTGACAGTAAATAATATTCCCTGGTATGGATGTCCCACTCTTTATTGAATCACTCACCTTAGTTGCTTCTGGTTTGGAGCAATTATGAATAAAACTGTTATAAATATTTGTGTACAAGTTTTTGAGTGGGCATATATTTTTAAACTTACTTGGGTAAATACTAAAAATGCAATTACTGGATTGTATGGCAAGCCCTTGTTTAATTACATAAGAAATTGCCCACTGTCTTCCAAAGTGGCTGCATCATTTTGCATTCTCAGCAGCAATGAATGAGTGTTCTTGCCCACATCCTTGCCAACAGTTGCTGTTCTTATTATTGTGTATTTAGCCAATCTGATAGGTGATAGCGGCGTCTTGTTTTAATTTGAAATTTTCTAGGAACACTCTGTTAAGCATTTTTTCATGTGCTTAACTGCCATCTGTGTATCTTCTTTGGTGCAGTTTCTGTTCAAATCTTTTGTTTTTTTTTTATTATTGAATATTAAAGAGTCCTTGGTATATT
>NW_003852426.1:6909015-6921718 GCF_000181295.1 Otolemur garnettii
GGGGATTCGAACCCGCCACCTTAGGTGTATGTGGCTGGCGCCTTAGCCGCTTGAGCCACAGGTGCCGAGCCAACATCGTCTTTCTTAGAGTAGACATTCTCAGCTTTAATAAAGTCCAGCTAATCTATTTTTTATCTTTCTTTATCTATCTTTAATCTTTCTTGTATGGAGCATGCTTTTGGTGTTCTAGCTATTATAAAACTCACCACCAGGGCAGCGCCTGTGAATAGGGTGCTGGCCCCACATACCAAGGGTGGCAGGTTGAAACCCAGCCGGGCCAAACAGCAACAAAAAAATAGCTGCGCATTGTGGCGGGCACCTGTAGTCCCAGCCACTCAGGAGGTTGAGGCAAGAGAATCATCTAAGCCGAAGAGCTGGAGGTTGCTGTGAGCTGTGACGCCATAGCACTCTACCAAGGGCGACAAAGCAAGACTCTGTCTCTAAAAAAAAAAAAAAAAAAAAAAAAAAACTCACCACCAAACTCGCCAACATTTTTTTCAATGTGATGTATTCACCTGACTAGAAATGTTTGTTTTTTTCATTCTCCTTCACAGTATAACATTGTTTTTTTTTTGAGACAGAGCCTCAAGCTGTCCCCCTGGGTGGAGTGCCGTGGCATCACAGCTCACAACAACCTCCAAGTCCTGGGCTCAAGCGAGTCTCCTGCCTCTGCCTCCCAAGTTGCTGGGACCACAGGTGTCCGCCACAATGCCTGGCTATTTTTTGGTTGCAGCCATCATTGTTGTTTGGCGGGCTGAGGCTGGATTCGAACCCGCCACCTTAGGTGTATGTGGCTGGCGCCTTAGCCACTTGAGCCACAGGCGCTGAGCCCACAGTATAACATTTTAAAACTTCATTTTAGAAATGTATGGAATGTTCATTCTAATTTTTCCTATTTTACTGCATAGCAGTCACAATACTAAACCTTTATATCTCAGGGATCAGTTTTCGTCCCTCTTGAGCAGTCATCTCCCTTAGTTAGAAAAGGCCTATTACTTTTTCAGTTTTCTAGTATCTCTAGGTCTTATAGTTGATTTCTCTGACTTTTGGTTAGTCATCACTCCACTCTTTAATCCTCAAAACATTGCCATAGAGTTCTAAAAAGAAGGAAAGCAAATGATACGATTGTAACAGTTATTGATTTCCAGAACCAACCTCAGGAGATAAATGAGCAAACATTTTCCAAACTTTGTAATTCCAGTCTGTTTGACCAAAATTTATATGCAGTGCTCACTTGTTAAGTAACAGTTTCTTTACTGACTTTCCTTGCAGCCTTAGCCTTAGTGGGAGGATCAGTTGAACCCAGGAGCTGGAGGCTACACTGAGCTATGATTGTGCCAAAAAAGAAAAAGCAACAAACCAACAAAACAAACCCAAACCCCTCCACCTCCTTATAACAACACTAGTAATTGGGTTTAAGGTGCACCTTAGTCCAGTCTGACTTTATTTTAATTTGATTACAACTGCAAAGACCCTATTTTCAAATAAGGTCACAACCACATGTGTTAGGATTAGGACTTGAATATACCTTGGGTAGGGGGAGACAATTCAACCCACAGCAGAGTGATGCTATAGGCCTAGGGTAGAAACATAAAACTCAGAGGAGATACGCTAAAGAGAAAAAAACACAGAGCAAAACATGCTTCAGGAAAACAGCTGGAAGGGTGTGTGGTTAGAGCTGGGAAAACTGGCTGCTTCAGCCTGAGGAAGTGCCTCTTCTAAACCTTCAAAAAGAAGCAAAGTGAAATGTGTTTGCCTTTAGCCTTGGAAAGAACAATTAGGACAACAAAACCCCCAAATTTTCAATATTAACTTAAGGCAATAGTCAGAGGGAATAAAAGTTAAAAGCAAAATAATCACAGCTGCACAGGAGAGCTTGGGGAATGTGGGGGAGGAGGCCTCATAACTAGTCCTCAGTCAAGAAATAAAGGGCAATGTCCGTCCTGTACCCTAATACTTGTTTCATTTTGTTCCTTGGTTTTTTTGTTTGTTTGTTTGTTTGTTTGAGACAGAGTCTCACTATGTCGCCTTGGTAGAGTAATGTGGTGTCATAGCTCACAGCAACCTCAAAGTCTTGAACTTAAGCAATTCTCTTGCCTCAGCTTCCCAAGTAGCTGGGACTATAGGCGCCCGCCACAACACCCAGCTATTTTTGGTTGTGGCTGTCATTGTTTGGCAGGCCCGGGCTGGATTTGAACCCGCCAGCTCTGGTGTCTGTGGCAGGTGCCCTAGCTGCTGAGCTACAGGCTCTGAGCCTGTTCCTTGTTTTTGTTTACCTTTTTTTACTCTCCTCACTCCCCCCCCACCCAATGTGTCACTACTTTTTTTTTTTATTTTGGGCGTGGTTGTCATTGTTGTTTGGCAGGCCCGGGCTGCATTCAAACCCTCCAGCTCTGGTGTATGGGGCTGGCACCCTATCCACTGAGCTACAGGCCCCAAGCCTGTTCCTTGTTTTTGTTTACCTTTTTTTACCCTCCCTACTATCCCCCACCCAATCTTCTTCTTTTCGGTTTGCCTCATTACTGAAACATTTCTCATTTATATTATTGACTGACATTTCCCTCAACCATCTGATTAAGTCTCGAAAAACCTCGGCTGTGTTATGTCGCATCAGACACGTGGGGAGTCCAACAGACAAAAGACCTCAGAGCCCCCTGCAAGTTGTCTGGAAGGAGAGTGTTAACAGTTGGCCTGTGGATCTTTTCCTCAGGAACCCTTAAGGGAAGTCTGACTGTCAATCAAACTTCTGATATTAGCAGGTGGAATATTGTACCCATTGGAGAAAAATGAGTGTCTTGCTGCAGCTGCCAGGTACTGATTGCTGATCCAAGGATAGGGCAGGCCCACTGTCCCTGCTGGTCAGGACTGCATTATAGCTTACTGGTAACTGAAGATGGCACCTGCACTAAGGAATGGGAATTAGGCCCACCCCCTCTGGATGCTCAGTGACTAGAAAGGTATTTGGGCTGAGGTACCCCACACCCCATGGCTTCCCTAATTTAATGTGACCCACATACACACCAACTATTGTCATCGTCATGACTAAAACACATGCTGTGCAGAGATTGGAGCCATAGAATCTCCCTTGGGCGTCGCAGTGCCTGTGAAGCCATTATTGTAAATGGTGCTGCCTTCTCAGTTCTGTAGCCTTTCTAAAAACTAGTAATCTGGGCTGGTCCAAGTGCAGTGGTGTTTACAACTAATTGATCACAACCACTTACAGATTCCTTTGTCCCTTCTCCACTCCCACTGCTTCACTTGACTAGCCTAAAAATAATTAAATAAATAAATAAATAAATAAAAATTAAAAAAACTAGTAATCTAGTTTCATCAGGCTAGAGCCTGATGCACGAGCACCAGCATGCTGTGTCTCCTGAGGATGATTGAGAAGGTGAAGCTAAAACCCTCTGTGCTCGTGGTATGTCAACTCTCTAACAGTGCTAAAGATTACAATGGCTGGTTTTAAATATTATTGATTAAATACAATATCAATGAAATATTTACATCTTTTAAATTGACAGATTTTTAAAATTCATTTATTAGTTCTAGAAGGGTATTTTTGAGTCCCTCTATATCCCATTCCCACCCACTCCTTACTTATCATATTTTTCTTTTTTTTTTTTAAAACAGAGCCTCAAGCTGTCTGCCTGGGTGGAGTGCCCTGGCATCACAGCTCACAGCACCCTCCAACTCTTGGGCTCAAGCGAGTCTCCTGCCTCAGCCTCCCAAGTAGCTGGGACCACAGGCGCCTGCCACAATGTCTGGCTAATTTTTGGTTGCAGCCATCATTGTTGTTTGGCGGGCCCGGGCAGGATTCAAACCTGCCACCTTAGGTGTATGTGGCTGGAGCCTTAGCCACTTGAGCCACAGGTGCCACTGCCATATATATATATATTTTTTGAGACAAAGTCTCACTATGTTGCCCTCATGTCACGGCTCACAGCAATCTCAAACACCTAGGCTCAAGCGATTCTCTTGCCTCAGTCTACCAAGTAGCTGGGACTACAGGCACCAGCCACCATGGCCAGCTTTTTTCTTTGCAGTTTTTGGCCGAGGCTGGGTTTGAACCTGCCACCTCCGGTATATGGGGTCGGCACCCTACTCCTTTGAGCCACATACGCCGCCCCCAGTTCTCTCTCTTAATACAATGATCCCTCCTTATCCTTGACTGCACTTTTCATGTTTCAGTTACCCACAGCCAACCATGATCTAAAATTATTAGGTGGAAAATTCCAGAAATAAATAATTCATAAAGTTTAAATTTCATGCTCCTCTGAGTAGCCTGATGAAATCTCTACCTGACCTCCATCCTGCCCTGGACGTGAATTGTCCTTCATCCAGAAGATCCCTGCTGTCATTTAGCAGCTGTCTTGGTTCTCAGATCAACTATTGCAGAATCATAGTGCTTGGGCTCAAGTAATCCTTATTTTACTAAATAATGACCTCAAAGTGCAAGAGTGGTAATGCTGGCAATTTGGATATTCCAAAGAGATGCTATAAAATGCTTCCTGTAAGTAGAAAGGTGAAAGCTCTTGACTTAATAAAGAAGGAAAAAAAATCATATGTGAGGTTGCTAAGATCTATAGTAAGAATGAATCTTCTATCCATGAAATTATGAATGGTATGTTGTTATAATTGTTCTATTTTATTATTGGTTATTATTGTTAATTTCTTACAGTGTTTATAAATTAAATTAATTTTTTTTTTTTGGTAGAGACAGAGTCTCACTTTATTGTCCTTGGTAGAGTGCCCTGGAGTCACACAGCTCACAGAAACCTCCAACTCCTGGGCTTAGGTGATTCTCTTGCCTCAGCCTCCTGAGTAGCTGGGACTACAGGCACCTGCCACAATGCCTGGGTATTTTTTTGTTGCAGTTTGGCCATTGCCAGATTTGAACCCACAACCCTCGGTATATGGGGCTGGCATCCCACCCACTGAGCCACAGGTACCACCCTATAAATTAAATTTTATCTTAGATATGTCTAAGTAGGAAAATACATTGTATACATAGGTTTTGGTACTATCCACAGTTTCAGGCATCTACTGGGGTTCTTGGAATGTATCCCCTACAGATAAGGGGGACTATTATAACTGTTATTTAACAGGTACAGAGGAATTACTCAGTTAGAAATATGGTTCCACATCCTCATGAGGGTTTTGGTCATTATTCAGCAAAGTATTTAATATCTTTTCTATTTTGGATCTTCCCTCATGATTACCTGAAACATGAATATTCTGTTTTAGAGTTATAAAGAACATTTTTTGAGACACAGTTAAAGTCTGCAGAGAGATTTTTTAAAGTGAAATTCGCATAACATAAAACTAACCATTTTAATGTGAATAATTCAGTGGCATTTAGTACATTCATGGTGTTATGCAACCACCACCTTTTTCTAGATCCAAAACATTTTCATCATCCCCACACCCATTAAGCCGTTACTCCCTGTTCCTCTCTATCTCTGTCTCTTGGCCACCCCAAGCTTCTGTGGATTTGTGTGTTCTGGATATTTCATATCAATGGAATCATACAATATGTGAACTTGTGTGTCTGGCTTCATTTACTTAGCATAATGCTTTTTTTTTTTCTGAGACAGTCTCACTTTATCGCCCTCGGTAGAGTGACGTGGTGTCACACAGATCACAGCAACCTCCAACACTTGGGCTTAGGTGATTCTCTTGCCTCAGCCTCCTGAGTAGCTGGGACAACAGGAACCCACCACAACGCCCGGCTATTTTTTTTGTTGCAGTTTGGCTGGGGCCAGGTTTGAAACTGCCACCCTCGGTATATGGGGCCGGCGCCCTCCCCACTGAGCCAGAGGCACCACCCTGCATAATGCTTTTGAGATCCATCCTCTTTGTAGCATCTATCAGCACTTCATTCTTTTTTGAGGCTGAATAATGTTCCACTTAGTGCAAATTGTCTGTTTATCCCTTCATGGACAATTGGGCTAGTTCTACCTTTTGGCTATTGTAAATACCATGTTTCCCTGAAAATAAGACACTGCCTTATTTATTTTTTCTCAAGAAGACACACTACAGCTTATTTTCAGGGGATATCTCTGCGCCAAAATGCATGGCATGGCTATGCAGCATAACAGATACACTGCATAGCCACACCCATCACTAGGTCTTATTATCGGAGTAGGGTTTATATTTAACAAATGCATAGAAATGCTGCTAGGGCTTATTTTTTGGGTAGGTCTTATTTTGGGGGAAACACGGTAGTTGTGGGGCAGCACCTGTGGCTCAGTGAGTAGGGCGCAGGCCCCATATACTGAGGGTGATAGGTTGAAACCTGGCTCTGGCCAAACCACAACAAAAATATAGCTGTAGTCCCAGCTACTTGGGAGGCTGAGGCAAGATTACCACCTAAGAGAATCAGGAGTTGGAGGTTGCTGTGAGCTGTGTGACACTGCCACAGCACTCTATCAAGGATTCAAGGATGATAAAGTGAGACTCTGTCTCTTAAATAATAATAATAATTTTTAAAACCCATGGTAGTTGTGTTATGAACATGTGTGTGTAAGCATTTGAGCACCTATTTTCAATTCTTTTGAGAATATAGCTAGAAATGGAATTGTTAGCTCATGTGGTAATTTTATGTTTAAGTTTTTTGAGGAAATGACTAGCTCTAACTTTAAATTTTAAAGGTATTGACTCAAACTAAGGGAGAGCAAATGCAGGCTCAAAGGACAGGGGTGAGTGGACATTTTTCTTTAGCAGAGAAGTTCCAGTGTGCTTTCCTAGGAATCAATGCAGGTATAATTATACTTATTATTTTTCTAGATCTTAGAGAAGGGATGCAAAATTAATTGAGTTTAGATATGACATTAGATGAACAATAGAAGATAAACACATTAAAATAGAAGGTGTCACGAAGCTGTATGCACAATGGGTCAGAACATCAGCAAATGTTTCAATACTACAGTATGAGCAAATATTAGGGAAACTAGCACCAAAAAGTATGAGGATATGAATGCTAAGCTGTCATTATTTATAAGAAGACAGCTCTAAGTCATAATTCCCATAACAATGCAGTGAATGCAAATTATTGTATGTGACCAGGAAAAATACTGGACAAAAGAAATAACATCCTCCTCCTACCATCGCACATCTGAAACTTCCAGTCATGACTCAGGCATACAAAAAATATAACTTTATTTATATTTGCTATAGAAATTTATGGGTACAATAATTTTGTTACATGCATAGGTTGCTCAGTGGTCAAATGAGAGCATTTCAGGTATCCATCACCCATATAACATACATATGTTAATTACCCATTAAGTAATTTCTCATCATTCATTCCTCTCCCAACACCAGTAACTCTATTTTTCTTTTAACTGATTTGAGCCTTGCTAAGGAGTAACCACTTCCCTATTATCAATAAACATGAATTCTTGCCAACTAAATGTTACTATGTCACTCTGTACTACAAATTCGTCTCTCCAATTTCCCTGGGACTCTTCTGAGAGTATCCCAGTGTGGCCTTTCTTACCGGAACACACACAGTCAATGGATTTGTCTGCTCTATCAGCTCCTTAATATATAAATAACGGCAAATGTCAGTATCTACTTTCTTCTTTGTTAAAGGGTGCATTAGACAAAAGCGCTTCAGAAAAAGAACATGAGAGTCTTTCAGCCATTTTTAATATGGACCGCTACTAACAGGAAGATGGACATCCATGTTATCGCTGGCTCACCTGGCCCAAACACAGAGGGTGAAGGCCATTGAAATACCAATGCCAGGGTGGCGCCTGTGGCTCAGTGGGTAGGGTACCGGCCCCATACACTGAGGGTGGCAGGCTCAAACCTGGCCCTGGCCAAACTGCAACAACAACAACAAAATAGCCAGGCCGTTATGTAGAGCGCCTGTAGTCCCAGCTACTTGGAAGGCTGAGACAAGAGAATTGCCTAAGCCCAGGAGTTGGAGGTTGCTGTGAGCTGTGATGCCACTGCACTCTACCGAGGGCGATAAAATAAGACTCTGACTCTACAAAAAAAAAAAAGAAGAAGAAGAAGAAAGAAAGAAATACCAATGCCAAATACAGTAGAATCTCTGTAAGTTGACTATCCAAAGCGATACAGGACAGGTGGCTCCCCAGCGGGCTTGGTGGAGCTGAGATGGAGGACCTGACGCCTCTGTCCTGGCGGTGTTGGTCCTGCCACAGCTGCAGCCAGCAGAGGAACCAGCGGGCTGGAGAGTAGGCAGGGGGGCACCAGTAGCCAGAGGAGCCAGAGAACTGCTGAGGAGACACCAGCATCTCAGGAAATTGTCCGGCTGAACAGGGAAACAGGAAACCCCCCACCCCAACATTTCCTAGACCTGGTCAATTTCATGTAACTTTCCTAAGCCTTGGGAATGAAAGGGATTGTAGCCATTCATTTGCTACTAAATTCTGACTAAATGTAACTACAGAGGACCCCATGCGACTATATACCCCTGAACATAGAGCCGGGTAGAGCCAGGAAAGAGACAGAGAGGGAGAGAGAGAGCTTTTTCCCTCCGACTTGGTTTGTTTCTCTCTGCCAGGAGCTTTGGTGTTTCTGTATTCTTTTCTGTAAATAAATTCTGTCTTACCACTGATGTGCGGTCCATGGATTCATTCTTCAAATCACCGAGACCAAGGACCTACTGAAGACGAAATTCTGGTATCAAAGGGACTGTAACAAACTGGCCAACCTAGGGAGGTGGGGAACAGAAGGAACTAGGCCTACTGCACTGACACGTGTTCCTGGCGCAGGTTATGAAAATTAGGTCAACTTAAGGAGGTGGCCAATGTAGAGAGGCCAATACATATTATTTCCTTCATCATCACTGAGAATTTGTTATCATAATTTTGTGTTTTTATTTAAGACCTTTTCCTGACAAAATGTTGTCATATTATTTGCTAGATTGGTGCAAAAAAAAAAATGTTCCTGATATAATTATAGTGGCCATGAAATGTAATAGGGTGATGCTTTATTCATTTCTCATGTCTCCTTAAAGTGTAACAAACGGGGTAGTTGAGCTATTTTATCTTTCTAGTAGGAATGTATACAAAATTCATGATCTTTTATACATTTAGCAGTTATAGATTGACAAGTATTGTGCCAGACAAAGAAGATCTAAAGACAAAAATGACAAGTTCATGCCCTGGAATATTTACCATCAGGGGCAGGGGAAGGACACAGTCAATAAACATATAATTATAGCTTTGTGTGTGAAAATATGATAGACATAGCTCTGAAGACATGTTTATAGGGCATTATAAAAGCACATAGGAAGGCATGGAACCCAGAACTGGGGGTGGCACGAAGAAAGAGGGTTGAGGAAATATTATAGAGACAGAGATGTTGGGATTAAATTTTGAAGGACACGGCAGACATGAGGAAAAATGTTTTAGGCATGGGTATAACTCGAACGATGACACGGCAGACATGATAATAAAGCATCTTTCTGGAATTTTGGAATATTCAGTCATGTGCAGCACAAAACAACAGAGGATAGAGAAGTTGGCTCTTCTAACTTGTAGTCTTAAATATATATATATTTTTATAATATATATTTATATATTGTATATATTTTTGTATATATATATATATTTTTTTTTTTTTTTTTTTGAGACAGAGCCTCAAGCTTGTCACCCTGGAGAAGGTAGAGGTAGAGTGCCATGGCATCAGAGCTCACAGCAACCTCCAACTCCTGGACTCAAGCAAATCTCCTGCCTCCACCCCCCAAGTAACTGGGACTACAGGTACCCGCCACAACGCCCGGCTATTTTTTGGTCATTGTTGTTTGTTGGTCCCTGGGCTGGATTCAAACCCACCAGCTCAGGTGTATGTGTCTGACGTCTCAGCCGCTTAAGCCACAGGCACCAAGCCTTACATATATTTTTTTAAGATAAGAACTATTTTGTTGAATTATAGTTTTTAGTATTTGTTCTATTCCCTAATATTTTTTATTTATTTAGTTTTATTGTTTGGGATTCATTGAGGGTTCAAAGAATTAAGTTACACTAATTGCATTTGTTAGATAAAGTCCCTCTTACAATTGTGTCCTGCCCCCAAGAAGTGTACCATATACTGTTACCCCCAACCCCCTCCGTCCTCCGCTCCCCCAACATGCTCATTCCCCTACCCCACCCCCTTGTATTATAATGCTCATTTACTGCCTTCATATTAGAATAGCTCATTTAGCCTTCATATTAGAATAGAGTACATTAGATTCCTGCTTCTCCTTTGTTTTGATGCTTTATTAAGAAGAATGTGTTTTACCTCCATCCAGGTTAATACAAAAAATGTAAAGTCTCCATTCTTTTTTGTTTGTTTGTGACAGAGTCTCACTTTGTCACCCTCAGTAGAGTGCTATGGCATCATAGCTCACAGCAACCTCAAAATCCTGAGCTCAAGCGATCCTCTTGCCTCAGCCTCTGGAATAGCTGGGACTACACTGGCCTGCCACAATGCCCAGCTATTTTTAGAGATGGGATCTCGCTGTAGCTCAGGCTGGTTCCAGACTCCTGAGCTCAGGCAATCCACCAGCCTCAGCTTCCCAAAGTGCTGGGATTATAGGCATGAGGCACTGCATCCAGCCTAAAGTCTCCATCTTTTTTAGTGGCTGAATAGTATTCCATGATATACATATACCATAGCTTATTAATCCATTCCTGGGTTGGTGGGCATTTAGTCTATTACACTTTGGCGATTATAAATTGAGCTGTGACAGACTAGTGCAATTGTCCTTATGACAAAAGGATTTCTTTTCTTCTGGGTAGATACCTAGTAATGGGATTGCAGGATCAAACAGGAGGTCTAATTTGAATCCTCTGAGGGTTCTCCATACTTCCTTCCAAAAAGGTTATATTAATTTGCAGTCCCACCGACAGTATAAAAGTGTTCCTTTTTCTCCACATCCATGCCAGGAACTACAGCTTTGAGACTTTGTGATGTGGGCCATTCTCACTAGGGTTAGGTGATATCTCAGAATAGTTTTCATTTGCATTTCTCTGATGGTTAGGAATGATGAGCATTTTTTCATGTTTGTTAGCCACTCATCTGTCTTCTTTAGAGAAGGTTCTTTTCATCGCTCTTGCCCAGTGATATATGGAATTGTTGGGTCTTTTTCTTGTTGATTAATATGAGTTCCCTATAGAGCCTAGATATCAAGTTTTTGTCTGATTCATAATATGCCAATATCTTTTCCCATTCTGAAGGTTGTCTGTTTGCTTTGGTTTCTATCTCCTTAGCTGTACAGAGGCTTTTCAGTTTAATTAAGTCTCATTTGTTTATTTTTGTTGTTGTTGCAATTGCCCCAGAGTCTTCTTTATAAAATCTTTCCTGGCTTGGCACCTGTGGCTAAAGTGGCTAAGGCGCCAGCCACATACACCTAAGGTGGTTGGTTTGAATCCAGCCGGGGCCCGCCAAACAACAATGACAGCTGCAACCAAAAAATAGCCAGGCATTGTGGTGGGCGCCTGTGGTCCCAGCTACTTGGGAGGTGGAGGCAGGAGACTTGCTTGAGCCCAGGAGTTGGAGGTTGCTGTGAGCTGTGATGTCACAGCACTCTACCCAGGGTGACACAGGAAGACTCTCTCTCAAAAAGAAAAAAAAAAAAAAAAATCTTTCCTCAGGCCGATATCTTCAAGTGTTTTCCCAACACTTTACTTTGAGGATTTTTATTGTTTCATGCCTTAGATTTGCATCTCTTATCCATCTTGAGTCAATTTTTGTAAGTGGTGAGAGGGGCGGGTCCAGTTTCAGTCTTTTACATGTGGTTATCCAGTTCTTCCAGCACCATTTATTGAATAAGAATTCTTTTCCCCAGTGTATATTCCTGTTTGATTTACCAAAGATCAGGTGGCTGTAAGAGGTTAGTTTCATCTCACGGTTTTCTATTTGGTTCCAAATGTCAGTGTTTATTTTTGTGCCAGTTATCAGCCTGTTTTGATCACTATGGCCTTACAGTATAGCCAAAAGTCTGGAAGGGTGATACCCCTGGCTTTGTTTTTATTACTAAGAATTGCCTTGGCTATATAGGGTTTCTTCTGGTTCCATACAAAACAAAGAATTATTTTTTTTTAAATCTTGAGGGTATGAGGATGGCATTTTAATGGGGATTGCATTGAATCTGTAGATTGCTTTGGATAGTATAGACATTTTCACAATATATATTTTTTAAAAAATATCCTGGGGCTCCTATTCCATGCATGTTGGCTCTTCTTTTTCTATACAGGCAGTCCCCAAGTTACAAACACCTGATTGATGTATGACTTGCACTTATGAACGGAGGCTATTACAAGTAACAGGTAAATGTGGTCTGGTCCAACTTACATACAAATTCAACTTAAGAACTAACCTACAGAATCTATCTCATTCATAACCTGGGTACTGTCTTTCTCTCAATTCTTTTTTTTATCTTTTTCTTCATTTTTTATTTATAAATGTTCTTTCCTTTCACCTTATATTTCTCTTAAGTCATCCTCTGTTATATTTATTTATTTTTATGAATTTTATTTTTTTTATTTAAGTAGATTTACGGGTACAAATTTAGTTTTTTATTACACAGATGCATTGCTAGCTAGTGGGGAAGTCTAAGCTTTTTTTTTTTTGATGGAGCCTCAAGCTATCCCCGTGGGTAGAGTGCCATGGCATCACAGCTCACAGCAACCTCCAACTCCTGGGCTCAAGCGAGTCTCCTGCCTCAGCCTCCCAAGTAGCTGGG
>NW_003852426.1:6921786-6927065 GCF_000181295.1 Otolemur garnettii
GGCTGGGGATTCGAACCCGCCACCTTAGGTGTATGTGGCTGGCGCCTTAGCCGCTTGAGCCACAGGCGCCGAGCCGATTTAGTTTTTCTAATGCCATGCGTTGTATTATTTTATTTTATGTCTTTCAATTTGTTTGAAAATAATAGGTTGTGGGAGGCACCTGTGGCTCAGTGGGTAGGGCGCTGGCCCCAAATACCAACGAGGCCCCCGCCAAACTGTCAACAAAAATAAAATAGCCAGGCATTGTGGTGGACACCTGTAGTCCCAGCTACTTGGGAGGCTGAGGCAAGAGAATTGCCTAAGCCCAAGAGTTGGAGGTTGCTGTGAACTTTGACACCACAGCACTCTGCTGAGGCTGACAAGGTGAGACTCTGTCTCAAAAATAAATAAATAAAATAAAATAATAGGTTACAATTTTGATCTACTGTGTGGGCACATCCTGGCTTGTGTTCACTAACTGTAGGGATGTTATTCTATATCATATATTCTATTTTTATTATAATTATTTTGTATGTTATTGAGCTCAGTTCTTTCTTTTTGCTTTTATTTTTTATCTTTTATCTATTTATTTATTTATTTTCAGAGAGAGGGTCTCACTCTGTCACTCAGGCTAGAGTGCAATGGCATCATCACAACTCACTACAATCTCAAACTCTTGGGCTTAAGCAATCCTTTTGCCTTAGCTTCCTGAGTAGCTGGGACTACACATTTATACCACCACACCTGGATAATTTTTTTCATTTTTTGTAGAGATGGGATCTTGCTCGTGCTTAGGCTGGTCTTGAACTCCTGGCCTCAAGTAATCCTCCTGCCTCAGCATCCCAGAGTGCTAGGATTGCAGGCATGAGCCACTGTATCCAGCTCCAAGCTTGATATTTTCTTTTGCTCATTTTTATGTGAAATTTGTTTCTCTGAACTTTTAGAAATTAGGATGGTTCAAATGAATTTTTCTAACTTCACAGAGTTCTCTCTTCTATTTTTGTGTAGTGTTCAAATAAATAAATGGCAGCTTACTTTCTGGGATTTCCTGACTATTTCTCCCTCCAAATTTTATTTTGTCCTTAAATTACCTTTGGACCTTATATTGTCCCTGTCCTGCTCAATTTTGATTCAACTCCTTAGTTTCTCCTCAGTGTGGAGGTCTTGGGAGGTAAATTTCATGAAAATACAGCTATGCTTCTCCAACCCTCTCAGACTGTTCTGGGCATGGCCTTGCACTTGCCAGGTACTAAAGAGAGCAGAACTCCTCATGGTTTCTATGAATTTTCTCAGAATGCCCTAGTTCATTTTCCAGTAATACTTTTTTGGGTTATTCTGGGGTTCTCCTTTTCCGAGAGCCTCCAGACACACCGTTCTTCCCTCTGCTTCTTCTCACTCAGATGCCTATAATACTGTGCAGAATTGGGGCTGTTGTTTTGGCCCTACTTCCTGGTATTTCTGGGTTTGTCACCTAGTTTTGTTGTAAGTATCATCCATGATGTTTTGGTTTCACTAGTTACTCTGTTTTTATTTCAACATTAGGGGAAATCATTATGCCAATCTCTAGAGGTCACACATTATGTGATTCTCTTTATATAACGTTCTTGAAGTGACAAAATTATAAAGATGAAAATCAGATTAGTGGTTGGCAGGGCTTAGGGATATTGGACAGGGCCGTGATGAGGGAGATTACTGTGGCGATAGATTAGTTCTGTGTCTTGAGTGCAGTGGTGGTTACCTGGATCTGCATCTGTGACAAGATGGTTAACACATGGTATCAATGTCAAATTCCTGGTTTTGATGTAACCATTGGGGGAAACTGGGTGAAGAGTGCATGAGACTTCTTGCATTATCTTTGCAACTTTCTGTGTATCTATATTTATTTCAAAATTTTAAATTTTAAAAAAGAGGAATGAGGTATTGATATATGCAACAATATTAATGAACCTTAAAAACATTAGGGTATGTGAAAGAAGCCAGGCATACGAGACCACATATTATATGATTCAATTTACCTAAAATGTCCAGAATAAGCAGATCTAGACACAGAAAATAGATTAGAGATTACCTAGAATGGGGGATGGGGTTAGGGAGAGGAAGTAGGGAGGTAGGGAGTGAGTGCTGATAGATATTAGGCTTCTTTCTGAAATTCTAAAATTAATCATGATGATGATTGCCCGACTCTGTGACTAGTCTAAAAATCACTGAATTATATACTTTAAATGGATGAAAATTGTGGTATGTAAATTATATGCTAATAAAGTTGTTTTAAAAATTAAAAAAGACTAGGCGGCACCCATACTCAGTGAGTAGGGCTACATACACCGAGATTGGTGGGTTTGAGCCTGGCCTGGGCCAAACTAAACAACAATGACAACTGTAACCAAAAAATGGCCAGGCATTGTGGAGGGTGCCTATAGTCTCAGCTACTTGGAAGGCTGAGGCGAGAGAATCGCTTAAGCCCAAGAGTTTGAGGCTGCTGGGAGCTGTGATGCCATGGCACTCTATTGAGAGCCACGTAGTGAGAGTCTATCTCAATAAATAAATAAATAAATAAATAAATAAATAAATAAAAAATGACTGACCTTACCAAGTATTGGTGAAAAAGTTAAACTATAAGAGCTCGCATACACTGTTGGTGGTAACATAAAATGCCACGACCACTTTGGGAAACGATTTGGCAGTTTTGAAACACTTAAGCCTGCCATGGAATCTAGCCATTGCATTCCTAGGAATTTATCCAAGAGAAAAGAAATATACGTCTATCACAGCTCTTGGGCTTAAGCGATTCTCTTGCCTCAGCCTCCTGACTAGCTGGGACTACAAGCGCCCACCACAAATGCCCAGCTATTTTTCGTTGTAGCTTGGCTGGGCCAGGTTTGAACCTGCCACCCTCGGTATAGGGGGCCGGTGCCCTACCCACTGAGCCACAGGCACTGCCCTAAACTTGGTTTTCTACTTGCATGTTATAGGCCTTTCTCAATGTCTGGTGATCTTTGGTTTTCTGCTCATATTGTAAACATATCATGTCACCGAGGGCCACATACAGAGGCTTGTATTGCTCTGGGTAATGGTTAGGTATCTTGTTTTATAATGAAGTTCTCAAATTCCAGAATGAGAAAGGGTTTATGTGGAATGCCAAAACCACACTAGATGCCCCAGATCCTTCCAGACTTTGTGTTCAATTTTTTTTTTTTTTTAGAAAAATATTTTGTGCTGTTTGTACTAGGACTAAGATAAAATCGATTGCCATTTCAGTTACCCACCTGTGTTTAGCCTCAGTTCACTTTCACTTTCATTATCCATTAAACTAGTCTCTCTTTCCTTACCGGATGAAGCTGTGTTTCCCTTGCTTGGAAACATATCTATTCCTTTTCCAATTCTCTATAACTAAAGGCAAATCTCAGCAAGCTCTGAGAGAGAAAAGTTCAAGTCAAATCTAGAAGACGGCTTATACACAAAAATAAATGTAAGGATTTTGCTCATTTATAGCAGAACTGGATTCTGTGTCTGCACACCAAATGAGGAGGAATGTAATTTTAGTTTGGGACTGAATTTACTGATGTGGGTGTCCTTGTGATTTTGGACTCATTACACTAGCAGCTGGGAATAGTTCTAACAATTTGCTCAGCTGGTTAACCAAAACCAAACCCACCTGATCTTCATTTAACAATGAACCACACTAAGTTGAGGTGCCAAATGTTTCTTGAAATAATGCAGAAGAAGTAAGAAACATTAGACGGATTTATCCCATATAAACTCCACTCCCCATTATGCACATACAATTCTGAGCCCTCAGAAAGCCTAGAAGATATTCCCTTCACCAAGGCTTAAGACATCATTGGTAAGGGGTGCCGCCATCTTTTTTTTTTTTTAATTTCAGATTAATATGAGGACACAAATGATTAGGTTATAATGTTTGCATTTGTTAGGTAAGGTGCCTGTTGTAGTTGTACCCCTCACCCAGGAGGTGTGCCATACATACTTAATTGTGCCCATTAGGTGAGAGCACAGCAACCCTCCCCCATTCTCCCACTCCCCTCAACTTGAATTAAGTTGATTTTTTTTCTCTTGTGTGGATATGTATTAGTTCATCTACTGGGCGCTATCATCTTTGGAAAGCACTTTAATGACTCCTGTTTAGAAGTTACTGATGCTGCTGGGACATAGAAATGAGATGGAATGCCTAAATTTAATGGGATTGGGAGTTTTTGGGGGCCAGAGGCCATAGGGTAGGAATTAACCCTAAGAAGCAAAGGAAGTGTGGTTATCAAAACAGTCAATAGGGATCTGAGAGGTCTATAGTTTGAGTCTATAGTGGTCATGGTGCTTGATTTTCCAATATCTATCCTACTCCAAATGATTAGTCTCCAAGCCAATTACACTACTCTTATTCTTTTTGCCAGTGATTGGCTTAGGACTGGACATGTCAGTTCTGACCGAGAATATATGAAGTGAATTCTGGAGGCTTCTAGGAAATGTTTCCTTAATTTTAAAACAAACCATCCACACTCACACAGGAGGGGAAAATGGGAGTGTACCTCTGTTCTTCCTTGAGACTTTGTTAAGTTTGAACATATAACACAGAATAATTGTGGTTACTTTGTGACTTTGAGGAAGCCAGGCTGAGAGCAAGGCCACCAAATGGAAGGATAAAAAATAGAGCAATGGAAAAACCCTCTTTGGTGACAGTACTAATCACCTGATCACGATGATTCTATCATCCTACCTTCAGACTTCCAATCATGTAAAATCCAGTTATGTAATTTATAACTATGAGTGGTCTGAGCTACTTAGCCATGAGGTTAGCATTCCAAACAATAGTTATCATCAGTTATAAGAGGTATAAACACAAGAGCAGGCTCTAGTCTTTTCTGCAGACACAGTAATCTGAGTGTGAATAACACATTCTACACCATGCATCATCCAGCGGTTTGCCTTACAGAACAACAGAGTGCCCTACGGAAGGTCCACTTGTGCCTCCAAATGGGACAACACCCCATGAGGTTGGGGAGCTGGCATGCAGAATGTATTATATGTTCTGAATCATGAACCAATGTATGTGTGTGTATTGTTTCTCCTATAATTAAAATATATAGGTTTGGAAACCATGGGGTAGACATAGGATAGTCTTTTTCATCATCCAGAGACTTACTCATCAAATTTTTGCATTCCATCTCCATGACTTGGGGCTCTGCTGACTTGGGATTTGGGGATCCAAGAGATTAGAGCTTCTACAGGTAAGACAAAACACTATTTCTACTGCTGGTCATATGGGATTCTTTTTTTTTTTTTTTTTT
>NW_003852426.1:6927266-6928586 GCF_000181295.1 Otolemur garnettii
CCGCCACCTTAGGTGTATGTGGCTGGCGCCTTAGCCGCTTGAGCCACAGGCGCCGATCCATCATATGGGATTCTTATACCACATAAGTTTAGGCTAAAAATGAGGTCATGGTGTTGACTAGAATTTCTAATACTGAATAATCTTTTTTTTTTTTTTTTGCAGTTTTTAGCCAGGGCCGGGTTTGAACCCACCACCTCTGGTATATGGGGCCTGCACCCTACTCCTTGAGCCACAGGCACCACCCAATACAGAATAATCTTGACCATCAAAGGGAAAGAAGATTGCTGCTTCTAAGTGGGGATGGGGGAATCTTTTCTTTTTTTTTTGAGACAGAGCCTCAAGCCACCCCCCTGGGTAGAGTGCTATAGCATCACAGCTCACAGCAACCTCCAACTCCTGGGCTCACATGAGTCCCTGCCTCCACCTCCCAAGTAGCTGGGAACACAGGCACCCGCCACAATGCCTGGCTATTTTTTTTGGTTGTAGCCATCATTGTTGTTTGGCGGGCCCGGGCTGGATTTGAACCTGCCACCTTAGGTGTATGCGGCTGGTGCCTTAGCCACTTGAGCCACAGGTACCAAGCTGGGATGGGGGAATCTTAACAGAACTCAGATCTGTTGTTCTACAGCAGTCTTCTACTACCATGACAGTGAAAAAAGTTATTGGCAGGCTACTATACCTCTGTAATCCTTGCAATTACCTGGGACCTAGATCCCTTATGAAGGTAAGTTTGGTAAGTAACTCCAACTCCCTGAGTTTCTCTGTGAAGGAAAAGGGAACATAGCCCAAGCTCCAGAGGAAGGAAATGCATACATATCAACTACATTCTCAGAAGCAATTACAGAAAAGGGACTGTCATCTCTATCCATATTTTTTCCCTTGGTGAATGTATATTTATATATTTTAATGAATTTTTAAAATTCTCTACCCTGGGCTCGGCGCCCATAGCTCACTGAGTAGGGTGCCAGCCACATACACCAAAGCTGGTGGGTTTGAGCCCAGCTTGGGCCTGCTAAAGGACAATGATAACTGCAACAAAAAATAGCCAGGCGTTGTGGCAGGTGCTTGTAATCCTGGCTACTCAGGAGGCTGAGTAGAGCTGTTTGAGGTTGGTGAGAGCTGTGATGCCACAGCACTCTACAGAGGGAGATGCTGCGAGACTCTATCTTTTTTTTTTTTTTTTTTTTTGAGACAGAGCCTCAAGCTATCCCCCTGGGTAGAGTGCCATGGCATCGTGCTCACAGCAACCTCCAACTCCTGGGCTCAAGCGAGTCTCCTGCCTCCGCCTCCCAAGTAGCTGGGACCACAGGCGCCCGCCAC
>NW_003852426.1:6928694-6930293 GCF_000181295.1 Otolemur garnettii
CTTGAGCCACAGGCGCCAAGCCGCGAGACTCTATCTTAAAAAAAAAAAAGAAAAATTCTCTCCCCTGAAAACTCCAAAATGAGAAGCAACAGCTGCTCCAGATGAGAAGGAATTAGTGAAAGAACTCTGGGAACATGAAAAATCAGAGCGAAAGGACACCCTAAGGGAAAAAAATAACTCTGTACCAGTGGAAACCAACTGAAACGAGAATGTTGAAATGACTGATAAACATTTTGAATATGGATTGTAAGAAAGTTCAGTGAGGGCGGTGCCTGTGGCTCTCTGGGTAGGGCACTGGCCCCATATACCAAGGGTGGTGGGTTTAAACCTAGCCCTGGCCAAACTGCAACAAAGATATAGCTGGGCATTGTGGCGGGTTCCTGTAGTCCCAGCTACTAGGGAGGCTGAAGCAAGAGAATCGCTTAAGCCTGGGAGCTGGAGGTTGCTGTGAGCTGTGATCCTACAGCACTCTACCAAGGATGATAAAGTGAGATTCTGTCTCAAAAAGAAAGAAAGAAAAGAAAAGAAAAGAATAGAAAGAAAGAAAGAAAAAAAGAAAGAAAGAAAGAAAGTTAGTTCAGTGAAATAGAAGAGAAAATAAAAACCCAACACAAAGAAACCACAAAAATTATGCAGGAAGTCAAATTATTTTTAAAAATCAAACAGAACTCTTGGAAATGAAAAATTCATTCAAGGAAATACAAAACGTGGTAGAAAGCTTTAAGAATGCTACATTAGGCAGAAGAAGGAATCTCAGAACTAGAAGACAACACCTTTGAATTAAACAAGTCAGTCAAAGAGAAAGAACAGAGAAATAAGAACAAACAAAGCTATGTATAAGAAATACGGGATTATGTAAAGAGGCCTAATTTATGAATCATGGGCATCCCTGAGGGTGAAGAAGAAAATACATAAGAGGTTGACAACCTATTTGAGGAAATAAATACTTGAGGAAAATTTCCCTGGTCTTGGTAGAAATCTGGATATCCAGGTACTAGAAACACAATTGTCTCCTACAAGATTCATCACTAAGAGGCAATCATCATGACATACAACTTGTATATTCATTGGACTGGCCAGAGTTGACATGAAAGAACTCCTATGAACCATAAGGCAACAGCATTAGGTAACTCACAAAGGAAAACCCATCAGGCAACCCACAAAGGAAAACCCACCTGCAGACTTCTCAACTGAGACCTTACAAGTCAGAAGGGACTGGGGCCCCATTCTCAGTCTTTTTTTTTTTTTAACCTTATCTAGAGATTTATTTTTATTAAATATTAAATCATAACTTTGTACATTGATGCATTTATGGGGTTCAGGGTACTGCTTCGATATACATTGTGAAATGTTTACATTGAGCTAAGTAATACATCCATCACAATTATACTCATTTCTTAATAGTTTTGAAATGTACCATTGCATCATGCACATTAGGTGAGGTCTCCCCAAATACCCTCCCTCCTTCCATATCTCCCCTCCCCTCCCCTCTCTCTCCTCTTCTCTTCTACTTTCTGGACTATAGTTATGTTTTGCCATTTGTATGAGTGTGTAGGTGGTTGTATATATATGTGTATATATATATATATATATTTTTTT
>NW_003852426.1:6930818-6941002 GCF_000181295.1 Otolemur garnettii
GGGGATAGCTTGAGGCTCCGTCTCAAAAAAAAAAAAAAGAAGAAGAAGAACATGTTCCAGCTCCATCCAGATAAACATAAAAGATGTGAAGTCTCCATATTTTTTATGGCTGCATAGTATTCCATGGTGTACATATACCACAATTTGTTAATACATTCATGGATCGATGGGCACTTGGGCTGTTTCCATGTCTTGGCTATTATGAATTGGGCTGCAATAAACATTCTGGTGCAAATGTCTTTGTTGTAAAATAATTTTTGGTCATCTGGGTATATACCTAGTAGAGGAATTACAAGATTGAATGGTAGGTCTACTTTTATTTCCTTGAGTGTTCTCCAAACTTCTTTCCAAGGTCGTATTAGCTCACATTCCCACCAGCAGTGTAGAAACATTCCCTTCTCTCCGAATCCACGCCAACATCTGTAGTTTTGGGATTTTGTGATGTGGGCTAATCTTACTGGAGTTAGATGATATCTCAAAGTGGTTTTGATTTGCATTTATCTGATGATTAAGGATAATGAGCATTTTTCATGTGTTTGTAGGCCATGTGCCTGTCTTCATCAGAGAAGTTTCCGTTCAAGTCACTTGCCCACATGGAAATGGGGTTATTTATTCTTTTCTTTTGATTAGTTTGAGTTTTCTGTAGATTCTAGTTATCAGACCTTTGTTAGAAGCATAACCTGCAGCTTGGTGCCTATGGGTCAAATGGCTAAGGCGCCAGCCACATACACCTAAGGTGGCGGGTTTGAATCCAGCCTGGGCCTGCCAAACACAATGATGGCTGCAACCAAAAAACAGCCAGGCATTGTGGTAGGCGCCTGTGGTCCCAGCTACTTGGGAGGCTGAGGCAGAAGACTCGCTCAAGCCCAAGAGTTGGAGTTTGCTGTGAGCTGTGATGCCACGGCACTCTACCCAGGGGGATAGCTTGAGGCTCTGTCTCAAAAAATAAAGAAAGAAAGAAATAAAAAGAAGCATAACCTGCAAAAATCTTCTCCCCATTTTCAGTCTTCTCAAAAAGAATAATGGCCAGCCTAGAATTTTGTATCCTGAAAAACTAAGTTTATTATATGAGGAAGAATTAAAGACTTTCTCAGACAAGCAATTGCTGAGGGAATTTGTCAAGACCTGCCTACAGGAAGTACGCAGACCAGCATTAGATACCGATCAGTACAACAGATATCCACCAGTATAAAAGCCTCCAAGTGCTAAAGCTCAGAGCCCAGACACCACAATGGCTCAAGAGGTAAAGCACTGAAGTTCTACTCAACAAGATGAACAGAAATCCACCCACATTTATCAATTCTTTCAATAATATGAATGAATTGACCTCTCGTCTCAAGAGACATAGGCTGGCTGAATGGATATAAGCCCAATATCTGCTGTCTCCAGGAAATGCATCTAATGAAGGATTCATTCAAACTGAAGGTGAAGGGATGGAAAACAATATTCCATGCAAATGTATACCAATAGAAAGCTCGTGTAGCCATTCTCATCTCAGTAACAGGCTTCAAAGCAACCAAAGTAAAAAAAGACAGAGATGGTCACTACATAACGGTAAATGGAACAATTCAACAAGAAGATGAAACGAGTCTAAATACTTATACACCTAACACAGGTGCAGCCATATTTATGAAGAAAACCCTACCAGATCAAAACAAAGTGATAAACATTGTAATAGCCAGGGACTTCAACACCCTGCTGACAGAACTGGACAGATCCTGTAAGCAAAAAATAAATGAAGAAGCATGAGACTTAAATGAGACTGGAGAGAAAATGGGCCTAACAGACACTTACCCCCAAACTACAGAATATATATTCTTTTCATCAGCACACAGAACATTCTCCAAGATTGATCACATCTTACACTACAAAACATGTCTCAACAAAGTGAGACAAGTGAAAAATAGTGGATGCTATGCTAAAGAGTAATTTTAGATCCAGCAATCTCACTATTGGGTATGTATGTTGAACAGGGTAACGGCATGTTTATGTTTACTGCAGCACTTTCGACAATAGCCAAGTTATGGAATCAACCCTAGTGTTCCCCCACAGATAACTAGCTAAGACAACTATGATATCTATCTATGTATCTAACGGTATATTATTCAGTCATAAAAAAGAATGAAATCCTGTTACTTGTGGCAACATGGATGCACCTGAAGGACACCATGTTAAGTGAAATACACCAGGGACAGAAAGACAAGTACCACATGCTATCACTCATGCTAGGAATCTAAAACAGTTAACCTCATGGAAGTAGAGAATAGAATAGTGGTTACCAGAGGCTGGACAGGGTAGGGGTAGGGGATGGGAAGAGATTGTTCAATGGGTAGAAAATTGCACTTAGATGAGAAAAATAAGTTCTAGTGTTGTATTGCACAGCAGGGTAACTATAGTTAATGAATATTGTGTAGTAGAGCTCAAAATAGCTAGAAGAGAAGATTTTTGAATGTTCTTACTACAAAGAAATGATGAATGTATCAGGTGATGGCTATGCTATATACCCTGACTTGATCATTATGCAACGTATACATGTATTGAGACATCACACTATACCTTTAAATATGAAAACAAAAAAATCTCTTCCCCTAGTTCCATAATTTATATTTGGTGTGTAATCATGGTTAACTATACAATCTCTTTCTTTTAAAAAAAAATCAGGTTTATCAAGAAATAATCTTTTTATTTTTTATTTTGTTTTAGAGACAGGGTCTCTGTCTCACAGAGTGAAGTACAGTGGACTGATTGTAGCTTACTCTAAATATTTAAAGGGAATAAAGGGAACTATTTATTTATTTATTTATTTTATTTTTTTGGCCGGGGTCAGATTTGAACCCAGCACCTCCAGTATATGGCGCTGATGCCCTACTCCTTTGAGCTGCAGGTGCTGCCCTATTTATTTATTTTCTTTCAATTTTTTTTTCTAAGACAAAGTCTCACTCTGTCACCCTAGGTAGAGTGCTGTGGCATCATAGCTCACAGCAACCTCAAACTCTTGGGCTCAAAGCAATCCTCTTGCCTCAAACATCTGAGTAGCTGGGACAACAGACTATAATGCCTGGCTAGTTTTCTATTTTTAGTAGAGATGGGGTCTTGCAGCTCGGTGCCTGTAGCTCAAGTGGCTAGGGCGCCAGCCACATACACTGGAGCTGCCAAACAACAATGATGATACTAAAACCAAAAAAGAAAAGAAAAGAGATGGGGTCTTGCTCTTGCTCAGGCTGATCTTGAACTCCTGAGCTCAGGCAATCCACCTGCCTCAGCCTCCCAGAGTGCTAGGATTACAGGTGTGAGCCACTGTGCCTGACTTATCTAAATGTTTTTGAGACAAGGTCTCACTCTGTTGCTCAGGCTAGAGTGCAGTGGCATCATCATAACTCATTGTAACCTCAGACTTTTGGACTTAAGAGATCCTTCTGCCTCAGGTTTCTGAATAGCTGGTCCTACAAGTTCTTCCTCACTTCTTCTTCTTCTTTTTTTTTTTTTAATAGAGATGGGGTCTTACTATGTTGCTCAGGCTGGTCTCAAACTCCTAGACCTCAAATGATCCTTCCACCTTGGCCTCTGAAAGTGAAAGTGCTAGGATTGGGTGGTGCCTATGGCTCAGCTGGCCCCATATACCGAGGGTAGTGGGTTCAAACCCGGCCCTAGCCAAACTGCAAAAAAATAGCCGGGTGTTGTAGCAGGTGCCTGTAGTTCCAGCTACTTGGGAGGCTGAGGCAGGAGAATTGCCTAAGCCCAAGAGCTGGAGGTTGCTGTGAGCTATGATGCCACGCACTCTACCAAGGACGATAAAGTGAGACTCTGTCTCTAAAAAAAAAAAAAGTGCTAGGATTACACACATGAGCAGCTCTGCCAGCCTAAGATATAATTTAATACAGTGAAATTCATCCTATATATACACATATATGTATATATATAGATTTTTTTTTTTTACAGTTTTTGGCCGGGGCCGGGTTTGAATCCACCACCAGTGTATGGGGCTGGCACTCTACTCCTTGAGCCACAGGTGCTGCCTGAAATTCATCCTTTTTAGGTATACAGGTCAATGAGATTTTAGCAGGCCTGGGCTGGGTTCGAACCTGCCATCCCAGGTGTATGTGGCCTGTGCCCTAACCACTGGAAGCTACGGGCGCCAAGCTGCACTCAATGAGTTTTTGACAAAAGTATAGTCATGTAACCACTACCACAATCAAGATATCAACTGTTGGCTCAGCGCCTGTGGCTCAAGCGGCTAAGGCGCCAGCCACATACACCTAAGGTGGCGGGTTCGAATCCCCAGCCCGGGCCCACCAAACAACAATGATGGCTGCAACCAAAAAATGGCCAGGCGTTGTGGCGGGCGCCTGTGGTCCCAGCTACTTGGGAGGCTGAGGCAGGAGACTCGCTTGAGCCCAGGAGTTGGAGGTTGCTGTGAGCTGTGATGCCACAGAACTCTACCCAGGGGGACAGCTTGCCGCCTCAAAAAGAAAAAAAAAAAAAAGATATCAACTGTTTCCTTTGCCTTCAAAATCCCCCATGTCCCTCTTAAGTCTGATTTTTGCCCCTTCAATTTTGTGTTCTACAAAATGTTCTAAGAATAGAATTATAAAGTATATCATCCATATGATGAAATATGACTATTTTTATAAAAAGAAAAGGATGAGCTCTAACGACTGATATGGAAAGATCTCCAAGCTATATCATGTGAAAAAAGCAAAGTGCCAAGCAGTTACTGCAGTGTGGTATCTTTTTTATTAAAAGTGGGGGGGGTGGGAGAGGTGAGTGCTAAAAATCTATGTTCATATTTGCTTGTGCCTAATAAAATTCTGGAAGATACATAATAAACAAAGAACAGTGATTTCCTGTAAGAGAGAACTGAGCAGATGGGGGACAAATATGGGATGGAGACTTTTTGCTATATACCATTTTATATTTCTGGCTTTTGAACCATGTGAATGTATCACGTAGTGACAAAATTAAATTCAAGAAGAATTCTAAAATACTGGAAAATTATAGCATATAATCAGAAGGCTGAGTAAAGAGTTCTAAGTTCTTTGTACAACCCCCCTCAATATCCAAGGGAATTGGTTCCAGGACTCCTGTGGATACCAAACTCCATGGATGCTCAAGTTCCTTATATAAAGTGGCATAGTTTTGCATACAACCCATGTACATCCTCCTATATACTTTATTTTATTTTATTTTTTATTTTTATTTATTTTGAAACAGAGTCTCATTTTGTTGCCCTCGGTAGAGTACCATGGCATCATAGCTCACAGCAACCTCAAACTCTTGGGCTTAAGTGATTCTCTTGCCCCAGCCTCCTGGTAGCTGGGACTACAGGCACCAGCCACAATGCCTGGCTATTTTTATAGATGGGGTCTTGCTCTTGCTCAGGCTAGTCTCAAATCTGTGAGCTCAGGCAATCCTCTTGCCTTGGCCTCCCAGAGTGCTAGGATTACAGAGGTGAGCCACTGCATGTGGCCTATTCTATATACTTTAAATCATCTATAGATTAATTATACCTAATACAATGTAAATACTATATAGTTGTCATACTACATTGTTTTCTTTGTATTATTTTCATCATTGTATTGTTTTTTGTTTGTTTGTTTGAGACAGAGTCTCACTCTGTTGTCCTCGGTAGAGTGCAATGGAGTCACACAGCTTACAGCAACCTCCATCTCCTGGGCTTAGGCGATTCTCATGCCTCAGCCTCCCAAGTAGCTGGGACTACAGGCACCCGCCATAACGACTGGCTATTTTTTGTTGCAGTTGCCATTGCTGTTTTAGCTGGCCAGGGCCAGGTTCAAACCTGCCACCCTTAGTATATGGGGCCAGTGCCCTACCCACTGAGCCACAGGCACTGCTCTCATTGTACTGTTTTTACTTAATTTTGTTTAAATTACCAGTTGGCTGAATCTTCAGATTTGGAACTGTGCATACAGAGGGTGACCGTTCTGTTCAGAACACTTATAGTATTGTATAGCTCAAGATATCATTAAGTATGCATAGCAAAATTTTCATGGTAATCACAAAAGAATAAAATTAGAGGGCGGCACCTGTGGCTCAGTGGTTAGGGCACCAGCCCCATATACCGAGGGTGGTGGGTTCAAACCCGGCCCTGGCCAAACTGCAACAACAACAAAAATTAGCCAGTCATTGTGGCGAGTGCCTTTAGTCCCAGCTACTCAGGAGGCTGAGGCAAGAGAATTGCCTAAGCCCAGGAGTTGGAGGTTGCTGTGAGCTGTGTGACCCCTCGGCACTCTACGGTACCCAGGAGCGATGAAGTGAGACTCTGTCTCTACAAAAAAAAAAAAAAAGAATAAAATTATAATGTATCAGTTCTGGGCAGTGTCTGTGGCTCAGTGAGTAGGGCACTGGTCCCATATACTGAGGGTGGTGGGTTCGAACCCGACCCCAGCCAAACTGCAACAACAACAACAACAACAACAAAAACAAAAATAGCCGGGTGTTATGGTAGGCACCTGTAGTCCCAGCTGCTCAGGAGGCTGAGGCAAGAGAATCGCGTAAGCCCAGGAGTTGGAGGTTGCTGTGAACTGTGATGCCATGGCACTCTACTGAGGGTGATAAAGTGAGACTCTGTCTCTAAAAAAAAAAAAAAAAGAATGTATTATTTCCAAACCAGTAGAGAGAGAATATAGAGAATATATGAGAAAGAAAAGAAAAAAATAATCAATTGGAAAAAATCCAAAATGAGACAAGCAAAGTGTTCGTGCGGGGAGGACTATAGAGAAAACTGTACAAATAGGAAGCACAGAGCAAGATGATGGAAAGAAGCACAAGTATATCATAATTACAATAAAATTAATCAGCAAAAGTGCCACTTAGAACAGAGATGCTTAAATTAAATTTAAAGTAAAAACAAAACCAATAATACATTGTTTATAACAGGCTCATCATAAGGCCACAGAAAGGATGAAAGTAAAAAAGACAGAAATGACTAAACTCAGACAAATACTAACAAAAGAAAGCTGAGGTAGTTATATTAATATCAGAGAAAATGGATTTTAAGACAAAAGCATTATTAGTGAGGAAGAAGTTTAAAAATATGCCAAACAAAAGGCTAAGTGTGGTGGCTCACGCCTATAATCCTAGCACACTGGAAGACCAAGGTAGGTAGATTGCCTGAGCTCATGAGTTCAAGAACAGCCTGAGCCAGAGAAGATGCTATCTCTAAAAATAGCTGGGCACTGTGGCAGGTGCCTGTAGTCCCAGCTACTTGGGAGTCTGAGACAAGAGAATCACTTAAACCCAAGAGTTTGAAGTTGCTGTGAGCTAAGATGCCATGGTACTCTACTGAGGGTGATAAGGTGAGACTGTCTCAAAAAAAAAAAAAAAAAAAAAAAGGCTCATCGCCTGTGGCTCAAGTGGCTAAGGCGCCAGCCACATACACCTAAGGTGGCAGGTTCAAATCCAGCCCGGGGCCCGCCAAACAACTATGATGGCTGCAACCAAAAAAAAATAGCTGGGTATTGTGGTGGGCGCCTGTGGTCCCAGCTACTTGGGAGACGGAGGCAGGAGACTCACTTGAGCCCAGGAGTTGGAGGTTGCTGTGAGCTGTGATGCCACAGAACTCTACCCAGGGGGACAGCTTGAGGCTCTGTCTTAAAAGAAATTAAAAAAAAAAAATTGCTGGGCGGCAACTGTGGCTCAGTGGGCAGGGTGCTGTCTCCATATACCGAGGGTGGAGGGTTCAAACCCAGCCCTGGCCAAACTGCAACAAAAAAATAGCCAGGCATTGTGGCGGGTGCCTGTAGTCCCAGCTACTCAGGAGGCTGAGGCAAGGGAATCGCCCAAGCCCAGAAGTTGGAGGTTGCTATGAGTTGTGACACCACAACACTCTACTGAGGGCAACAAAGTGAGACTCTGTCTCTAAAATAAATAAATAAATAATAATAATAATAAGCCAAACAGCTATAAGTACACAAAACTTGGGCTCGGCGCCTGTTTTTTTGGTTGTAGTACTTGTCATTGTCGTTTGGCAGGCCCAGGCTGGATTTGAACCTCCCATTCGACCCTGTATGTGGCTGGTGCCTGTAGCTCAAGCAACTAAGGCACCAGTCACATACAGGTTCACTGGCAGGTTCAAATCCAGCTCGGGCCTGCCAAACAACAATGACAACTACTACAACAACAAAAAAAAACAGCCAGGCATTGTGGCAGGTGCCTGTAGTCCCAGCTACTTGGGAGGCTGAGGCAAGAGAATCACTTAAGCCTAGGAGTTGGAGATTTCTGTGAGCTGTGATGCCACAGCACTCTATGCAGGGGGACAGCTTGAGGCTCTGTCTCAAAAAAAAAAGAAAAGAAAAGAAAAGAAAAGAAAACTTGGAAAAAATATAGAAGATCTGAAGAGTACAATTAACTGTTGGTTACACAATAGAACCCCAAACTTAAAAATTAGTTCCCAATTTTCTCAAACACCTGAGGAAAATTTAAATACTAGCCTATAAAGCAAGTTTTAGCAAATTTCAAAGAATTAATATAATACTGATAACATTCTCTGAAAATAGTGGAATTAAATTAGATGTTAATACCAAAGAAATAAAGAAAACATTTTCCATGTATTTAGAAACACACTACTAAAGATGTCAGTTCTCCCAAATTGATATATAGGTTTAATAAAATTCTACCCAAAGTCCACCAAGGTTTCACGTAGAGCAGACAAAACTGTTCTAAAATGTATACGAAAAGACAAAAGAACTGGAATAGCCAAAATAAATTTAAAAAAAGAATAGTAGAAGAAGCAGCCTACTCAATTTTAGGACTTTTTATAGAGCTAGACTAGTCCTGACTGTGTGATACTGGCAGAAGGATAGACACATAGATCAATGGACAGGACAGAGAACTCGAAAATAGACCTGCACAAAAATGCCCAACTGATTTTTCACAAAGGTGCAAAAGCAATTCAATGGAGGAGAGATAGCCTTTTCAACAAATAGTGGTGGACTAATTGGACATCCATAGGCAAAAAAACCCCATGAACCTTGACCTAAGTCTCATACTTTCTATAAATATTAACTCAAAATAGATCACAGACTTACATGTAAAGCACAAACCTTTTAGGAAAAAAATGGGAGAAAATATTTGAGATGTAGCACCAAGCAAAAATTTCTTTGACTTGATACTAAAAGCATGATCCATAGAAGGAAAAACTGAGAAACTAGACTATAAAAATAAAAAACTTTTGCTTTGTCAAAAGTTCTGTTAAGAAAATAAAAAGGCTACAAACCAAAGAAAATATTTGCAAACCACAGAGGACTAGTATCCAGAATATACAAAGAACTCTCAAAACTCAACAATAAAAAAAGACCCAATTATAAAATGGACTAAAATATATTTATTAACAGTTCACTTAATACCATATATAGATGGAGAATGAGCACATACAAAGGCACTTAATATCATTAGCCTTTAGGGAAATGCAATTAAATAAAATATTAAAGCAAAGTAAATAAAATATTAAAACATATCTCTAGTTTTCAATAAAACTTATGAGACAGACAAATAAAGAGTAAAAAAGGGCCTATAAATGGGGCTGGGGGAGTTAATTGAAACGGTCTCTCAGAAAGCCCAGATGTTGGACTTACTAGACAGAGACTTTAAAGTAGTTACTATAACTATGGTCAAAGAACTAAAGGAAACAATATCTAAAGAACTGCAGAGCATCACAAGAACGACAGAAGATATAGAATTATAAAAAGAAGACCAAATGGAAATTCCAGAGTTGAAAGCACAATAACTGAAATGAAAAAGGCACTAGAGGGGCTCAGCAGTAGATTCAAAGCTGCCAGAAAGAAGAACCAGGAAATTTGACGATAAGCCAATTGAGATATTCTTGTCTGAAAAACAGAGAGAAAAAGGATAAAGATAAATGACTAGGACTTCAGAGATGTGAGAAAGACCACAAAGTGCACCATTATGCACATAGTGGACATCTTGGAAGCAGAGGACAGAGGGAGAAAGAAAAAAAAGAATATTTGAAGAAACTGTGGCCCTAAACTTCCCAAATTTAGTGAAAGAATTAATCTACACATCTAAGAATCTCAACAAACTCTAAATATGATAAACTCAAAGAAATCCACATCTAGACATGTCGTACTTTTATTGTTGGAAGCCAAGTACAGGCAGGGCCCATAGCTCAGTGAGTAGGGCACCAGCCACATACACCCAGGCTGGCG
>NW_003852426.1:6942542-6944115 GCF_000181295.1 Otolemur garnettii
GTGATATGGTGTCACAGCTCACAGCAACTTCAAACTCTTGGGCTCAAGCGGTCCTCTTGCCTCAGCCTCCCTACTAGATAAGACTATAGGCACCCACCATGAAGCCCGGCTAATTTTTTCCATTTTTTAATTTTATTTATTTATTTTTTGAGACAGAGCCTCAAGCTATCCCCCTGGGTAGAGAGCCATGACATCACAGCTCACAGCAACCTCCAACTCCTGGGCTCAAGTGATTCTTTTGCCTCAGCCTCCCAAGTAGCTGGGACCACAGGGGCCCACCACAACGCCCAGCTATTTTTTGGTTGCAGCCGTCATTGTTGTTTAGCGGGCCTGGGCTGGATTTGAACCCATCACCTTAGGTGTATGTGGCTGGCACCTTGGCCACTTGAGCCACAGGCACTGAGCCTATTTTTTATTTTTAGTAGAGATGGGGTCTTGCTCTTGCTCAGGCTATTCTCAAACTCCTGAGCACAAGCAATCCACCTGCCTCCACTTCCCAGAGTCCTGGGATTATAGGTGTGAGCCTATATTCAATATAGGTGTCAATATTAGCAACTAACAGGGGGAAAAATTAAGATACTACTTACCATATAAGCAGTGGTGATAATGACATTGCTAGATTATATTTGATTTACAGCTTGCTTCTCAGTCTCTTCTCAATTCTGTGAGCTCTCCTCCAACCTTTTCAATAAATTACCTTTTTGCTAGAGGCAGGTAGAATTTTTTTTTTTTAATCTACAAGCAACAAAACCTACAAGTGTTATCTTGTAATAACATTATTATTTTAATGGGATCTTTGATTTAAAATATGTGTATTGGAGGTCCTCAAGGTCATCCCAAAAGTCTCATGATTTGCTAGAAGGAATTGTAGGACTCAGTATACAGCTGTACTCGTGGCTATGACTTATTATTATTATTATTATTATTTTGCAGTTTTTGGCTGGGGCTGGATTTGAACCCGCCATCTCTGGCATATGGGGCCAGCACCCTACTCCTTTGAGACACAGGCGCCACCCGGCTATGACTTATTATTATTATTTTAGAGACAGAGTCTCACCTTGTTGCCCTCGGTAGAGTGCTGTGGCGTCACAGCTCACAGCAACCTCCAGCCATTGGGCTTAGGCGTTTCTCTTGCCTCAGCCGCACAAGTAGCTGGAACTATAGGTACTCATTATAACACCTGGCTATTTTTTTTGTTGCAGTTTGGCCAGGGCTGGGTTTGAACCCGCTACCCTCAGTATATGGGGTCATCGCCCTACTCACTGAGCCACAGGTGCCACCTGGCTATGACTTATTATTAACATACCAAAAGGATATAGAACAAACTCAGCAAAGGGAAAAGTCCCATAGAGTGAATCCAAAGGAAACCAGCCTAAGCTTCCATAAGTCCTCTTCCAGGGGAGTCACACAGGACACATGTATTAATAATTCCCTCACTTGGGAGGTGCCTGTGGCTCAGGAGGTAGGGTACTGGCCCCATATACTGAGGGTGACGGGTTCAAACCCGGGCCTGGCCAAACTGTAACAAAAAATAGCCGGGTGTTGTGGCGGGCGCCTGTAGTCCCAGCTACTC
>NW_003852426.1:6945089-6946835 GCF_000181295.1 Otolemur garnettii
TGCATAGATCTTTAAAAGATAGCAGTCAGACCTGCATATTGCACATTCTTTCTGCCATATTGAATTGAAAGATAATTTGTTATAGACACTTTCTAATCCATTCACTTAGTTTTGGAATATCATTAAATTTAAATTAAATTTTATATTAATGTTTATGAAATTATATTTTTTAAAATTCAAATAATACAAGGCTTAAAAAATAAAACCAGAGACGCAAATCCTACTTCAGCCTAATTTCTGTTCCCACAATCCGAAAGCAACAGTTTCAAGCTCTGTAGTAGTTTCTTTCAGTGTATATGTCTTTTACTCTAAGCAATGTGAATTTACTGTTAGTTCTTGACTTTTCCATTTTATACATTACCTTTTCCCAATATTGTTTATTTTATTTTTTAATTTTGTTAAGATACAAGATCTTTGCTCACCGCCTGTGGCTCAAGCGGCTAAGGCCAGCCACATACACCAGAGCTGGCGGGTTCGAATCCAGCCTGGGCCTGCCAAACAATGACAACTGCAACCAAAAAAAAAAAATACAAAACCTTGCTCTGTTGCCCAGGCTGGATTACAGTGGCATGATCATAGTTTACTTCAACTCCTGAACTCCTGGGCTCAAGTGATCCTCCTGCCTCAGCTTCCTGGGTAGCTGAGACTACAGATGCATACCACCAGGTTTGGCTACTATTTTTCTTATTGTAGAGTCAGGGTCTTACTACATTGCCCAGGCTGGTCTCAAACTCCTGGCCTCAAGCAATCCTCCTGCTTCAGCCTCCCAAAGTGATGGGATTGCAAGTGTGAGCTACCACACCTGGCCCAAATATTTTTGTATAATAAGTTAGCTCACGCCTATAATCCTAGCACTCTGGGAGGCCGAGGCCAGTGGATAGTTTGATCTCATGGGTTCCAGAGCAGCCTGAGCAAAAAGCAAGACCACTGTCATTACTAAAAATAGAAAAACTGAGGCAAGAGGATTACTTGAACCTGAGAGTTGGAGGTTGCTGTGAGCTATGAATGCTACAGCACTCTACCCAGGGTGACAACTTGAGACTGTCTCAAAAAAACAAACAAACAAAAAAAACTTTTAGTTAAATCCCTATTCTATTTATCATTATTATGATTATGTAAATGCTTATGAATGAGCTTCAGGCACCATAATTATATTTATTTTCCAAGTGAGTTGCTGTCTTTCCTGGAATTAACAACTGCTTGTTTGAAAATTTTTATGTTCTATGTACACATTATTAAATCCATCTCCAAACTCTCCACCAGTATGGAAAAACCTCCTTTCATATGGCCAAATGTGTCTGGTAATCTATCCATTCCAATTGTTCTGGAGTTCTTTGTCCTCTTATCCTAATGGTTTCACTCTATGCCTGCCACACAACTCTTTTCCTGCCACTTACTTCCCTTTACCATAATCCTGGTGATATATTTTGCTTCTTTCTTGTATTCAACCCCATTTCTTGGATCCCATGTGTCTTATTTTTCCTGTTTTTTTTTCCTCCTTCACTATGTGAAAAATATTATCCTGTTACTTCCTTAGAGAGCATAGATCTTGCACATCTGAAAATGTTTTTATACTGTTCTCATATTTTCTCAATATTTTGGCTTGCCATAAATTTCTATATTTGAATCAACGTTCTCTCAGCATTTGAAGGGGTTTTTCTTTTTGAGACAGAGCCTCAAGCTATCCCCCTGGGTAGAGAGCCATGGCATCACAGCTCACAGCAACCTCCAACTCCTGGGCTCAAG
>NW_003852426.1:6947574-6950961 GCF_000181295.1 Otolemur garnettii
GGCTCAGCACCTGTGGCTCAAGCGGCTAAGGCACCAGCCACATACACCTAAGGTGGCGGGTTCGAATCCCCAGCCCGGGCCCGCCAAACAACAATGACGGCTGTAACCAAAAAATAGCCAGGCGTTGTGGTGGGCGCCTGTAGTCCTAGCTACTTGGGAGGCTGAGGCAAGAGACTCGCTTGAGCCCAGGAGTTGGAAGTTGCTGTGAGCTGTGATGGCATAGCACTCTACCCAGGGGGATAGCTTGAGGCTCTGTCTTTAAAAAAAAAAAAAATTCTCTTCTTTCTTCTCGCGCTCTCTCTCTCTTTCTTTTCTTTCTTTCTTTCTTTTTTTTTTTTGAGACAGAGTCTTATTATGTTGCCCTCAGTAGAGTGGTAGACTGCATGGCATCACAACTCATAGCAGCCTCAAACTCTTGAGCTTAAGCAATTTTCTTGCCTCAATCTCCCACATAGCTGGGACTACAGGCGCCCACCACAACACCAGGCTATTTTTTTGGTTGTAGTTGTCATTGTTGTTTGATAGGCCTGGGCTGGATTTGAACCTGCCAGCTCTGGTGTATGTGGCTGGCGTCCTAGCTGCTTAGCCACAGGCACCCAGCCTTTCTTCTCTTTTCTGTCTTATTTTCCATCTCCTTTTCTCTCTAGGAGATTTCTTCAATTTCACCTCATTTTTCCATTATAGACTTTTTAAATTTTTTATATTTTTGATTTTTCAGACTTTGTTCTTCTTTTCTGACTCCTTTCCCTTCTTTCTTTTCTCTCTTTCTTTCTCTCTCCCCTTTCCTTCTCTCTCTTTTTCTTTTCTTTTCCTTTCTTTCTTTCTTTTTTTTTTTGGAGACAGAGCCTCAAGCTATTGCCCTGGGTAGAGTGCTGTGGGTCACAGCTCACAGTAACCTCCAACTCCTGGGTTTAAGTGATTCTCTTGCCTCAGTCTCCCACATAGCTGGGACTACAGGCACCCACCACAATGCCTGGCTATTTTTCGGTTATAGTTGTCTTTGTTGTTTGGTAGGCCTGGGCTGGATTTGAACCTGCCAGCTCTGGTGTATGTGGCTGGTGCCTTAGTAGCTTGAGCTATAGGTGCCGAGCCTCTCTCTTTTTCTTAATGATATCGTGCTCTGATTTCATAAACGATACTTTTTTAGGCTATTAGAGATTTTTGTTTGTTAAAAACTTTTTGGTTCTCTGTATTGCCTATTTTCATTCTTTTGTTTTGAACTCTGAACTTAATGATATGTTTCTCATGTATCTGTTGGTTCTTGCTTGACTAATGTTAAGAGGCAGTTTCTTTTTAAAAGCTGTTTAAGGCTCAGTGCTCCTAGCTAAGTGGTTAGGCGCTGGCCATATGCACTGGGGCTGGTGGGTTTGAACCCTGCCCCGGCCTGCTAAACAACAATGACAACAACAACAACAAAATAGCCAAGCGTTGTGGTGGGCACCTGTAGTCCCAGCTACCTGGGAGGCTGAGGCAAGAGAATCACTGAAGCCCAAGAATTTGAGGTTGGTGTGAGCTGTGTCACCATAGCACTCTACCAAGGATGACATAGTGATACTGTCTCAAAAACAAACAAACAAAAAAAGCTCTTTAAAAATCTCTGTGTTGGCTTGGTGCCTGTGGCTCAAGTGGCTAAGGCACCAGCCACATACACCTAAGATGGCGGGTTCGAATCCAGCCCAGGCCCACCAAACAACAGTGATGGCTGCAACCAAAAATCGGCCAGGCATCGTGGTGGGCACCTGTGGTCCCAGCTACGTGGGAGGCGGAGGCAGGAGACTTGCTTGAGCAGAGGAGTTGGAGGTTGCTGTGAGCTGTGATGCCATAGCACTCTACCCAGGGGGACAGCTTGAGGCTCTGTCTCAAAAACAAAAAACAAAAAACAAAACCCCCCCAAAATCTCTGTGTTTAGGACGGCACCTGTAGCTCAGTGAGTAGGGCATTGGCCCCATATACTGAGGATGGTGGGTTCAAACCCGGCCCCGGACAAACTGCAACAAAAAAATAGCCAAGTGTTGTGGCGGGCGCCTATAGTCCCAGCTACTCGGGAGGCTGAGGCAAGAGAATAGCATAAGCCCAAGAGCTGGAGGTTGCTGTGAGCTGTGACACCACAGCACTCTCCTGAGGGTGATAAAGTGAGACTCTATCTCAAAAAACAAACAAAACAACTCTGTGTTTGGGGCGGCGCCTCTGGCTCAGTGAGTAGGGCGTTGGCCCCATATACTGAGGGTGGTGGGTTCAAACCCGGCCCCAGACAAACTGCAGCAAAAAAATAGCCAAGTGTTGTGGCAGGCGCCTGTAGTCCCAGCTACTCATGAGGCTGAGACAAGAGAATCACCTAAGCCCAAAAGCTGGAGGTTGCTACTAGCTGTGATGACACAGCATTCTACCAAGGGTGACAAAGTGATACTCTGTCTCAAAAACAAACAAACAACAACAACAACAAAGCCTCTGTGTTTGGGGGAAGAGACAAGGAATGCTTGATATCCGGTGGGCTTCAGTGTTGGGGGTCAGTTGTCCTAGTTCTCTGAACCCATTTGACCTGGTTGGATTACTCAGCTGAGCTAGAAAGTTCAACAGAGAGAGGCACAGTGGTAATTGAAAGTAAAAATGAATGGAAACTGGAAATAAAACTGGAGCAGCGCTGGCAGAGTGAATGGACAGCAAAGTAACTTGCATAAGTTTCAGTATAATAAAGATAAATTCTCAGGTGCCCATACTGAGTGGTTAGGGCACTGGCCACATGCTCTGGGGCTGGTGGGTTCAAACCTGACTTGTAAGGATTAAGTGTGATTATTTACAGAAAATGTTTACTGGGCTGGGTGTGGTGACTCATGCCTGTAAACCCAGCACTCTGAGAGGCTGAGGTGGGTGGATCCCTTGAGCTCAGGAGTTGCAGACTAGGCTGAGGAAGAGTGAGACCCTATCTCTACTAAAAATAGAAAATTTTGCCACATTCTTATGGGCCTTGTAGATTTTCTGGCCTTACAGGCCTGTAGGTTCCTCCCTACCCCTTTAAAGACCCTTTCTTCCCACTCTGCACTCCATATAAGACAAAAAGTAACAAGTTGGATTTTTTTGGGGGCAGTTTTTGGCAGGGACCAGGTTTGTACCTGCCATCTCAGGCATATGGGGATGGCGCCCTACTCCTTGAGCCACAGGCACCGCGGTATTTTTTCCTTTTTTTTTTGAGACGGAGCCTCAAGCTATCCCCCCCTGGGTAGAGTGCTATGGCATCACAGCTCACAGCAACCTCCAACTCCTCTGCTCAAGCAAGTCTCCTGCCTCCGCCTTCCAAGTAGCTGGGACTACAGGCGCCCACCACAACGCCTGGCCATTTTTTGGTTGCAGCCATCATTGTTGTTTGGCGGGCCCGGGCTGGGGATTCGA
>NW_003852426.1:6951037-6960296 GCF_000181295.1 Otolemur garnettii
TTTTTTTTTTTTTTTTTTTTGAAGACAGTGCTCTGTCTCCTGCTAGAGTGCAGTGGCATCATCATAGCTCACTATGCTCTCAAACTCCTTCCTCTCTCAATGAGGAGGAGCTACTCAGGAGGCTCCTGCCTCGGCCTCCTGAGTAGCTGGGACTACAGACACAGCATGTCTCTATGCCCAGCTAATTTTTAAAAAATTTTGTAGAGACTGGGTCAAAACTATGTTGACCCATATGTTGACTATGTTGCTCAAGCTGGTCTCAAACTTCTGGCTTCAAGCAATCCTCAAGCCTCCCAAAGTGCTAGAATTACAGTCATGAGCCACCATATTAGGTCAAAGTGGATCTTTTATTGAACTCTTCCATCATCGGCATTCATAAATAGGTCTTTTTCCTATCTTCAGAGAGGAATCCTCGTATTCTGTAACATCCACTAATCCATTGCTTCTCAAATTTTAATATGCAAATGAATTGCCTTGGGAGAGTTTGTTAAAATGCAGGTTCTGGTTTGGGAGGTCAAGGGTGGTACCTGTGATTCTGTGGGATTTTTTGTTGTTGTTTGTTTGTTTGTTTTTTGGCTGGGGCTGGGTTTGAACTCACCACCCCTGGCATATGGGGCTGGTGCTTTACTCCTTTGAGCCACAGGCGCCGCCGTAATTCTATGTTTTTAAGCACTTCTCGGGGACACTAATTTTACTGGTTCTTGGACAACAATCTGAGCAGCAACTTTCTAATAGAAACCTGGCTTCCAGTGTTCTGTGATTGGGGGAAATGCACAAGACCGTCAGGGATTTTGATCCATAAAAACATTTTTTTCCCCAACTCTCCACTAAAAGAATGGACTAGAAATATTTTCATGGTATTTTCTCTCAGTTTACGGACACCATCAGATCCCAGCACTTTGTATCAGCTTTCTTATCCCTCCTTATCAGCCTGAAAAGTGAAATATGGTGTGTTGGGGGTGGGGAAAGTGAGGGAAGAAGCAGGTATGCAGAGTTTCACTTAAATTTCCATTTTCAGCTGGGTGTGGTAACTCATACCTGTAATCCTAGCACTCTGGGAGGCCTAGACGGGTGGATAGCTTGAGTTCATGAGCTGGAGACCAGCCTGAGCAAAAGTGAGACCCCCAACTCTACTAAAAATAGAAAAACTGAGGCAAGAGGATCGCTTGAGCCCAAGAGTTGGATGTTGCTGTGAGCTAGTATGCCAAAGCACTCTACCCAGGGCAACAGCTTGAGACTTTGTGTCAAAAAAAATTTTTATTTCATTTTCAGCATGGTACCTTATCTCTGCCCTCATTGGTTCCTGGTGTCCCCAAGTCCAGAACCTCTTTAGTTCATTTTCTTGAGTTGGTAAATTTCATCTGTTGATACTTTTCTTCATTCTTTTTGTTCTTGTGGATTTTTTATCCTTTACTAACATAAAAGTGAAGTTGGGGAAGAAGTGGGAACAAATTCACGTGCTCAAGCCACATACATATTTTAAACATGTATTGTTAAACTTCCAGGAAAATGTCCCTCCCATTGTGGACTACTTTTTTTATTGTGCAGAATGTAGATTATAAATTGAGTTTAAATCTGCCATCATTTCATTGTTTTCTATTGCTCCACCTTTACTGTATTTCTTTTTTTTCCCTTCTCATCTTTTAAATTGGTTGAATTTTTTTATTATTGTTTTTTTCTTCTCTACTAGATTGTGAATTATACCCTCATTTTTTTTCATTCTTTCAATGAGTAGTCTAAAATTTGCAACAGGTATTCTTTACCAACTTTATACTAAAATTTATGTAAAATAAAAGACAGTTATTCTGTACAGTTTGATGACTTAATTTTTTTTCTTCCTTTCTTCCCATTGAAGTGGTACAGTGTTCTTAGAGGCATTGCAATACCAGATCAATTCAAGGAGTGGACAGAGTAAGCTCTTATTCCATCTCCTTGCACCAAAAATCTATTTAATAAATTGTCCTCAGATAAGCTTGGTGCCTGTAGCTCAGTGGCTAGGGCGCCAGCCACATACACTGGAGCTGGCAGGTTCAAATCCATCCTGGGCCTGCCAAACAACAATGCCAACTACAAACAAAAAATAGCCAGGCATTGTGGCAGGCACCTGTAGTCCCAGCTACTTGGAAGGTGGAGGCAGGAAAATCACTTAAGCCCAGAACTTTGAGGTTGCTGTGAGCTGTGACGCCATGGCATGCTACCCAGGGCGACAGCTTGATACTCTGGCTCAAAAAAAAAAAAAAAAAAGAATTGTCCTCAGACAAAAAAATGTATCAGATATTAAACTGATAAGAAATGATACTACACTTGATCTTAGCCAAAATGCTTAAAAGAGATGTTTGATGTTTTGGCAAATGTATACATCTATGTTTCTCCACAATCACAATCGACTTACAGAATGCTTCTATCACTCTTAAAAGTTCCCTCATACTCTTTTGTAGTCTATATCCCCTCCACCTCTAGGCAACCACCATTCTGCTTCCTGACACTACAGATTACTTTGCATTTTCAAGAATTCCATATAAATGGAAAGATACATTTTGTTACAATAGGTATTCTTGAATAATCAAAGGCTGATATATTCTTTAATTTTGCCCTTTTCTCAGATAATGCAAAGACCTTAAAATAATTTAAAATTGGAATTCTTTAATATCCTCTAATCCATTGCTTCTCAACTTTAACATGCATATAAATCATCTGCAGAAATCTTGTTAAAATGCAGATTCTGGGGCCCGCTCTGGTAGCTCACGCTTGTAATCCTAGCACCCTGGGAGGTGGAGGCGGATGGATTGCCCTGAGCTCAGAGGTTCGAGACCAGAATGAGCCAGAGTGAGACCCTGTCTCTACCAAAAACAAACAAACAAACAAACAAACAAATAACAACAAAAAACACGGGTGTTCTGGCAGGTGCCTGTAGTCCCAGCTACTTGGGAGGCTGAGGCAAGAGAATCACTTAAACCAAAGAGCTAGAGGTTGCTGTGAGCTATGACTCCATGGTACTCTACTGAGGGCCACAAAGTGAGACTCTGTCTCAATCAAAAAGAAAGAAAGAAAGAAAAATAAAATAAAATAAATCCTTCAAACTAAGAAGATTGAAAGCTAATTGAAAGCAAAACTAAAAAAAAAAATGCAGGTTCTGGTTTGGCATGTGCTATTATGTGCTATTATTTTTGTATATTTTCTCTCCCTTTAGTAAAATCATACGAAGAAGATGACTACTTATAGTGTTGGTTCTTTTGCCAAAATATGAAAACAAGTTATGTTTTACGGTGCCTTGACTTCACTCAGAGTGTAGAGTTTAGGATTTAATAGAAATGCTAAAGATTGACTTGACAAGACATTAAATCAGTTTGAACAATTTATATTTGCCACATACTATTGCTTTCAGGCTTGTGGTTTAGCATTCCACTGATACATGGTAAAAATTTCTAGCTAGACCAAAGAAGATAATGTAAGCCATACTAGACGGATTATTTTATTTTATTTTATTTTTTAAGACAGAGCCTCAAGCTGATGCCCTAGGTAGAGTGCCGTGGCATCACAGCTAACAGCAACCTCCAATTCCTGGGCTCAAGCGATTCTCCTATCTCCTCCTCCCAAGTAGCTGGGACCCGCCACAACGCCCGGCTATTTTTTGGTTGCAGCTGTCATTGTTGTTTGGCGGGCCCGGGCTGGATTCGAACCTGCCAGCTCAGGTGTATGTAGCTGGCACCTTTAGCAGCTTGAGCCACAGGCGCCGAAGCCCTAGATGGATAATTTAAGCCATGGTGTAGCACACTCTTGCCTGACTAGACCATAATGTATGCAACTATTCAAGTCATTTCTCTCATCTAAAAATCATTAGGGACTACTGCCCCTTCACATCCAGTTCCTTACCCAATAGCCTCCATGCTTTGACTTTATTTTACCTTTCCAGTCTTGTCTTTCCATCTCCCATTTTTGTGTTAAATATGGGAACCTGCTATTTCCTGAAAATAATCTTATACTGTTTCACCTGTGAAGGCAGCATACCCAAAATGGAGTCAGAGTAAGCGTCAAACCGAAATTTACTGTTTTCTTGTAAATCTGTTCTGAGAAATAAAAAAAATATATGATAGCCAGATCTCAGTTAAGCCAAGATTTGGTTTACATCCCTATAAGGACAGTAATCTTGAACGCTGTTTGTTCATTGTTCCTGCTTTCTTCTGTTTTTTTCTTCCTATAAAACTCACACACTCATCTAGTTCACTGATGCTCCTTTCTATTTTGCAATTGGGATGCTGCCCAGTTTATAAATTGCTAATAAAAGCCAATTAGATCTTTGGAATTGAATTGGTAAATTTGACACATATTTCTCTTTGCTCATGTTAGTGGCTAACTACCATGTTTCTAGCTGACACCCTACCTAGGCTTTAAGGTGGAGTTCAGAGGGCCCCTTCTTCACAAAGCCTTCCCTGGTCTCCAAACAGACAAACTCACTCTCTCCTCCAAATTTTGCTACTTTGTTTGCATCTTGCTTGAGGTACTTATATTTTGTGTCATGTTCTAGTCATTAATAGACTTGCTTTACTCTGTGGTTACATTATAAGTGCCTTCAAGTCTGAGAGCATACCCCTTTCACTTTTGTGGCCTTTACAGAGGTAAAATAGAAACTTACTAGCAGCTCAAGTAACATGTTAGTGTGACTAAAGGAAGCTCCAGAAAACTGGAGCTGATATCATTTCCATAATCCTAAGCACCCCAAGCTCTGAGAAGAGCTCCTAAGCAATCCTTTGTCACCTATTAATCTGCAATGATTGTACCAGCATTGTGAAAACCCCCCAAGTTTGAACTTAGATCCACCTCCAATCTTCTCCTTTATTCCTTTTTTTTTTTTTTTTGCAGTTTTTGGCAGGGCTGGGTTTGAACCTGCCACCTCTGGTATACGGGGCTGGTGCCCTACTCCTTTGAGCCATAAGCGCCACCCATTCTCCTTTATTCTTATGTCCAAGCAGTCATAAAAGTGTTGCTTTGTCTTCTGATTTCTAATTTGTCCCTTGTTTTCTACAACCTCTTCCAACATGCTGGTTAATGTCTAGCCAATTTACCAATAGTAAATTCTTACTGGTTTATCAGATCCCCTGCTCTACTTTATCCAATACATAATGGGGATAACAATAATACTTATTTCATAGATAAATGAGATATAGTACGCATATTGGACCTATTTTGTATATGCATACATTCTATTTGGAGAATCACCTCCTGTCCATGTTTTTGGATTCTAGGAGTGAATACATGACCAGACTTCACCACTGTAGCATGACCCTCTGGCCTTAGCTATTGGTTCAGGATGGGTGAGAGTTTGGAAGATACAATGTCCTGATGATGTAATTTGAGTCCCTTGATTTGATCTTACCTATAGCCAGTTGTACCCCTGGACTTTCTGGTTGTCAGGGTTGACTTTCCTTTATTAAACTAATTTGAGTTGCTTTTCTGTTAAGTCCAACAAAGATCTTTGATAAACGGTATGTAAAACACTAAGCATATGGGAAGTGGAGTCAGGAGGATTGCCTGAGCTCAGGAGTTCAAGACTAGCCTGAGCTAGAGTAAGACCCCCGTCTCTAAAAATGAAAGCCAGGCATTGTGGCGGGCGCCTATAGTTCCAGCAACTCAAGAGGCTGAGGCACGATGATCTCTTGAGGCCAAGAGTTTGAGATTGCTGTGAGCTATGATGCCATAGCACTCTTGGCACTCTACCCCAGGCGACTGAGTGAGACTCTGTCTCAAAAAACAAACAAACAAACAAAAAAACTACTAAGCATAATGCCTCGCATGTGTCAGGTATTATTTTTACTATTCCTGTACCCTTGCCATTCCTCCCAACCAATTCAAACTTTTCCTTTTTTTTTTTTTTTTTTTTTTGAGACAGAGCCTCAAGCTGTCCCCCTGGGTAGAGTACCATAGCATCACAGCTCACAGCAACCTCCAACTCCTGGGCTCAAGTGATTCTCTTGCCTCTGCCTCCCAAGTAGCTGGGACTACAGATGCCTGCCACAATGCCTGGCTATTTTTTGGTTGCAGCCATCATTGTTGTTTGGCAGGTCAGGCTGGATTCGAACCCACCAGCTCAGGTGTACGTGGCTGGTGCCTTAGCCGCTTGAGCTACAGGCTCCAAGCCTTCATTATTATTCTTTACATATTGTTCCTTTGCCTGGGCTGCCCTGTCACCAACCCACTAATGCCATTCTATACTTTCTTCACCAATTCATATCCATCACTATTCAGAACGTGGCTAAGGAAGCCTCCCATTCTCAGAGTCTTGCCTCTGCTTCCCAAGTAGCTGGGATTATAGGTGCCCCCCATAACGCAGGGCTATTTTTTGGTTGCAGCTGTCATTGTTGTTTGGCAGGCCTGGGCTATATTCGAACCCACCAGCTGGGGTATATATAGCTAGTGCCTTCGCTGCTTGAGCCACAGGCGCTGAGCCTTTACATACAATTATTTGGAATTGTTCTTTGTAGTTTGAGATTTTGGCATTGTTTTCCAAAGAAACTTGAACACTGTTAGACATACACTCAGTGGACAATAAATATTTTTTTTAGGAATAAATGAATGGAACTAAACTTAGAGGGTGTGGTATTTTAGTTAAGATTTTTTTTTTTTTTTTTTGAGACAGTCTCATTTGTCACCCTCCATAGAGTGCTGCTGTGTCACAGATCATAGCAACCTCAAACTCTTAGGCTCAAGCAATTCTCTTGTCTCAGCCTCCCAAGTAGCTGGGACTACAGGCACCCACCACAACGCCCAGCTTTTTTTTTTTTTTTCTGAGACAGTTCTTGCTCTTGCTCAGGCTGGTCTCAAATCCGTGAGCTCAGACAATCCACCTGCCTCAGACTCTCAAGTGCTAGGATTACAGGCGTGAGCTACCGCTCAGTCTTAAGACCTGTTGTTCCTTCTCCATTTTCTAAAGAAAACTTTATATTCTTTTTTTTTTTCTTTTTGCAGTTTTTGGCTGGGGCTAGGTTTGACCCCATCACCTCCAGTATATGGGGCTGGGGTCCTACTTCTTTGAGCCACAGGTGCTACCCAGAAAACTTTATAGTCTTGAACCATTTTCACTACAGCATAAAAATATCACAATGTTTCTGACCTCTGCCATTCCTCCCAACTGTAGTTTCAGAATTCTTTTGGTCAACCATCTAAGGGAGGAATATTTTATTTAAAATAATTTAACCATCAGCCAAGGCCTATTTTTTTCTTTCTTCCTTTTTTTTTTTTTTTTTTAAGACAGTCTCAGTGCCGTGGCATCACACAGCTCACAGCAACCTTCAACTCCTGGGCTTAGGCAATTCTCTTGCCTCAGCCTCCCAAGTAGCTGGGACTACAGGTGCCCACCACAACGCCCGGCTATTTTTTGTTGCAGTTTGGCCAGGGCCGGGTTTGAACTTGCCACCTTTGGTATGTGGGGCCAGCGCCCTACCCACTGAGCCACAGGCGCTGTCCCCTATTTTTTAAATCATACATATTTTATTAATCCAGTAGATATTTCATATGACCCTTCAGAGGTTTCTAGGCTTGGTAAACTAATGATAATAGTAAAGTGTTAACAAAGGTATCTTTTTTTTTTTGAGACAGAGTCTCACTATGTTGCCCTTGGTGTAGTGTCGTGAAGTCATAGCTCACAGAAACCTCAAACCTTTGGGCTTAAGCGATTGTCTTGCCTCAGCCTCCCAAGTAGCTGGGACTACAGGTGCCCACCACAATACCTGGCTATTTTTTGGTTGCAGTTTTCATTGTTGTTTAGCAGGCCTAGGCTGAGCTTGAACCCGCCAGCCCCAGTGTAATTGGGCCAGCACCCTACCCACTGAGCTACAGGCACCGCCAACAAAGGTATCTTGAGATGCTAAAAAAAAAAAGAAAATGTGTTGGGGGATAGAATGGAGCCTTTTTGTTTCAATATCCTCTTTGTTTTAAATGGCAAAATATTTTCTTATTTCAAACAGGTTAGTTTCTACTTAGAGATGATTTTTAAAAACAACTATTTGGGCTCAAAAGTCCATGCCTTCATTTTTTGAACTTTATTGTTGTATGGTTTAATGGAAAGGGCAAAGGCTGCTGAATTTAAGTTCTTTAAAATAGCTAAAGATTAAAGTGAATTAAATTTAGTCCTCTGGGATTTTTGATACATGTTCCAAATTTGTTTTTAATGACATAATTGTTCAATGTTACATTTAAGATTACATCATAGGAAACTGGTCATATGTGCAGTTACACCAACAGAAACCTATTCCAAATGTCAAAAATGAAAGTGAGGACAACTGTAATCATACCATTAAAAAGCAGAAGTTGAAAATGAAGGAGAAATACTAGGTTGAATAAGATCTTAACAGGAAAGCTTTGAATAGAAAAACCTGAAAAAAATCACCTGCATTAGGTTGATTTAATGCATTTTCAACCGCATTTAAATTCTTATTTTACTTACAAGTGGAGACCAATGCATTTCTCTCAAGGTATTTATTCATTCGTTTTAGTGAAAAAGGATAGCTCACAATCACACAGATGGGAATTGTGGTAAACAAAATTTGAGAACATCCATCACGAAGTAAGTTACTAGTCTTATGCACAAATGGTTATTATATTTCATGTTTTAAAAGAACAAAGAATTTAGTATTCTTATTTCTGTTAGTTTTCAGATGTTATTTTTCCCTTAACTGAAAGTACTGTAATTGCAATTCCCTTGCCTCTGGGGCTTTCTCTTCCACAATTAATCATTTTTTTCTTCTACACCTTCCCTCCAAATGATTATTCCCCTTAGCTTTAGAACATTTGACATTAATTCATGCTACTTCATCTTCATAGCTTTCAAAACATTGCCCTGTTCCTTGCTTAGCTTCACAAGCCAGTCTCCTTTCTTTAAAAAAATTGGTTAACAGAAATATTTCTGCACTACTTCTTTGCCACAGTAGTTTTCCTATCTACTGGGAAAATGTCTAAACAAATTAGCTTCCTCACTTTAATCAAATTTTCAAATTTAAACCCCTATATAATTTAAATTCCTTAGAATAACAAACATCCATACTTTGAAAATAGCAATATGTTTAGTTTAGATGTTTGAAAGACTAGCATTCTAACACTTTATCCTTCATCTTCCTAACTCCAAAGTCCATTTCCTTGTTAATCAAACCAAGTAAGAAATTTTTTGTGTCTGACCATCTACATCACAGTACTGGCAGAAGAAACATTTTCTTTTTCTTTTTTTTTTTTTCTTTGAGACGGAGCCTCAAGCTGTCCTCCTGGGTAG
>NW_003852426.1:6962207-6978825 GCF_000181295.1 Otolemur garnettii
CTCGGCGGCCGGCCCGCCCGCGCCAGGGGCCCCGAACGGTGGGGCCGGGCCGGCGGCTGAGGTAATGGGGGGCGGCAGCGGGGCCGGACAGAGCGGGGGCGGGGGCAGCGGGGCCTACGGGGACCACGGACTACACGGGGGAGGAACTGAAGAAGCTGGGGGCTTCTTGAGCGGGGCGGGGACCGTGCGAAAGCACTCCCCTGGAGCGGAGGCGGCGGCAGGGAAGGAGAAGGCGGGTGAAGGGGGGAGCTGAAAAGCGAGGACCCCCTCCCGCAGGCGCCATCTTGTCTCCCCCCCGGCTGTGGAAGCCGAGCCGCTAAGCCCCGCCCCCTCCACGCTTTCCAATTGGCCAGAGCAGAGGAGCGTTCCGCCCCCGGGGTATCGCTTCGCCCTCCTTCTGTTCCTGACGGGCAGGTGAGGCGGCCAATGGGCTCTCGCTTCTCTGCCCCGCTCCGTCGCGGCGCTTGCTTTCTCTGTCTGAGGGTCGGACTCCGCGTCAGTCTGTCTCTGGTGCGCTTGCCCTTTTCTCTCTGAGGAGATGTTATTACCCTCCTTTCTTCGCGGGGTCAAGATTCTTCTGGAAGAGGTGCCCCCTTAAAGGGGCAGGAGCATTGGCTGGGGTTCTCCCTTGTCTTATGAGTATCTCGTGTGGGTCGCAGGGGATACACTCTAATTGCAGAAACGCCTCGTTCTTCGGGGACCTGGGGGTGGGGTGGGCGAGTGGGGGCTCGGAGCGCTGGGGGAGTCTCGGAGGTGGGGGTGGGGTTTTGGAGAGATCGTGAAGGTGTACTGTGTGGGAAGGGTTGCGTAGGTTGAGAAACTCCCGCCAAAAATCTCTTTGTAGAAGACTGTAAGCTCTTTGTGGGCGAAACTCGCTTCATTTCCCTCAACAGCAGCCCTTCCTCGCTCGGGTTTCTCTCTGGTGTCTAGACGCTTGAATAGGACAGAAGACGCACATATAATAGATACTTGCTGCTTAGTTGAGGTGCCTGAGTTGCAGGGAAGGTAGCGGGTGGGGAGGAAGACTACAAAGCGGCTTTAATGAGAGCCGCACCGCCTTCAGGTTGATACTGAGGTAGATATCCTCACCTTTCCTATGGCCTCCATACCTTCGGAAGGTGGGTTATAAGGCAGGTCTTTGGGTCCCTGCTGCCCCCAGGGACTAAACTTTGTTAGGAATCTAGCGGCCAAGGGCCTCTGGAGCCCGTGGTAGAAGATAGTGAGTTGCTATGATGGTACTGTTTCCTTTGATTTCAAATGGGGTGTTTGCCTGCCTGGCTGGCACTGTTTCTCACCCAAATTGGTTTCGTTTTGTTGGTTCAGTTACATTTTGGGATTGGAAGGCCTTTTTAAATAAAGATGTTAATAATGCCTTATTAAATAAATAGCAACCTGGGCGGCGCCTGTGGCTCACTGAGTAGGGCGCCGGCCCCCTATGCAAAGGGTGGCGGGTTCAAACCTGGCCCTGGCCAAACTGCAACAAAAAATAGCCGGGCATTGTGGCAGGCACCTGAGGTCCCAGCAACTCAGGAGACTGAGGCAAGAGAATCTTCAAGGCCCAAAAGCTGGAGGTTGCTGTGAGCTGTGATGGCACAGCACTCCACCAAGGGCAAGAAAGTGAGACTCTGTCTCTAAAATGAATAAATAAATAGCAACCCTTAATAGGTAGATTACCCCTATTTTACTGATGGAGTGTGGAGGCACAGAGAGATTGTGACTTTTTCCAGGTCATGTAGGGCCAAGATTGCCCCGGAGTCTCTTTTTGTACCAGACCATTGTATCTCTGTGGTGTTCTTACCTCCCAGTGAGAGGAGTTGAACAGATCAGAAGATTTGGGTTCAGATTGGAGTTTTATCACTTACTAGCTTTTGCTTGAGTGACATCTTTCTATCTCCTCTGTCTCCCAAGGTAGTTGTGAAGTATGTTAAAAGTAAGAGGGCTAGGCAGTACCTGTGACTCAAAGGAGTAGGGCGCTGGCCCCATATGCCGGAGGTGGCGGGTTCAAACCCAGCCCCGGCCAAAAAACTACCAAAAAAAAAAAAAAAAGTAAGAGGGCTTTGCAGTTTGTAAAAATTTGCTAAACTGTCACCATCTTTTCCTCCTTGAAATCTCCCAAGTTCATATCTTTCCAAGTCTGCCCACACAATGAAACACCATATCCCCAAAGGGCTTTCCTGGTGGTGATGACCTCAACTACTATAGCTCCTTATGAGCTTGTTGCAGTTCCCTCCATCCAGAGCATGATGTGGGAAACCTGAAGCTTTCTCTTTGCTATATGAAGGCAAACTAGATGGCAGTAATTTGGGAGAGAAGGACTTTTTTTTTTTGCAGTTTTTGGCCGAGGCTGGGTTTGAACTTACCACCTCCAGCATATGGGGCCAGAGCCCTACTCCTTTGAGCCACAGGCGCCGCCCCAGGGAGAGAAGGAGTTTTAAAGTAACAATGCATGGAGAAGTTTACCTTAGCTACTGTCCAGATCACTTCTTGAGTACAAGGAGGGTCCCAGATAGGTCACTTAAATGTCAGAGTTCTCTGGGAGCCAAAGCTTCCAGGGTTTCTGCTTGGAAATATATTAGCCAGTATATTTTGGATGCTGTCTTTTGCAAAGAATACCCTGTGTTTGCAGAAAATACCCTTCATACTATAGTTTGAAATCCTTAGACTACATGTGATACGCATTCTGGATGCTTTCTCTTCACCCATGGGTCAAGGAATAGGGTTTCTGATCATAAGGTGGGTTGGGAGAGGGCTCTAGACCTATGAAGTTTTGATCTTCTGTTGGCCCTGTATTCTTGTACAGAAGTTGAAGATGGATGCTATGCTTTTTTTTTTTTTTTTTTTGAGACAGACTCTTACTCTGTTGCGGGCTAGAGTGTTTTACCCTCAACCTTGCTTACGTGGATGCTATTCTTGGTTGTTTTTTTTTTCCTAAAGCCTTAATTACCTTCTCCTTTTCCACAGTTAGTGGTCCTACAGCCTATGTACATCACTAAAACATTAGCTTTTTCCCCATGTCATGTTGTAATGTGTTTACTTTTCTATCCTTTCAGACAGGTCTTTGAAGGCAGGGATCATGAGTGTTTGATTTCTCCTTTCATTCAACTAATAATTGAGCGCTTACTTGGGAGCTAGACACTGCTCCAACCACTGGCGATAAAACAGTGAACAAGACAGACAACCCCCCCGCCATGTAGTTTACATCGTATTGGAAAGACATAAACCATAAGCATAATAAGTTATATAGCATTACATAGTATGGTAGAAGATGGTGAGTGTTAAAGGGAAAAATAAATCAAGATGAAAGGTAGCTTGCTGGCTCAGTGCCTGTAGTTCAAGTGCTAAGGCGCCAGCCACATACATCTAACTAAGGTGGCGGGTTCGAATCCAGCCCTGGCCCGCCAAAAAAAACAACAATGACAGCTACAACCAAAAAATAGCTGGGCGTCGTGGTGGGCACTGTGGTCCCAGCTACTTGGGAGGCTGAGGCAGGAGACTCACTTGAGCCCAGGAGTTGGAGGTTGCTGTGAGCTGTGATGCCACAGCACTTTACCCAGGGGGATAGCTTGAGGCTCTGTCTCAAAAAAAAAGAAAGGTAGATTGCTGGTGGAAGAGAAGGATTTGCAATTTTAGATTTGAGTAGTCAAAGAAGACTCACTGGGAAGTAACATTCACTTGAAGAAGTGAAATACCTGAAGGAGGTGAAGGAGCAAGCCATTCAGAGGGACCTGTAGGTCCTCCTGGTGGCCATTTGATCTAATGAATGTGTGAGTAGGGATATGAGTGTATGAACATCCAGCTCACGTTCTCTTGGGCTTCTTTCTTTAGGCCTGTGCCATTGGTTCTCAGGTGCCATGAGGAAACCTCGTCGGAAGTTGCGGCAAAATGCCGAAGGCCGGCGTTCCCCATCTCCCTACAGTCTCAAGTGCTCACCAACCCGGGAAACCCTGACATATGCCCAGGCCCAGCGGATTGTTGAGGTGGACATTGATGGACGCCTGCATCGTATCAGCATATATGACCCACTCAAGATCATTACTGAGGATGAACTGACTGCCCAGGATATCACTGAATGCAATAGTAACAAGGAAAACAGTGAGCAGCCTCAGTTCCCTGGCAAGTGTAAGAAACCCTCATCCAAGGGCAAAAAGAAGGAGTCCTGCTCCAAGCATGCATCTAGCACCTCCTTTCACCTCCCACAGCCCAGCTTCCGCGTGGTAGACTCAGGCAGCCAGCCTGAAGCACCCCCACTGCCTGCTGCCTACTATCGCTACATCGAGAAGCCACCTGAAGACCTGGATGCAGAGGTAGAATATGACATGGATGAGGAGGATCTTGCCTGGCTGGATATGGTGAATGAGAAGCGACGACTGGATGGGCACAGTTTGGTGTCAGCAGATACTTTTGAGCTGCTGGTAGACCGGCTTGAGAAGGAGTCCTACTTGGAGAGTCGCAGTAGTGTGGCTCAGCAGTCACTCATTGATGAAGATGCTTTCTGCTGTGTGTGCCTAGATGATGAATGCCACAACAGCAATGTCATTCTCTTCTGTGACATCTGCAACCTGGCAGTACACCAGGAGTGCTATGGTGTTCCCTACATCCCCGAAGGCCAGTGGCTATGCCGCTGCTGCCTGCAGTCTCCCTCCCGGCCTGTGGACTGTGCCCTCTGCCCCAATAAGGGTGGCGCTTTCAAACAGACCAGTGATGGGCACTGGGCCCATGTGGTGTGTGCCATCTGGATCCCTGAAGTCTGTTTTGCTAACACTGTGTTTCTGGAACCTATCGAGGGTATCGACAACATTCCACCTGCCCGCTGGAAACTAACATGCTATATCTGCAAGCAGAAGGGTCTGGGTGCAGCCATCCAATGCCATAAGGTGAATTGCTACACAGCCTTCCATGTGACATGTGCCCAGCGGGCTGGGCTCTTCATGAAGATCGAGCCCATGCGTGAAACCAGCCTCAATGGCACCATCTTTACAGTGCGCAAGACTGCGTACTGTGAGGCCCACTCACCTCCAGGTGCCGCCACTGCTAGGAGGAAGGGCGATTCCCCCAGAAGCTTCAGTGAGACTGGAGATGAGGAAGGGCTAAAGGAGGGTGGTGGGGAGGAGGAAGAAGAGGAAGAAATGGAGGAGGAAGAGCAGGAAGTCCAAGGTGGGGTGGGCGGCCCCCTCAAGGGAGTGCCCAAGAAGAGCAAGATGAGTTTGAAGCAAAAGATTAAGAAGGAGCCAGAGGAAGCAGGCCGAGACACACCCTCCACCATCCCTCTGGTTACTGTCCCACAGATACCTTCTTACAGGTGAGCCTGCCCAGAAGGGCTCCTGAGGGACTCATGGTTCTACTTGGGCTGGTTTTGGCAGTGGGTCAGGCCTTCCTGAAACACATTTGCTAGACATCTGTTCTCTTCTGTGCCTCCACATTTAAACTTCTTTGGACTCTGTGCTCACCTGGCCTGGTTTGTAGTTTTGAATGTACCCTCAGAGTAATGTATTTCCTTTGGTTAAAAGTGAAATAAGACATTTAAGTTGTTTAGAAACTCAGGTGATCAGGATATCTAAATTTTTCCGTAGGGCCACTAAATGGCATTTTGGGCAGGATAATTCTTCATTGTTAGAACTGTTGAATGATTTCTAGATGTTTAGTATCCTTGGTCTTTGTATGTATCAGTTGCTTCCCCTTCCCCATTGCCTGGTTTTTGTGACAACCTCAAACACTCCCCATGCATGCTTTCAAAAACCCCTGGAGGGTGGGGTAGAATTACTCCCTAAGAAGAACTGTTTCAAGTGGTTAGTGTATGTATCTATTATCAAGCAAGGTCTGTCCTGGTATGGTGGGGACTTTGTATGAGAAGTGGTGGTGTGGGGAGAACATACTGTTTCTTCTCTTGAGAAGCATTAGATTTAAGGGAAAGAGAATTACTTAGGTCAACTATGTAACTAAGTCACCTGCACCCCCCCTCCCAAAGTATGTAGAGAGACCATTGTACCTGTTTTAAACTATCAAAGAGATAGCCGGACCTGTTGGAGGGATGGGAACTTGGCAGAGAAGAAGAAACAGGGAACATTTTCCAGCAGAGGCTTATCTCAAGGGTGATGTTCATTAAAAAGTATACAGTGTTAGAGCAAGAAGGAATCTTGGAGATTGTTCATCTAATATAGTCCTTGCACCTTCTCCCACACCCCCAGATGAAGAAATCGCAGGCACAGGAGGTAAAGTTGTTTACTCCTTTTTTCATTTAATGAGATATTTATTTATTGAGCACTTGCTACATGCCATGTCCTGTTCTAAGAGATGGGACCAGGTGGAAAGTGACAGACCCTCAACCACAGCTGGGGCTCATGATGCCTCTAGGTTGTGTTGCTACTGCCCGTCTGTCTTGATGAGGCGGGTAGGGAAAAAGGAGTGCTGGAGAATAGTGGGGATGAGTTGCATGAAAGGAGTAGGCACCCAGACTTGCCAGGCTGGGAAGAAGTCCTAGGGGTGAGATCGGGGGTGGGGGGGTGGGGGGGGGGAGGCCCTTGTTGCCAGCCATGGCCCAAGTTAGAATTTCAGCCACTCTGAATATGTCTTCTATCACAGAGTTGTAGGCTACCCTCTTTCCTAAGGTGAGGGTAGTCTCCAGTTGTAGAATGGTTATGCCCTGGGATGTGTTCTTCTAGATGCCTCTAGTAGGGGCGAGCATAGCACCCTAGCTAAGAACTGGACAGACCTACACTTGTGTGACCTTTGGCAAATTGTTTAATTATTCTAATAGTTTATTTATTGGAAAATGAACCCACCCCATAGAATTGTGAGAAATAAATGAGATAATATAAGTAAAGCACTTAGCACAGTGTCTGGTAAATAGTAAGTGCTCAATAAATGGTGGCTGCTGCTGCTGTTGCTATTTTATTATTATTTTCCTTACCTGCACAAATGCTGTTGGGACCCTCCATAGCCAAGAAGTTGTGGAGGGAGGGTGCTGCCTACATCTGGGCAGGTGTGCTTGGCATGGACATTGGTGGGGTTCTGTCCTTTGGGGAAAGGCTTGGGTCTTGATTTTATAAGTGTGGCTTTAAAGCAGGAATGTCTGACTGTGGAGAGGAGCAAGACCTAGGTGAGCAGTGTCCTCCCCAGTATGCCTACCCTTCTTAGGTTTCACCTTTGTTTAGCCATGCTTATCTTTCTTTCAGTAGAGTAGGATGAAGAGAAAAAGCAGAGGAAATACCCCAGGAGCACTGAGGCCCTGTGGATAACCAATGTGGGGACACACCACAGAATAGCAGAGAATTCAATTCCCACCCACATCTACCATCTTATTGGCTGCATTAGTTACTTTGACAATGTATTTAGCCTTTGCTGCTAAGCTGTCTTTCCATCTTTTGTAACATGGGAATGAAGTTACCCACCTATGATATGGGCATTAGTTCCTTTGCTACCCCTCCCCACCCTTAGGAGGGTTAAGATTCTCCTTTGGAGTAGTGTAGCCAGCTAGGTTTTCAGATTCTCCATTCACTTCTTTAGAGCCTTTTTTTTTTTTTTTTTTTAGTTTGGTTCAAAACTAGACATTTTTTGGCTGCTGAGATTTTTGAAAGGAAAACCAGAGGTTAGACAACTGCATTTGGGCTCAGAAAGCAGTAATTTGATACACTCCTACTGGCTTTCTTTCCAGCTTGGTTGTGGACTGCCCCCTGATCTGGTGGGAGACCTACAACTTCAGGAGGCTAAGGCCAATAGTGGCCATATTCCTCATAGCTTGCTCAAGTTCCTGTTCCCTTTTGCTGCTTTTATTGAGAGGAAGGTGGGGGTGTTGAGGCACAGCCTTATGTCTTAGTCCATATCTGAAACAAAGAAGTCCAGGACTATAGGAAACAGGGTTCCTAGGAGAAGGTTCTTTTTTGGAAGATCAAGACTGCAAGGCAAGAGGTAGAAAAGCAAATGAAATACCTTATGCTGAATCTGAGCTGCTTAACTCTGCTGATCTTTTCAAGACTTTTTCTGAAGTGAGGCGTTTGATTGAACCTTCCTCTGTAAGGTTCAGGAATTAACCAGAGGCTGGATAGGATGCATGGGCTGTAATCTGGGCTGCCCACTGACCCTGTCTTTCACTTCCCTGTGCCTTTACTCAAGGTTGAACAAGATCTGTAGTGGTCTCTCCTTTCAGAGGAAAAACCAGTTCATGCAGCGGCTTCACAACTATTGGCTGTTGAAGCGGCAGTCACGGAATGGTGTCCCCCTAATCCGGCGGCTGCATTCCCATCTGCAGTCCCAAAGAAACGCTGAGCAGGTAGGTGCAGTGGTGATTTGAAACTGGTAGAGGGAGGTGAGAGTGAAGAAGGAACAGTGGTTAGGGCGGGGCTGGTATCTTTCCCTAAGCTCTCCATGAAGCCTTTGCCTAAAGGGGACCACCCCTGTAAGTGGTCTATCCCAGGAACAACTTCCAGTACTGCAGAGATCTTCAGACCAGATAGCAGCCCCTCCTTGTTGGGAGAGGCTTGACTTTAGAGCAATTTCTAGGGTAGAGTGGAGAGCAAACTGGACTTTCCATAGAGGTATAAATGTGGGGAAAACCTTCTAGATGTGGCAGAAGGTGAGAAGAGGTGGGTTGAATGAAACCCAGGGTAGCCATATTGTGTGAGTTAGGAAAAGGTGCCCTTTCCTTAAGAGACTATACTGCCATCTACCAAAAAATGTTTCATAGTAAATATATAGATTTATAATCTAAGTTGTAGCACACAGCCTGTCCAATTGTGGTGGCTGTTTGCTGTTAACAACCGGAGTTACTGCATGTTTAATGTTTCTGCCCATTATTTCTCTTATGTTCTAAACATCTCTCTTTCCCACTTTACCTGCTCCACTACTTCTGCCTTTCAGTATTCCTATGCTGTAGCTCTAGAGAGGAAGCAATGCTTTGTGTGGCTAGTACCTTCCACATTCTATCTAATCTCATATTTGCCTTTTGTGATGAAACTCCTGAAGTATAAGCCTATATCCAGCTTCCCTTCAACTTTTTGGTCCACCTGCTTGTAGCAAATTTTTCCTTATTTTCTTACCTGTTTGACCATTAAACCTATTTGATATCACAGATCACCTTGCCTAAGAGCTCTCTACACCATTTCCCATCTCTTGCAACCCTCTGACTATAACCTGTGCTGATCCTGCTTCTTGCTCTTTAATGGTAACATTTCCAGTGGCTCTTTCACATGCTTGTTTGCTTGGAGAACATGTCCACTCTCATAATTGAAAATAACTGTGTGGCAGCAGTCCAGATTTTTCTTGTCCTCATCCCTTTATTTCTGTCATCAGTCCCTCTGGGATGCTTCCTTGTGAGTATTGTAATTCAAAGTTGGAAGCTGAATTATTTTCCTTTTCTTTTATTTTCTTTCTTTTTTTTTTTTTTGAGATAGAATGTTGCCCTGGTTAGAGTACTGTGGCATCACAGCTCACAGCAACCTCAAACTATTGGGCTTAAGCAATTCTCTTGCCTCAACTTCCCATGTAGCTGGGACTACAGGTGCCTGCCACAATGCCTGGCTATTTTTTGTTGCAGTTGTCATTGTTGTTTAGCTGGCCGAGGCTGGGTTTGAACCACCAGCCTAGGTGCATGTGGCTGGCGCCGTAACCACTATGCTATAGGTACTGAACCTATTTTCCTTTTCTTCTATTTAAACTTATTTCCATTATTGTTATGGAACCCTCCTCCCTTCTGACCTCGTGGGAAGAGTTCCCCTTGTTGGAGTTACCTTTGACTCTTTCCCATAACTAGCCACAGTTAACCATCCTTTAAGCTGTTCAGGGAGATTTATCAATATGCAGCCCTTATCTTCATTCTATAGCTATCCTGCTCACCCATGCCCCTTTAATCTCAGTAATGGCTTCCTACATGGTCTCCAGTCTCCAGTTTGTAAACCTTTCTTTGCCCTACAGCTGATACTGTCTCACTCGCATACCATTTTGCATTATGTTATTTCCCTTTACAGAATATATGTAGTCACTTCTCCAGGCAGGCCAAGTCCAGCCTCTTTTGAGGCTTCATGTCAAGCCAGATTCTGGATCTTCCTTGGCTTTTGTGGCTCTACTCTGGCTGCCTCATTTTGCTCACCAAACAAGGAATCACTGATTCCACATTTCTGTCCCTCTGATCCAGTTCTAGAAGAGGCCTTCCTTCCTGCTTTGCCCATCCATGTCCATAACTATATGTGAAACACTAATCAGATTGCTTGTTGCATGAAGCCTTCCCTAACCTAACTCCCACCTACTCAAATCCTCTATTTTGTAACCATTTTATATTCAGTTTATATTATTAGTTTTTGTTGTCTTTATGTTAATATGCTCTGTGCTTTAAACTTTGGGTCTCTTCGTTACCCAAATTACAACTGTAATCTCTTCTAGGGGAGGAATCACATTTTTGTTGCTGTTTTACCAAAGTATGTTCATGCTTATAGTAAGAATTTCACTTTGATTTTTTTTGAAACAGAGCCTCAAGCTGTTGCCCTGGGTAGAGTGCCGTGGCATCACAGCTCACAGCAACTTCCAACTTCTGCACTTAAGTGATGCTCTTGCCTTAGCCTCCCAAGTAGCTGGGACTACAGGCGCCCGCCACAATGCATGGCTGTTTTTTGGTTGTAGTTGTTGTTGTTTGGCAGGCCCAGGCTGGATTCAAACCCGCCAGCTCTGGTGTATGTGGCTGGCTCCTTAGCCACTTGAGCTACAAGCGCTGAGCCTGGATCATTTTTCTCATTTTAGTAGAGACAGGATCTCACTTTGCTCAGGCTGGTCTTGAACTCCTGAGCTTAAGCAGTCTGCCCATCTCAATCTTCCAGAGTACTAGAATTACAGTAGTAATTCTGTGCCTGCCAAAACATTGTTATAAGGCCCAGGAGGGCTTTGAGTTAGGCACTGGGTAAAGAAGGGTAAAAGGGCTCTTGAGACTGAGTCAAGAAAGGGGACAGAACTCCTACCTTTGAAGCTTCATGATGCCTAAGTAGGGAGACGACTTTGGGCAGGAAGGAGGCTTCCAGCTCCTCCTTCTCTTTTCTCCTATAGCGAGAACAGGATGAGAAGACAAGTGCAGTAAAGGAAGAGCTGAAATATTGGCAGAAGCTCCGGCATGATTTAGAGCGGGCACGACTGCTGATTGAGCTGATTCGGAAGAGAGAGAAGCTCAAACGGGAGCAGGTAAGGAGGAGCTCCAAGCCCCGGGGCACTAGTTCAAGATCTTTTTCTCCAACCGTTAGTCTGGCATTAGGAAACCTGGGAGCCACTACTTGATGCCAGGTTTCTTTCTTCTCTTCCCTATTCCTGCCCTGTGCTGTGGGCTTCAAGATCTGCCTACTTTGTACTGATGTGGTACTACTGATGTTTCTGTGCTTTGGGGTTCAGTTCCTGGTGGCCTCAAGCATAAGTTTCATATGTGCCTGGACCCATCACTGAAGTCACTGAGTCAGGAAGTCTCAGGAGAACCTGGCCTTGAGGATTTTAAAAAGCTTTTCAGGCCATTCTAATGGACATTAGCAGTTGAGAGCCTCTGGTCTGGGAGCTTCTGAGGGTCCTCAATTGGCCCTTAAACACTTGTGGTCTTGAAGTCTTTAAATTTTCTTCCTCTACTCAAGAAGATTCTAAGTTCCTTAGCATGGGTGGATGGTATAGCATAATGGTTAAAGAACATGAGCTATAGTAACATGCTGCCTGGGCTTAAATCCTCATTCTGATATTTACTATCTGTGTGACATTAAGCCAGTTGCTTAATCTCTTTAATAACTCAGTTTCCTAACCTGTAATATGGAGGTAATAATAGAGCCTATATCATAAGGTTGTTGTGAGGATTAGATGACTTAGTATATGTAAAGAACTTAGACTAGTGCTTGGCACATAGTGTCACCTGTTAGCTGCTATCATTATTATTGTCACTGATACTCTTTTGCTCCCCTGAAGTGTCTATTGTAGTTCTCTGCATGTGGCAGAGAGCAAGTACTAATTGAATGGATGACAAACCAAAAGTATTCTTTCTGGTCTAGCAGTAGCATGCAGTGTTACTCATATGCTTCAGAGGCCTGAGTTAAAAATGTTCCTTTTTCTTTCTTCAGACTCTATGTCACTGTTCTACCCTAGCACAGGCCCTTCTCCAGCAGGCCGTAGCCTGAGTTTCCGCCTTGAAGCCAAGGGAGCTTTTGCTATATTTGGCATAAGTAGTCATGGAAGGCATCATAGTACTTTTTCCACAAGTTCAAACTGTGCCATCCCAGGCTTGGTCTCATAGCTGATCTTCTCTTGCCTCCTCTGGTTCAAAAAAATGAGAAAGAGGAAGAGGCCCTACCCCTAGGGAAGCAGGCAGGCCTGGTTAGATATAGCCAAGAGGCAGGAACTTTCCATCGTCTTAATTTGTGGCTTCCCAACCTTTTCACATTAGAGCACTTGTAGAAAATAATGTTTGCACAGCATACTACTGTAAGTATATGAAGCTGCTTGTCACTTGGGGGTGAGCTTAGAGGCTTTGTTTACCCCAAGCTAATCCAGATGCTCCTAAGGGCTGATGGGATTAGTATCTCAGCATACTAAGTGGGAAGTTTCTGTCAAAGACCCATTTTATATCTTCGCTGTGCTCCTTAGACCAAGTGAGACCTGGGTTCATACTCTGTCTCTTCTTTTCTAGCCAGATGACCTTAGACTAGTGACTCTTTCATTATACTCTCTTTAAACCTCAGATTCTATATTTGTAAAATGGAGATAATAATTTCTCCTTAAGGGTTATTGTGATGATTAATTGAGGTAATACAAGTTGAGAGCCCCTACAAAGAGGCACTGAAGTAGCGTTGCATAAGGTCAAGAGCACTCACTGTAGATTCGGACTTCTGGGACTAGATCCCAGTTCTGTCCTTCATTAGCTATGTGACCATAGGCTAGTCACTTAGTCTTTCTGTGCCTTGTTTTCCTCTTTGTAAAATACCTTGTGTATATCTACCACTTTACACTCATCTTTATTACATAAAATGCTTAGAACATTACCTGGCACTTAGTAAGGACTATGAGTGTTAATTATTATAATTATAGTAATAATAATTATTATTACCAGTAAGTTTTGGTATCATGGTTGATACATAGGAAACATTCATAAAATGGTGGCTGTTGTTATCATTATTCCTAGGCTGAGGGCTGGGTGATAGCTCCTGATATATTGGTCAGCTTAATATTCTATGAGAATTTATTGTACATGATTGGTGAAAGTCAGGTTACCAAGAAAAAGTTTCAATGCCTCTTCGTAGGAGCTATCCTGATCTCTCCCCCCCTCCCCGACAGGTCAAGGTCCAGCAGGCTGCCATGGAGCTAGAGCTGATGCCATTCAATGTTCTGCTAAGGACAACACTGGACTTGTTGCAGGAGAAGGATCCTGCACACATCTTCTCTGAACCAGTCAACCTAAGTGAGGCAAGTTTCCCTGGCTTCCCAAACAGTAATACTTCCTGAACTGGAACAGAAACTGAGTAGGGTAGTAGGGGGTTGGACCACTAGGTGTGCAAAACTGGAGGTGGGAGGTGGGTTTGGCAAGGTTGATAGCCTTGTCTGTGATGAGGAGTCGGCAGGCCAGGGTGGACCAGGCCCTGGGGCTCTGAGTGAGCCCAGCATAGCCCAGTCAGAAAATGGGGAGGCCAGGAGTGCCGGTGCAGGGAGCGCCTGCTTGGCTAGTAAATGGTTGTTGTAATTGTGCAGGCTTTATATGTTTAGGTTCCAGATTACCTGGAATTCATATCCAAGCCAATGGACTTTTCTACCATGAGGCGGAAGCTGGAGTCCCACCTGTATCGCACCTTGGAGGAGTTTGAGGAGGACTTTAACCTTATAGTTACCAACTGCATGAAGTATAATGCTAAAGACACAATTTTCCACCGAGCAGCTGTCCGCCTGCGGGACCTGGGAGGGGCCATCCTACGGCATGCGCGGCGGCAGGCAGAGAACATCGGCTATGACCCCGACAGGGGTACCCACCTTCCTGAGTCACCCAAGTTGGAGGACTTTTACCGCTTCTCCTGGGAAGACGGTGAGAAGCTTGGATGGGTGGGGTGGAAAGGGGCCAGGAGGTGGCACACGAACAGAGCACACAGTGCCAGGGATCAGGGTGGGCTTTGGGGTTATAGGATAGATTTCCTGGAGCCAAGCTGGGGGGTTAGCACAGATTCTAGCCATACCTCCTTGTGGCTAGAGTAGTTCTAAGGGTTAAAGTGTAATGCACTAAACACTGCTTGAGTGGTAGAAAAGAGAAGAATCAAGTGTTAGGTATTTGAAAAAGTAAAGCTTTATCTGGGGTCTTTCTCTCCTAGATCCCTTAGGTGTGGTATTGAAGCATAGGGCAGGGGGAGTGCAGTATTAGTATATTTCTGGCTGATTCAGAAGAGCGCAGGTGGAGAACCAGAAAAATGGAATTGCCTCTGAGACCTGTACTCTGTCTATCCCTGTTCTCTGCTTCTCAATGGCAGCAGCCAAATAGTTACTCAGGCCAGGGGATTGCCAAAGTGCCTCGTGCTTGCTCCACGGAGTCCATAATCATGACTGTGAACTGCTTCCTGCAGATGTTTCCCAGATTCTGACCTTTGTCCCTGTGGCTGCCTTCCCGGCAGCAGTGTTGCAGGGCCAAGGCTCCACAGTGATGCTGTTGGAAGCCACTGGCCAAGGCATTCAGGAGAGTATTTTGCATCCGAAGGATTTGGCCCCTTCCCCTTGCCCTGGGCTGGGCAGATCCTTCAGCCCCTTCTGTCCTCCCTTCTCCCTGGCAGTGGACAACATCCTCATCCCAGAGAACCGGGCCCATTTGTCCCCCGAGGTACAGCTGAAGGAGCTGCTGGAGAAACTGGACCTGGTGAGCGCCATGCGGTCTAGTGGGGCCCGCACTCGCCGTGTCCGCCTGCTACGCCGGGAGATCAATACCCTTCGGCAGAAGTTGGCTCAGCCACCACCCCTACAGCCACCATCACTGAACAAGACAATGTCCAATGGGGACCTGCCAGCAGGGCCCCGGGGGGATGCAGTGGTGCTGGAGCAAGCCTTGCAGGAGGAACCAGAAGATGATGTGGACAGAGGTGAGAGATAGTCATGGACAACCAAGGGTTGGGTGGTGGAGACGAGGGCTAAGCTGCAATCTCATTGTAGGAGTATCTTTCCCTGAGTTTAGATCTGACCCTTATGGGCAAGCAAAAGCCCTTAGAAGGGTCACAGTTCCCTATATAGTCAGGAAGTGTATTCAACATACTTAACAATCAGTAGAGACCAAAATGTATCCGTTAGGAAAGATGTTGGTTTTTGTATTGGAATGGCTCCTGGGGGGCCCTGATACGGGCTGGATTGTGGGGAGGTTAGGAAAGTTTTAGGTGCTGGAGCCCAGCAGCTGTATGTACACTAGCCAGTTAAGAAGTATGTTAGCATCTTGCTAATATACTAGTATCAGCTAATTGTACATACCAGTTAAATATCAGCCTACTTTAGGTTTGGCGCCCATAGTACAGTGGTTATGGCATCAGCCACATGGACCAAGGCTGGCGGGCTCAAGCCCAGCCCAGGCCAGCTAAACAACAATGAGATCTGCAACAAAAAAGTAGCTGGGTAGCCGGGTGATGTGGCGGGTGCCTGTAGTCCCAGCTACCTGGGAGGCTAAGGCAAGAAAATGGCTTGAGCCCAAGAGTTGGAGGTTGCCATAAAGTGTGACGCCAGGGCACTCTACCGAGGGTGACATAGTAAAATGCTGTCTCAAAAAAAAAAAAAATCAACCTACTTTATACTATCATGTAGAGAGGTCTTAGAACAGGTTAAGTCATAGTCTAAGGGGATAGCAGCAAGGAAAAGAGTCTGGACTCTTGAACTACTTTATGGTTTTGATCCCAGTTGGCTGAGTGTATAGGCCTATTCTAGCAGAGAAGTCAGATTATAAAAGAAGCTGGGGAAGTGATTTTCCAAAACCCAGCAGCCTTATGAGCTGAGCTGCTTTCTCATTCTTCCTTTTCATTGGGGACAGAAGTGCCTTCTTCATACCTGACCTTGGATCTGAGCCTACAGCGTAGAAAGGGCCTGTCACTCACACAGTCTAAAAGGTTGGGAGTTATCTTCAGTGGGTAGGGGCCCAAATTGCAGGGAATGACCCATTTTATTTTAGGCTGGCAGAGAGTGGAGACATGGCCGAGACATCACATTGACATTAGAGGGCTCAGTGTCCATTGTGACTCTTCCTGACTACCCATGTGGCAGTCAGAAGCCACTTGTATCCCTACTTCTGGGCTCTGGCAGTACAGTTGTGCCCAGTGGACCACCTGCAACAGCATCACCTAGAGGATTTTTAAAAAAAAATTTCCCGCTTCACTTCCTGTAGAGTCAACTAGGGAGTTTTGGGCTTTGGCTTAGAAGTCACAATTTTTAAGTTTAAAGGGGATAGGTGAGCAGACATATTTGGGAACCACTGATTTAATTTACTTGGTCTCAGTTTTTTTCGTCTGTAAACTTATTCTTTTTGCCTGCTGTACTTGGCTGTCACTTGGGTGATGTGAAACAAAATCAATTGACGGGTGAGAAAATACTTGAGTCCAGTGGGAATTGTACTCCAGTTTCCCAAACTGAGACTTAACCTAATTGTTGATTGGCTTTCTTAGGCTTTTTTTTT
>NW_003852426.1:6978930-6995544 GCF_000181295.1 Otolemur garnettii
TTTTTTTTTTTTTTTTGTAGAGACAGTCTCACTTTACTGCCCTTGGTAGAGTGCCATGGCGTCACACTGCTCACAGCAACCTCCAACTTCTGGGCATAGGCGATTCTCTTGCCTCAGTCTCCTGAGTAGCTGGGACTACAGGTGCCCACCACAACACCCTGCTATTATTTTTCTGTTGCAGTTTGGCCAGGGCCAGGTTAGAGCCTACCACCCTCGGTATATGGTGCCAGTGCCCTACCCACTGAGCCATAGGTGCTACCTCAAGGCTCGGCTATTTTTAGAGACGAGGTCTCACTCTGGCTCAGGCTGGTCTTGAATTTGTGAGAGCTCGGACAATCCACCTGAGTGCTAGGATTACAGGCATGAGCCACCGTGCCTGGCCTTTTTTGTTTTGTTTTGTTTTGTTTTTTGATTTTTGGAGGAGGCACTAGAATTTTTAAGAAACTTCTTAGGTGATTCCCATACATAGCCACGGTTGTGAACTACTAGTACAGATAAAACTTATTCCCTCTTCCTTTTTACCTGGGATGCATCTCAAGCCTTATAATAGCCCATGCTTTTTGGTCATTGGTTATCTGTGTCAGTGTATAACTTGTAGAGGCAGACTTTTTCTAAAATGTTTAAGCAGATTCTCTTTTTTTCTAACAGATGACTCCAAACTGCCTCCCCCACCTACCCTGGAGCCCACTGGGCCTGCACCTTCCTTATCTGAGCAAGAAACCCCCCCGGATCCCCCCACTCTGAAACCCATCAATGATAGCAAACCTCCAAGCCAATTACTAAAGCCTAGAAAAGTGGAAGAAGATGAGCTCTTGGAAAAATCTCCTCTGCAGCTAGGGAGTGAGCCCTTACAACGCCTGCTTGGTGACAATGGCATTAATAGACTGTCCCTCACAGCCCCCGACACCCCTGCTGGTGCTCCACTTAGTGGTGTGGGGCGCCGCACATCAGTCCTCTTCAAGAAGGCCAAGAATGGGGTTAAGCCACAGAGGAGTCCAGACAGGTCCTTGGAGAATGGCGAGGACCATGGTTTGACAGGCTCTCCTGCCTCTCCAGCCAGCATCGAGGATGAGCGCCACTCTCGGAAGCGGCCAAGGAGCAGGAGCTGTAGTGAGAGTGAAGGGGAGAGGTCGCCCCAGCAGGAGGAAGAGACAGGTGACACTGCCTGTGACTTCTCTCGCTACTTCTCACCTGCTTTCCTGCTTTGCTTTGCCAGCCAGCACCTTCCCTCTGTAGATGCCAATAGTAGCATTGAGGACTCCATAGCTCACCGCTGGGCCCGTCACATGAGTAGTAGCCTGGGGAAACAGGCTTTAAGCAAGTATTTTTAGAGGGCCAGATTGTGTCTGAGGCTGTCTTTGGCCCTGAGGGGGATGCAAAGTTGTATAAGGTAAAATGATTCCTACCTTCGTTTCAGTTTATTTGTTAAATATTTATATCAGCCACTGTTCTAAGCACTGGGGGAGAGGGTGTGTGGAAATCAATGAACAAGACAATCAAAATTCTCCTTATTGGGAAATACACAGACTCAAAGCAAATAAGTAAATTGTATATTGTACTAGAAGCTTTGGAGAAAGACTCAGCAGGGAAAGGGGATAGGGAATGTTGGGGTGATATTGAAGAAGGTAGCTAGGAGGTCTTCCCTGGGGGGTGACATTTGAGTTAAGACCTAAAGGAGTCGAAGGCATATACTATTTGTGTATCTATCCTAAAAAGATACACAGGTAGGAGCACAGGCTCTGGAGGTGGGAACATGCCTGAGTGTCTGAGGATCAGTGAGGGAATAAGTGTGGCTGTAGCAAATGGGGGTGGAGATGGGGTGGTAAGAGATGAGGTCCCAGAGATAGGTAATGGGGGCCCTATCACTGAAGAGTTCTTAATACATGTTTACCATGAGTTGGTTATTAGAGGGGAGGAGGATAATAAAATAAATCAGACTCAGTTCCAGCTTTGGAAATGTTCACATTCCAATGGGGAAGTGAAGTAGTCTCTCAAGGTACAGAGAAATCACAGTGCTGAATAGTATATGGCTGTATGTTGGGTGAAAGGTAGCACTACTAGAGGTATTGGGGACTTCGAACTGAGGGAGTTGGAAGCTTTCTGAGGAGGTGGTACCTCAGCTGACCCCAAGGGATCAGGGCTGAGTGGAAAGGAATAGATAGGGTGAAGGGCTCATGCCTGGGTATGTGGGAACAAGGAGGATAGAGTCTGTGAGGGACAATTTGGAGAGCATCTGGAACCAAGACTATATGGTGAGGTGGGCATGGATGTGGAGGGCCTTGAATGCCAGACAGTTGTTAGGTCTCAGTGGGATAGGGAAGACTGGCTTGCTTGGCAGGAAGGGGCTGCTCTTGGCTTTTGCTCTTTGTGTTTGTCATGTCCTTTCATGTGGTGGCTTTAGACTATATGGCCAATACTCTTTTCTGCTTTTCTCTCTTGCTGCCTAACATTTTGTTTCAACAATACCTTCCCATCCTGTCTGGTCTAGGCTTTCTTATGTTTGGACAATAGGTTGGTATATAGCAGCTAACGCTTGAGGCCTGGAGTTAGGTATCCCTGAATGCAAATCCCCAGACGTCTTACCAGCTTGTATTTATTTTTTGCAGTTTTGGCTGGGCCGGGTTTGAACCCACCACCCTCAATATATGGGACCGGCGCCCTACTTCCTGAGCCACAGGTGCCACCCATATTTCCTTATTTTTAATATGAGCCTTCTGATATTTACCTTGTAGAGCTCTAAAAATATGCATTTGGTATATAATAGTAGATGGTAGCAGTTATTGTTGTCATCCCCTCAGCTCTTTTGGGCTCAGCCATACAGCACCAAACACTGCACTAAAAGTGAAAGATTCTCCTACTGGGAAATAGCTCTGGACCTCAAGCTCATCTAACCCTGGAAGGCCAGCTAATTGGTGATACTGCTAGAATCTGGTCCTTCCCTACCATCTCAGGTGCCTGGCATCCAGGAATACTTACTTATACACAGCCCTAGTTGAATCTCACAGAAACAGGTTTTGATCTGTAATAGGTGAGGACTACTACCTGAGGCAGAGCTGACTTTGGTGATTTAAATTGAGATCATGATGGAAGTAAAGGCATTTCAGAATATAGATATCTCGGCTCAGATACCTGCTTTTATAGCTGTGACTTGCCTCAGAGTTCTGGCCAGGGTGTCTATACAGCTTTCAAATCAGGTGCCTGGCCCATCTCTACACCTCTTTTGGCTCAGCTGTCAGAGTTATAGGACTCTGGAGTGTGATTAGAAATTGGATTGATAGGAGAGTGGAAACCTTCACAGCAAAATCATGTCCCTGGGATGGCCAGTCTTCATTTGTCTCTGAAGGACTCTTTGCTATAAACTGATCTCTCTCATTCATACTGAATAATATCCTCTATAAGTAAGAAAAGTGTGGTGGCTCATGTCTGTTGTAATTTTACCATTTTGGGAGGCTGAAGCAGGGGGATCTCTTGAGGCCAGGAGTTTTAAGTTTTGCCCAGGTTGGGCAAAATAGATCTCATCTCTACAAAAAATTAAAAATTTAGCCAGCTATGGTGGTGTACAACTATAGTCCTAGCTACCAGAGAGGCTGAGGTGAGATAATCTCCACAGCCCAGGAGTTCAAGGCCACAGCGAGCTATGATCATGCCACTTCATCCTGAGTGACAGATTTGAGACCCATCTCTATAAAAAACAAAAAGAGAGAGAGAGAAGGCATTATCTTCACATAAGAGAGGCCAAGCAACCTCAAAGAAGAAGAAAATGAACCTTTTCCCCAGGATTCTGACTCCTCATTCCAGGAAGCCTGGACTGCATTAGTTCTGCTGAAAAGTAACCCCCCCCCCAATCCTCACCTCTGACTAGCCCTACTAGTTATCTCAGGGTGTGATTCGCAAAGAGTCCTTATCCTTCTCCAGCCTGTCCTGACACTGTCCCCAAAGATTGAAGCTAGCTGTTGCCAGCATGCGATGGATAGGGTGTGTAAGTATTTATCTGAAGAGGCGAGGTTGGTGGGCTCCTCAAGAGGCAGAGAAGACTCCCTGTTAAATGAAGTTTGAAATTAGAAGCAGATCCAGGGACTTGGGAGCCAGCCAGGGTGGGGAAGTCATAGTATATCCTGTTGTAGCCAGATGACAGTGGCAGAGTAAGCTGTGTTTGCTGTTTTCCTTAGTAAAAGCAGAAGGATGGGAAGGAAAATACAGTGTCTGCTTTTTGCCTCAGCCAACAGTATTTCCCCCTAAACTTTTGTCTTTATCAGGTTTTCTTTACCACTCGAGACCCATTTCTCATAGGAGAAGGAACAGCCATCCTCTCCACTCCACACTGAGCTCCCCTTGAGGCAGCTGCCTCATGCTGCAGCATGTGTCAGGGGAAAGGGGGCTTCTGTGCTCAGCCTCACTCTGTGTATCCTTGGCAGGCATGACCAACGGCTTTGGAAAACACACCGAAAGTGGGTCTGACTCCGAGTGTAGTTTGGGTCTCAGTGGTGGACTGGCATTTGAAGCTTGCAGGTAAGAACACTTATCCCCAGAGCTTTGTCAGCACCTCTGCCTCCTCTCCTTTTATTCTCCATTCAGTTATGAATTGAACCTCTTTCTGCTTATCTCAGTTTCTAACCTCACCCCTGCTGTTTCCTGAGGCCTTCAGTCTGTAACTCTGAGAGCTCCTGGGAAATGGAGTGACCCTTCATTCTCAGGTCTGATCTAAGAGAGGAGGAGTGATGCTGATGCTTATGGGGTTTGTGGGGCTAAATTTGGGCTCTACGGGTGGGGAGAACTTAATCTCCTATTGCCCAGTAAGATTAACATTTGAGCCAATGTCCCCTATCACCCTCACACTGCTCCCCCCCCCCACACACACACTTATGTAATCCAGCTTGCTACAGACATGGTTTTGCCCTTTGCCTTTTAGGGCATCATAGCAATGGCCTCTTTAGAGGTGTAGTGTGAACAGGTAGGAAATTTGGAATTGCTTTTATCCAAAGGTCTCAGCTCTTCCACTATCCTTGAGCTGAAAAGGCATGTGTTTCTTTCTTTTTTTTTTTTGGCCGGGGCTGGGTTTGAACCCACCACCTCTGGCATATGGGGCCGGCGCCTACCCTTTTGAACCACAGGCACCGCCCAAGTCATGTGTTTCTTTTACCTGAAGGGAGGATTTCTGAAACCAGAACCTCAAAGTTTCTTCCAAATCCAGGAGTTTATTTAGCCGCTGCTTTGTGTTCTACAAGACACCAGGGAGAGTGTGACTGTTGGAAATGAGAAACCCTTAGTGCCACACACAAAAAAGGGCTTGTCCTGAAGGCTGATATCATGGCCCCACCACATGGCTGCTGAATGGATCCTAGATTCAGAGTAGGGGAGGAAAGTTCCCACGTCAGCGCCAAAAGACTGCATATCTGTGTTTGAAGCACTTCCAAGGTAGGTTAGGTGTGTGTTCTGTTAGGTACTCACTCTCCCTGGGCTGCTGACCTCCTTGTGAGGCTTTGGAGTTCCCTCCAACCACCCCTCAGCCTTCAACTGATTTCTTTGAGATGTTTCCACCAAACCTCAAAATTGCCCTAGCTTTCCCCCTCTCTCTTGTAGTCTCCAGAGATACAGGGGCCATAGATCATACACACAGTTACCAGCCATAGGAAGAGACAGATTTCAAACTCTCACTCCCAGGTTGGAGTTCCTGATTCCCTTTGCAGATAAGGTGTGTGGAAGCCCAGTTCATTGGGGTTGGGGTAGGAGTGGAGTCATGAGACTGTCCCTTTGGCTTGTCTAGTCCTTAACTAAAGGTGGAAAGTATGTTGGTCCTTTCTCTACGAAGGGTGCTCTTCCCACCTATCAGCCACAAAATGCAAGCTAGCCAGGCTTTGGTTTGCCTTTCTGCAGAACTCCAGTCCAATGCCATTGATTTCTTTTCCTGCTCAATGTAGGAACAATGCCCGTAGAAGGCATTTCCACTTTAACTCAGTGATTCTCAGTGGAATTTCAAGGTTTAAAATGGGCAATTCGGGGGTCCTAACTGCAAAGTTTTTTTCCTTTTTCTTTCTTTCTCCCCCGCTCCTGTGGTAGTAAGTACATAAAGGGAGATCTTATTTATCAGACTGGAATCATATGATTCCAGAATTAGAAATAACGTAGAAAGAACTGACCCTTCCCCCATCCCCTCTTCCTTACCTGCCCCTTGGTTTATCTTTTCTGATGGTTTTCTGAACTGATTGAGGCTGTACCATTTCTGTAGGTCACTCATTCTTCTATTGATAATTGGATACCTACTATATATCAGGCACTGTTCTGAGCACTGATGTGTCATGGAGCTTATCTTCTAGAAGGGGAGAGAGATATTAAACCAGTAAACAAGATAATTATAGATTAAGTTGTTAGCTTAGGCCAGGGTAACTTGGAGAGGGGGCTGAAATGTAGGCTGTGATTGAGTCAGTTGTACTTTTTTCTATGCATCAGAAAAGCACAGACCTAGTTTTGGGGTTGTATCCTATTTTATTCAGTTCATGTTTGTCAGAGCTTATCATTCCAGTGCAACTTTAGTAGTTTGTAATACTTTAAGACATTAAAATTTACTTCCCTTCATGTAATAATAATCACCAGTTGCCATTTACTGAGTGTGTAGTATATGCTGTTTTGAATATATTATGATTATTCATTCATTAATCCTCATAAAAACACATGGGGAACACAAGGCTCAGAGAGGTTGAATAACTTGTTCAAGGTCATAGAACTAATAAAAAGAGCTAGGTTTTGAACCCAGATAGTCTGGCTCCAGGATTTAATCTCTTAACCACTTTGCTGTGTTCTGTTCTGTTGAATTTGACCATGTCTCCCCAGACTCATGATTGTGAACTTTGAGAGGCTTTCCTAACAAAATTACTGGCACTTTACATATGTATAAGGCCTCAAGACCCTATTGACAGATTTTTATTGGGTGAGTGGGAACTGAATCCTAAATGTGAACTGGATATTTTTGTTTTTTTCCAAACATCCCTAATTTTGACTAGCAAGAAAAAATACCCAACTTATCTACTGGTTACTGAAGGATTGTGATTCATTGGGTTTCAGTTAAGCAAAGTTTTCTTAGTGTAAGGTCATGATAAAGTTAGTTCTGACTGAGTAAAACAGTAGTGCCCTACTCTCCAACTGATCCTACCTGTGGTTGCTTCTTATCCCACCAGGAGTTTCTTTTTTCTTTTGAGACAGAGTCTTACTATGTTGCCCTCGTTAGGGTGCTGTGGCATCACAGCTCACAGCAACCTCCACCTCCTGGGCTTAGTTGATTCTCTTGCCTCAGCCTCCTGAGTAGCTGGGTCTACAGGCTCCTGCCACAACACCTGGCTATATTTTTTGTTGCAATTGTCATTGTTGTTTAGCAGTCCTGGGCCAGGTTGGAACCCACCAGCCCCAGTGTATATGGCTGGTGCCCTAACCACTGGACTATGGGTGCCAAACCCCAACAGGAGTTTCTTAAGCATTCCTACTTTTCTGCAGGTTGTTATCTTTCTTTTTTAAGTTTATTTTTATTTATTTATTTAGTTGCATTTTGTCTGGGGCCAGGTTTGAACCCACCACCCTCGGTATATGGGGCTGGCGCCCTACTTACTGAGCCACAGGCACTACCCAAGATTGTTAACTTTTAAGTACTTTTTTAGTTAGAAAAAAAGTACATAGTGGTATTATATTTAAAAGTTGGGATAGAAAATAGCCCTAGCCATATTTTTTTGCCCAAAGGCTCACAATTGTGATTGTACATTAGAATTACATGGGGAGCTTTTTAAAAAGGCTGATGCCTGGGCGGGGCCTCTACTGTGTTATTCTCATTTTTGCTTTTTACTTTCTTTTTTTTTTTGAGACGGGGCCTCAAGCTATCCCCCTGGGTAGAGTGCCATGGCATCACACTCACAGCAACCTCCAACTCCTTGGCTCAAGCAAGTCTCCTGCCTCAGCCTCCCAAGTAGCTGGAACCACAGGTGCCCACTACCAATGCCAAGCTTTTTTTTTGGTTGCAGCCATCATTGTTGTTTGGTGGGCCGGGCTGGGGATTCGAACCCGCCACCTTAGGTGTATGTGGCTGGCGCCCTAGCCGCCTGAGCCACGGGCGCCGAGCCGCCTTTTTTTTTTTTTAAGACAGCCTCAAGCTGTTGCCATGGGTAGGTCACCCAACCTTCAACTCCTGGGCTCAAGTGATTTTCCTGCCTCTGCCTCCCAAGTAGCTGGGACTACAAGTGCCCACCACAATGCCAAGCTTTTTTTTTGGTTGCAGCCGTCGTTGTTTGGTGGGCTCAGGTTGGATTTGAACCTGCCAACTCAGCGCCAACTTAGCCACTTGAGCCACAGGCGCTGCACCTGCTTTTTACTTTCTAGTCTTTGTCTAATATGTGTGTGTGTGTGTGTGTGTGTGTGTGTATATATATATATATATTTTTTTTTTTTGAGACAGTCCCTCAGTAGAGTGCTATGGTGTAATAGCTCACTGCAACGTCCAACTCTTGGACTTAAGTGATTCTCTTGCCCTAGCCTCCCAAGTAGCTGGGACCACAGGCGCCAAGCCTGCTTTTTACTTTCTAGTCTTTGTCTAATATATGTGTATGTATGTGTGTGTGTGTGTGTGTGTGTGTGTGTTTTTCTTTCTTTTTTTTTTTTTTTGAGACAGAATCTCATTTTGTTGCCCTTGGTAGAGTGTTGTTCTGTCACAGCTCACAGCAACCTCCAACTCTTGGGCTGAAGTGGTTCTCTTGCCTCAGCTTCCTGAGTAGCTGGGACTACAGCCACCTGCCACGACACTTGGCTTTTTTTGGTTGCAATTCTCATTGCTGTTTTAGCTAGCCGGGGCTGGGTTTGAACCTACCACTCTCAGTATATGGGACTGGCGCTCTACCCACTGAGTCACAGGCACCACCTTGTCTAATATATATATTTTATCTCTTTAGTAGCCATGTTTTAAAAAATTGGTCTACTTTTTAGTTAAAAAAAAAACCAAAATTCATTTCCCTCTAAAAAAAACTTCATACATAAACCATTTGTGAGAAGTAGATTTTTTTTCCAAGTTAAAAATGTCTTCTCTAATTAAGGACGTGTCCATTATTGAAAATTTAGGAAAGAGGCAATTTTTTTATGTCAAATATAAATTGGTTTATAAAGAAGAAGCAATGTGAACCACAGAATAAAGAATTATAGGCATCTCTGTACAGGTTCAGTGTTATGAGTTAGTGTGAGTGTTTAGAGAAAGGTGAGAAACCATTCTTCCAGAGGGTTTTTATAACTCCACTCCTATCAGAGATGGGAGGGAGGAGTGGACATGTGTCATTCAAGTTGCTCATTTCACCCCCTCTACCTGCTCTGTATGCAGTGGTCTGACACCCCCCAAACGCAGCCGTGGGAAACCAGCCCTGTCTCGAGTGCCCTTCCTGGAAGGTGTGAATGGAGATTCTGACTACAATGGCTCAGGTGAGAAGAAAGCATTCAGGCAGAGCTGGGAGTGGGGGGCAAGATTTTCTGAGGAAGAGTCAGCTCTTCAGAGGCTACTGCACTATTGGGGCTTAGAACCTGGCAGCCAGTCCCTGAGCTCCCCTAAACCCTCAGGCCCTGGGCAGCAAGATGGCCCTTGCTCCCAGATTATTCACACTCTTTTTTTTTTTTTAAATCATCTTATATTTAAATAGGTAACACATGCCCATGGTAACAAAAATGAAGAAAGTACAAAAGGGTATGTAATGAAAGCTCTTCTCCCCTCCTTGGAACATCCACTGTTAGCAGTTTCATTTGATCTTTCCAGATGTAATCCATATATATATATATATATATATATATGGATTTCATATATATATATGCACACACACAAGCCAAAATTTGCATCTATATTTAAAAGAGTGTTCCTCTCAACTAGTGTTTTTCAACCTTTTTAATCTCACAGCACACTTGAACCTATAGTTAAACTTCCACAGCACACTTAAATTATGTTGATCAAAAAAGAGAATAAAGGGGGCTGCGCCTGTGGCTCAGTGAGTAGGGTACCAGCCCCATATACCGAGGGTGGTGGGTTCAAACCCCACCCTGGCCAAACTGCAACAAAAAATAGCCAGGTGGTGTTGTGGCGGGCGCCTGTGGTCCCAGCTGCTGGGGAGGCTGAGGCAAGAGAATTGCCTAAGCCCAAGAGCTGGAGGTTGCTGTGAACTGCAACGCCATGGCACTCTACTGAGGGCAACAAAGTGAGACTCTGTCTCTAAAAAGAAAACAAGAGAGAGTAAAAAAATGAATATACTTGCTATGTTTTGAACTTCTTTCAAAAATAATCTAATAAATGATCTTTTTGTTTGTTTTTTTTTTGAGACAGAGTCTCACTTTGTCACCCCAGGTCGTAGCTCACAGCAACCTCAAACTCTTAGGCTCAAGCAGTCCTCTTGCCTTGGCCTTCTGAGTAGCTGGGACTACAGGCACCCACCACAGCACCTGGCTAGTTTTTCTATTTTTAGTAGAGATGGGGTCTTTTTCTTGCTCAGGCTGATCTCCAACACGTGACCTCAAAGCAATCTATCCACCTTGGCCTCCCTGAATGCTAGAATTGTAGGGTAAGCTACTGCAACTGGCCTAATTAATGATCTTTAAAAATTTTCATGGCACACCTAAGATCCTCTCGTGGTGGCACACCGATTAAAATTTACTGCTCCAAACCATGGGTGTCCAACCATTTTTTTCTCTTTCACACTTTATTTTATTTTATTTTATTGTAGAGACAGAGTCTTACTTTATCACCCTTGGTAGAGCGTTGTGGTGTCACAGCTCATAGCAACTTCCAACTCCACGGCTTGGGCGATTCTCTTGCCTCAGCCTCCCGAGTAGCTGGGACTACAGGGATCCGCCACAACACCTGGCTATGTTTTTGTTGCAATTTCGCCAGGGCCAGGTTTGAACCCACCACCCTCAGTATATAGGGCCAGCACCCTACCTACTGGGCCACAGGACTTGCCCAACTCTGCCACACTTTAGAAGAATAAGAGTTGTCTTGGTAACTGGGTGCTGTGGTTCACACTTGTAATCTTAGCACTTTCAGAGGCTGAGCCAGGTGGATTGCCTAAGCTCAGGAGTTTGAGACCAGCCTAAGCAAGAGTAAGACCCCTGTCTTTAAAAATAGTTGGGCATGGGCTGGCACCTGTGGCTCAGTCGGTAGGGTGCTGGCCCCATATACCAAGGGTGGTGGGTTCAAACCCGGCCCCAGCCAAACTTCAACAAAAAAATAGCCGGGTGTTGTGGCAGGTTCCTGTAGCCAGCTACTTGGGAGGCTGAGGCAAGAATTGCCTAAGCCCAGGAGTTGGAGGTTGCTGTGAGCTGTGACGCTAGGGCACTCTACCGAGGGTGATAAAGTGAGATTCTGTTTCTACAAAAAGAAAAAAGTGCACAAACACTAATTAAAGCTGATTGGCAAAGACAAAGTTCATGCATATGTTTCATGGTATCCAACACTACAGATAAGCAAAAAAATCCTCACAATATTGGCATGCAGCCTGAGGGCCACAGGTTAGATGCCCCTGCAGTAATTCTTTTCTTCAGTTAATAATTTATCTTGAAGATCTTACTGTGCTTTTTACTGGCTACCCAGTGTGCCATTGTATAGGAGGGCCATCATTGGCTTAGCTAGCTCTCAAAAGGTGGATAATTAGATTGTTTTCACTTATTTGTTATCATAATCAGTGTTGCAGTGAGCAACCTTGCGCATAGATCATTTCATATCCATGGAGAGCATATCTATAGAAGTGGGATTGCTGAATTGAAGGGAAGTGTGCATTTGTAATTTTGATGGACATTGTCTGTCTCTGCTCACTTTTCAGTGATGATGACCTTTATCACTGAATTTCACACATAATCCTGTAGTTGTGTGGGCCTTATCTCCTTGGACTAAGAGAATAAAGGGCAGTGCAGGGCCAACACAAGAGGCTGTGAGGGATGATGCTCTGATGGAGCAGGTACAGAGCAGGTTGTTTTCTGGGCTTACAGGCCTGTCCAGCCCTGTAGTAGTGGGGTGTGCATTCTCTGGATGGCCTATCTTTGAAATTTCCATCTAACACACACAGGCTCCAGGGCTTCTTTTCCCAACTGCTTTATTTTCCCTTAGCATCAGTTTCTTTCCTGTATGTGTGTTGATGAATGCATGCCTGTGTGTTTCATTACTTTCTGTGACTGTCAACCCCTAGATGCCAGGGCTTGTGTCTAGGTGAATTTGTATAGCATCTAGCATAGGTGTATATTGGCACTTTTTGTGTTTCTAGTGATGGCATTTTATTACTACTTTGAAAACTACATACTTGCTAAAATTATAGGAAATTTAAAAAGGAAATTAATCTCCCATAGTTCCATCATCGTAACACAATTGTCTTCATTTCTCTGTGTTGCCTTCTGTTTATTTTAGGCACATTGTTAACACAATGCTAATCCAAAGCACATGTACTTTTGCGTTCTATTTTTTTCAGTGTTACATTTTTTTTCATGTTGATACATAATCTTTATATGTCTCTTATTATTGGAACAATGTACCTAAATTATAATTTACTTAACCATTCTCTTATACATTTGGGCTGTTTCCAACTTTTAATATTATACATACTATAGTGCACCCATGTTTTTGTTCAAAATTCTTTTATTCATATTCGTAGTTAGTTTTCTTCTGTACCCAATGTTATAGAAGAATAAATTTCCAAGGAAGGAATTTACTAGAGCAGGTGGTTCATACATTTTTATAATGGCTCGTGAGACATCTTGCCAAATTACATTCCAAAAGGATTGGACTGATCTACAGTTACATCAGCAGAGTATGATTGTACCGATTTCCACTCAGCCTACTGCTTTAGTATCGGAGTTTATCTTTTTATAGTTATTACTATTCCCTCAATAAGTACCTCAAAAAGTACCTATTATTTTAGTACATGTCTTAAAAACTATAAGTGACATTGGTAATGTTTCCTTGGAAATATAATTTTCACTTTATTAAATTTGTACTTTTTTCCTTGGTTGAGTATGGTTACCTCCCCCTTACAGTTTATAGATGTGAGGAGGGCAAGAGGTTTCTGTGTGTGTTCAAAAGCATCTGTGAAGCACCCATGTGCTAGTGCATTGGGTACAGAACAAAGTAAGATGAAGAGATGTGCCGGCCTGGGGACACCCAGTCCATGTATAAGGTTCTGATAGAAGTAGTCAAGTGAAGAACTTGGCAGACCTGCTTGGCTCTGCTGAGTTCATTGCATCCAGGTGAACTGGATGGCCAGATGTGACCCTGTCAAAAAAGAACTTTAGCAAGTGGTTTTACTCAGATGTCCTTCCCAAGATCTTTTTACATGAAGCCTCCATCATAAGAACTCCCCATGCAAGGAGGCTCAGAGAGCAATATATGGCATTGGCCTGAGCTGACTTATGGCCCTTCTACCTGAGGCACTGGGGATGGAGAAGTTACATTTTTCCAGGGAAAGCCATCTTAGGATTCTAGTTCAGAGGTCAGTAAACTATGGCTTACTGCCTATTTTTGAATGGCCCCTGAGCCAAGAATGGTTTATACATTTTTAAATGATTGAAAAGAAAGTCAAAAGAATTATATTCTATAATGTATGAAAATATGAAGTTGAAATTTCAGTGTCTAAAAATAAAGTTTTATTGGGACACAACCATGGTCATTCACTTATAGATTAGCTACTTTCATGCTACAATGGCAGAATTGAATATTTGCAACAGATACCATGTAGCTCACAAGACGTAAAATGTTTACTATTTGGCCCCTTACAGAATTAGTTTGCTGACCCCTGATCCTGTCTAAGAACTTCTAAGGAAAGGGCAGGGAAAAGGAAGGGTGGAGGGGATGTTGCTGACTCATTTTTGGGCTGCCCCAGTCAATTGGAAGCCATAGGTAGGCCTTCTGGGCATCATTCCAAGTCCCCTTTGGGCACTGTCTCCTCCCCTCCCCCACCCCCAGGCAGAAGCCTCCTGATGCCCTTTGAAGATCGCGGAGACCTGGAGCCCCTGGAGCTGGTGTGGGCCAAGTGCCGAGGCTACCCTTCCTACCCTGCCTTGGTGAGTCTGCCCCAGACACCACCCTCCTACCTATACCCTAACCTGGGCTGTTCTGGCCCCTGCCTTGCCTTGGGGGCTTATCTGATTGGATCAAGCCAGCAGAATCCGGTGGGAGTCACAGTACCTTTAGCTGCAGAAGGGAGGGAGGGTTTCACCCCAGCCTGAGTGGGACAAACCAGCAAGATCCCAGCTTGAAGTGCTTAAAATAGGCTAAAAGTATGCTGACTAAAAGTAGCGTTCTTAGGGCATTAGTAGCATATATTATTTGCTTATGCATAAAGTAATATGTGCCTATTTTAGATAATAATGCTTATATGTTTTTTAAACATTTGTCATGCTGAGTCTTTAAAATACTGAGGAAGGTATGGTCACTCCATTTTGTAGGGAAGAAAACTGAGGATTGTTACCCATGGTCATCCAGCTAATAAGTAACAGGGTTGGACTCTGAGCCCAGGGCTCAAAATGTGTGATGTCAAAGCCTGTGTTCTGAGCCACTGAGTTCAAAATCATCCACAGTCCTGTCTATTCAGGAATACCTTGGTGTATATCTACTCAACCTTTTTTTAAGATTCGTGAATATGTATATATATATAAGAACATACTATTTTTAACCTCCCTTTCACTTAACAGTATACCATGAACGCGAGTGTCTTATGCCATTAAACATTCTTCATCAACATCACTTTTAATGACTGTATTGTCTTCAGTTGTATGCATGTCCTATATTTTAACCATTCCCTAGTTGGTCATTTAGATTGTTTTGAATTTTTCACTATGATAAACAGTTGGCAATAAACACCATTGTAGCATTACCTTTATGCATATCCATGATTATTTCTTTGCAGTGAATTCTTAGGAATGCCTTCTTGGGACAAAATCTATACAAAATTCTGACACAAGTGTCTGGAAAGCTAGTTCAGTTTATACTCCCATTAGCAGTAGCTGAAATTTTCATTTCTTCCATAGTAGCAATAGTTTTACCACCTTGATTGTTTTGTGGGTCATTATGAAAGTTTTGAGATACATAAAAATTATGAAATGTAAAATCTGTGTGAATGGAAACAAATGATGCCTTCTTGGCAACATTGATAAGCTGAGCAAGGTGAAACTTGCACAGGCAAATCAAGAAGAATGCTGTTGAAGGATGTGTTTCTTGAAAGTGAAATAATGGACCATAACATAATCTGTCTCAAAGCTTTTGTAGTGACCTAGCTTTTCTTAGAACTCTTTCTCAGTTGGGGAGGTAATGGCCTCCTGATCCTGGAAGATACCACTAATATGTCAGTGGTATCTTCAGGCTTTGTCAATTATCAGGGGCAATTTTTAAAACAATGCAGAGTTCCCACCCCAGCACCACCAAATCAGACTCTCTGAGGCTGGAGCAAGGCATGAATATTTTTTAGAAAGTTTCCTTTTTCTTTTTTTGTCATGACACTTTCTCCTGGTTAAAAAGGTTCCTTTTTAAAAAGGGACAGGACTATCTCTAGAGAAGACTGCTTCCTCAGTAAGTTTCCAAGTCTATCTGGTGATGGGTAGCCAGTCTCTTTCATGGACGAGGGGCTCTTACATACACATAGGGAGGGCTCTGGGCTTCTCCTGGTCCTTTCATATCTGACAGTAGACTCTTAAGATAAAGAGGATAGGGATTCTGATTCTATAGGGAAGCTATAACTCAAAGAAAGAGGTTATAAATTTTGCCAGAGCCACATTGGAACCTACATTACCTACCTTATTCTTTCCTTAGCCAGTGGCAAGTATGGAAAATCCACACTGTGATCTAGTAGCTGAAGAGCTTGGGCCTGGGGCTGCCTTCACATAGAGCTCTGCCCTGCCAGCAGAGAAACTGCAAGACCCCCAGCTTAGTTATCAAAGAAGAGATTAAGCTGTACAGGTTTGGGGTGTTTTAAACCCACAACACAAAAAAAGCCAAAGCCCTGGGTAGAGTGCTGTGGCATCACAGCTCACAGCAACCTCAAATTCTTGGGCTTAAGTTATTTTCTTGCCTCAGCCTCACAAGTAGCTGGGATTGCAGGCACCCGCCACAACGCCCACCTATTTTTTGATGGTAGTTGTCGTTGTTTGGCGGGCTGGGGCTGGATTCAAACCCACCAGCTCCAGTGTATGGGGCTGGCACCTTAGCTGCTTGAGCTACAGGTGCTGAGCCCCAGTTATCTGTTTAACCATACATTTTCTTTTATGATTAAAGAAATTCAGCCACCACCTGAACACAACCTTTGTTTTAATTTTGGTGTATGTTCTCCTAATCTTTCTCCTATGCATACTTCAGTATGTATTTGCATCTATTATAAATAAATGATTTCTAATCTTTTTTTGACTCTTAAACAAATGTTTTTGCTTGTGTTTTTGTAAAATTAATATACCACTATAAGAGTTTTAGAAAAACAGAGAAAAAAATCTTACTATTCTAATATGTTGACTCCAAGTATTTTGTATCATTCCTCTATTTATTATTCACATATTACAATTGTAATCACAGTGTATATACACATTTATTATATGTTATCATAAGCTTTATTGCCATGCTGTTTGTTTTTTTTTTTTTTTTTT
>NW_003852426.1:6995697-7012066 GCF_000181295.1 Otolemur garnettii
GTCATTGTTGTTTGGCGGGTCCGGGCTGGGGATTCGAACCCGCCACCTTAGGTGTACGTGGCTGGCGCCTTAGCCGGTTGAGCTATAGGCGCCGAGCCGCCATGCTGTTTTATATCTGCAGAGCATTCATTGAGTGAATAGACCATTATTTATTATTTTGGGACACAAGCTCTCCTTAGATGGCTGACTTACCCACCTTGCTTTTGCCCTTAGGGGAAATTTTTCATAATCCACACTGTGTATGCACCCTAGGTTCCAAGGCAGGAACCAGCATGCCTTCGTTAAGGGGCAAGATTAGAGTAGCTACTCTGTCTCATTTGGTAATCAAGGAAGCTGAGAAGGGATTATGTGGTAGTTCTCATACCTTCAGCTTCAATGATAGGGGAACCACAGACAGACAGAGAAGCTGGGACTTAGAGTTTTGATCAAGTTACGCACCTGATGGGTAGGAGTAGAAGTGGTTCATCCTTAGAGTAAACCCCTAACCAGAACACCTGCTTTCAGTTGCTTATCTTGAGAGGGATGCAGGGAAGATGGCAGAAACCCAAAGGTAAATAATGAGAACAGTTTATTATGAAGAGTCCACTGGGACAGGAAATAGGAATTAAGATTACTCTGTCTCTGGAGAAGACTGCTTCTTCAGTAAGTTTCCAAGTCTATCTGGCTTGTGTGCTAGCAACTGCCCTGGAAGCAGGTGCTGTGTAAGAGGCAGTGGGTGGCAGAGAGACTCAAGCCTTGTCTGGGCATCTGGTTTTAATCCCACCATGGCTTCAAGCAACTACATCCTCCTCCTGTGCTGGGTGTTTTTCTATGTCTGCTTAAACCTGTCAGCAGAATTCTCAACATCAGCAAAGGATTGAAATGAGGTGATGTGTGAATAATTACTTTAGAAAGCTTTAGAAACTTGAAAGTGGGCTCAGCGCCTGTGGCTCAAGTGGCTAAGGTGCCAGCCACATACACCTAAGGTGGCGGGTTTGAATCCAGCCCGAACCCACCAAACAACAATGATGGCTGCAACCAAAAAATAGCCGGGCGTTGTGGCGGGCGCCTGTGAGGCAGGAGACTTGCTTGAGCCCAGGAGTTGGAGGTTGCCGTGAGCTGTGAAGCCACAGCACTCTACCCAGGGGGACAGCTTGAGGCTCTGTCTCAAAAAAAAGAAACTTGAAAGTGCTGCACAGACCTGGAGAGCTATTGTTGTGTTGGTGCTGCCAGGCATTTTGCTGAGCACCTGCTCTGAGCTAGGCAGGATGGAAGCTGGATGCCAGAAACAAACCTGAACAAGACAGGCCTAGTCCCTGCCATGCAGAGCTTGCTACTCAAGGATTAGTACCTCCAGTGGCCCTTGTTTCCAACTGTATCGTTCACCCCTCCCTAATAACCCTCCAAGCTCAGTGTTCTAGCTATGCCCAGAGCCTCCTCTCCAATCTTACCATGTAATATCAAAAATGTTTTGGGTCCACACACAAGGATGTATTGTAGTCATACGGGAAAGCAGTGGTAACCAGGGGCTCTGTTATGGTGAACGGAAGGGACAGCCCTGCTGCTGATGCAGTGCCTTCTTCAGCCATGGTGCCTAGAAAAATTGTCAGGAAAAACATAGCCTCCACTCTTCTCCCTTAAGGAACATTGGGAGGAAGGGGTTGCCTATCTGGCCTGGACATCAAAGATACCCCATTCAGGCCTAACACCCCACATCCAGACTTCCCACTGCTGTTCCAGCTCTGGGGCCTAAAAGTTCATGGAGCAAATTCCCTCATCAGAACTAGTTGGGCAGGACCAGAGATTAAGACAATGAACTAGGGAAACAGAGTCAAGATTTCTAGTTTTTGAACTGCTGGGGGTCATTGGAGAGTTTAGCCCCTCCATCACTTGGTTGTGGGCAAGGCCAAGCCTTTGCATGATTTTGGTATGGTGGAACTTCAGCAATTGGTCCTGTGGCAGGAGGTCCTGCTTACCCTCTCCCACTGAATGCCTGTCTTATATTCTGCCTATAGATCATCGATCCCAAGATGCCCCGGGAGGGCCTCCTACACAATGGTGTTCCAATCCCTGTCCCTCCACTGGACGTGCTGAAGCTGGGAGAGCAGAAACAGGCAGAGGCTGGAGAGAAGCTCTTCCTTGTCCTCTTCTTTGACAACAAGCGCACCTGGTAAGTGACTGCTGCTGCAGGGTGCCCACTCCAGGGTGCTGCTGCCAGGGATAGGGAGGCCTGGCAAGGGACTGTTCCTCTGTTGCTGTGTTCGTGAGGCATACAGAGGGGCCATGAACTCAGTTACCCAGGGCTCTGCCTGTGAAGGGGAGTCATTACCTGCCAGCAGCTGGCCTGCACTTGCCATGTTAGTAGTAACTTAGTGTAACTAATAATACAGATGAATAGTGTTAATAGTAATGAAGGGTGTTGCAGATCGGATTCCCCAGGAAACACTCTGAGATGGAGAGTTGTGGAGGTCAAAGGTGCAGCATTGCAAGGGCAGGGGAGGAAGTTAAAACTGCTGCATGCTTGTAAGAGAGACCTCAGCTCATTATCTGGGGAGATCTGGAGGTAGGTGGCTTAATAAAGATGTCAGAAATAAATTGGGGCCATGCCTTTGTACTTGTACACCAACTACTTATTGAATGCCGCTGCCCCTGGGGAGGGCTCTTACCTTGGGCCAGGCATTTTTTGGAGGAAGGTGATTCCCACAGAAGGACTCAACTGAGATCCTGTCTGCTGCCAACACTCTAGTAGCTGTGGGGAAGCCTATCTCAGTGCTGAGGACAGTTCTGGCTTTGTAACACCTTAAGGCAGGGGTGTCCAAACTTTTTTATTTCCTGCTGCTCATTGGAAAAATAAGTGTTGTCTTAGGCCACATATTAAATATACAAAAACTTACGAAAGCTGATTAGCAAAAAAAAAAAGTCCATACATACTTTTCATGATATCTGACACCACAGATAAGCAACAAGAGTCTTCACAAAATCAGCATGTGGCCCATAGGTTGCAGGTTGGACATCCCTGCCCTAAGGTTTGTCTTAGCACTAGCAGGTGACTTTCATCCCTACTTCTATAGAAGGAGGAGGTACCATGTTTCCTCAATAATAGGATACTGTCTTATATTTATTTTTTCTCAAGAAGACACAATAGGGCTTATTTTTAGGGGATGTCTTATTTTTATTAAGTATAATACAACAATCTACATTTATTCAAATATATTTAAGTCATCTTCTTCTGGAACCTGACAGGGGGAGCTGACCTTATTGGTGGGGTTGGTGCTAGTGATGCGTGAGCTCCTTTCCCCTAGCTGTTCGCGTGTGCACAATAGGATGCCTGCGACCGCGGTTACCACACGGGCACCTGCGCAAGTGTGAACGGCTCAGAGAAAGGAGCTATGGCAGATAAAAGGTATTCCAGTCTTCTTTACTAGGGTAGGGCTTATATTTAATATTTTAAATGCATAGAGGGCAGCACCTATGGCTCACTAGGTAGGGTGCCGGCTCCATATACCAAGAGTGGCAGGTTCGAACCCTGCCCTGGCAGGGGCAACAAAAAAAATAGCCAGGCGTTGTGGCGGGCACCTGTAGTCCCAGCTGCTTGGGAGGCTGAGGCAAGAGAATCACCTAGGCCCAGGAGTTAGAAATTGCTATGAGCTGTGTGATGCCACGGCACACTACCGAGGGTGACAAAGTGAGACTCTGTCTCTTAAAAAAAATGCATAGAAATCCTGCTAGGGCTTGTTTTTTGGGTAGGTCTTATTTTTGAGGAAACAGTAAAACTAGCTAGTAGTTTGGGTAGGAGTGATAATAGTGATAATAACTGCCATTTGTTGAGTGCTTACTCAGTGTACTTATGCAGATAGATTTACATATATGATCTCATTTAATCCTTATTTAAATCTTCACTTATCTCCTCACAATCTATTTTGCAGGCGATAAGGTGAGGCTCAGAAAGCTAAGACCCTCTCACCAGAACTGGGATACAAACTAAAATCTGGCTCTGAACACTATGCTTTAGCTATGTGTTAGATTCACTCGGGGAGCTTTAAAAACACACAGGGTGCAGGTTCCACCAGAGATGAGTTCATCAATTCCGGCACCAGCTCTGCTTCCTAGCCATAGCTCTCTAATTGCCCAAGGCTGCGAGCTTCAGAGCCCTCTTGGGTGGCTCAGTTGGTCTCAAAGAGCAGCAGATGGGCTTCTCTTGGCTCACGGGCCCTGAGAACCCTCCACGCCAAGTGAAGGTCCAGGGAAGGAAGGACCTAGCTGCCCAAGTCCCATGTTATTTCTCTAGCCTTACGTACCCTACTGCCCTAACCTGCCAGGTTATTTGTGGTCTCCTGCATGGCCCTTCCACTGACCTTGCTGGTCCAGGGGAAGTGGGCCCAGAGGAATCCCCTGTGGGACCTACCCACAGCCTCTTACTGTGTGCTTGCATTTCAGGCAGTGGCTTCCAAGGGACAAAGTCCTGCCCCTGGGTGTAGAAGACACTGTGGACAAGCTGAAGATGCTGGAAGGCCGCAAGACCAGCATCCGCAAGTCAGTGCAGGTGGCCTATGACCGTGCAATGATCCACCTGAGCCGAGTCCGGGGGCCCCATTCCTTTGTCACCTCCACCTACCTGTGAGGGTGAGGCTAAGGCCAGGCCTACGTCTTCTTGCCCTGCCTCCATCCCATAGGGCAAAGAGAAGCCTCTTCTGCCCTAGCCAGATGTATGGCTAGCAGCTTCCCCTTCTCCTGGCAGGCCAATGACTGGTCTGTGTCCCTACCAAGGGAAAGGTCCCAGTTTTGACCAATTGCATGGTTCCCCTGGAGGGCCTGCTGTGTGCCAAAAACTCCCACCCAGGGTCCCTCAGGGGATATTCCACTGAAGAACCAGTTAGAAGTAGAAACAGCTGTGGGGCTTGGGCCCAGGCAAGGAGAGATGGATATGGCCTACAAGGCAAGAAGGCCTGGGCTCCTTCTCGAGCTCCCTGTCTGGCTGCCTCCATCCCACTCTCACTAACTTAGACCTCAGGGCGGGTGAGGTTCTGACACTGATCCCAGAGATGCTGTGGATACACCAGGGTCCCGAGGGGAATCTCCTCAAGCTCACTCTCTCCCACTCATCTCCCATTCTCACACTTCTTTGTCCTATCTTCTACACCCATGCCCAGTCTAGCTTTCTCTTTCCCATGATCCTTTTCTTACTTTTTCTCTTGTGCCAAACTGACAGAAACTATCACCAAACTGCTCTTTTTCTTTAATGTCTCATTCCCCTTGAGGCCAGCTGCTATGCCAGGTGGGTATCTCCACCAGGCTCCTCAGGGCCCAGATAGAGGCCAACCCACCACCCAGTGACTCCTACCCAAGGACACCCACACACACTCACAGACTCACTTCTGCTGCCAACACAGCTGAGGCCCTGCTTTGTGAATGTGCCCCTTGGGTTGAGGCAAGGCCCCTCCTGCCCAGTTCCTATGTAGCTACAAGGTGGGCCAAGGCTTGAGGGCGGATTCCTGTCAGCTGACCAGGCCAGGTATGAGAGTGTCCCATCTGTCCACCTGCTATTGAGGGTGGTTGAGGTGGAGCTGTGCCCAGCTGGGTCTGTCTCCTTCCCCCACCTATCCTCTCCTTGAGAGCTTTTTCTGCAATTGCAGTCTTAAAATCTCACTCTCCACCACATGGATAGTGTGGCACCTGCTGCCAAACATCTTCCTGGCCTGTGTTCTGACCTGCCCAGCCTCTGCTGCTCCCACTTCCCCACTCCAGGGAATATAACACTTTTATTTGAAATCCTCTGTTTCCTTCCCTCTTTCTCTTTAACTCCCTCCCCACCTTCACCTTCACAAAAATGGAAGGAAAAAAACTGTGAATGGGGAATGCTGACTGACAAACCAACACAACTTTCAGAGGCTTCAGTGTCTGTTTTCTGGACGTTTCTTGTTAAACTTCTAAGCACCAAAGTCGCAGGGCCAGGTTGTAGGCCACTGATTGCCATGTTGATTTTTAACCTGATGTTCTTTTTAATTGTTTTAAATTTTCATAGGGGAGTTTTGGACAAAACAAAGTCACTGGGGAGATCACTGCCATTTTTACACACTCAACTTTTTAAAAATACAACCAACCAACCACCACTACTTCTTATACATTTGGGACATGAGCCAGAGTTTAAAAGGGAACCAACAAAACACTATAACATAAAGGATGGGGTTTTGGATTTTGTACAATAACAAAACAATACAGCATATGGCTAGAGAAGGACATAGTGTATATAATTGTAAAATACTGTTCTAAATTATTCAGGCCTATAGTTTCCATTATCAGAGCCCTCCATTGTGTGGCCACACAGTGTGGTTTATTTAAAGGAGCCAATGCTTCCCTCTCCCCAGGTAGTTGGTCAGTGTGGACTCTGTGACCTTTGTCTAAACCTGTGTTGTAAGATCTTGAGGCTTTCTCCCTCTCTCTCTTTTTTGTCTATCTCTTTCTCCCCCCCAACACTTTTCTTCTTAATCTCTTTGTTTTTCAATCTCTTCGAATCAGTCTTTCTCTGAGTCTCATTTTTTAAAATGCTCTTTTAGAATGGGAAATGGCTCAGATCCTGCTGTGGCATGGGGCCTACGTGTCTCTGTCGCGTCTGCTGTGAAGCACATGATGCTCTATTTATTGTAGAAAGTGACTTTATTTGCTTTCTAGAATTGTTTATAACAGATGGTATAAGAGAGGTAATAAACAAAGAAAAATCTATGCTTGTAAAGAATACAAAAGTTAATTTTACCTACTATAAAATGGCTGTCTGAAACTTATTTTCTCTCTGAGAAATAAATGTTCTAATGGGCAGTAGTTGCTGTGCTGTGTTTGGTGTAATCTCTTCCTACAGCCCACCTCCTCAAAAGGCCGAGGGCCATTAAGAATGGAGTTGCTGGGAGGCGCCTGTGGCTCAGTGAGTAAGGTGCTGGCCCCATATACCGAGGGTGGCGGGTTCAAACCCAGCTCCGGCCAAACTGCAACAAAAAATAGCCGGGCGTTGTGGCAGGCGCCTGTAGTCCCAGCTACTTGGGAGGCTGAGGCAGAAGAATCGCCTAAGCCCAGGAGTTGGAGGTTGCTGGAGCGACTCCGCTGTACTCTACCGAGGGCGAAAAAGTGAGGCTGTCTCTACAAAAAAAAAAAAAAAAAAAAAAAAAGAATGGAGTTGCTTAGCTGCTGCACACTGTCAGTTGGAGAGGGTTCTATTGGTTTGTCTCTTGGATCTCCAGGAGGAGTGTGAAGATGGGCTGCCTTTGCATCTCTCCCAGAAAGTTCTGCCGCCTTCTGAGAGCTATAGAAGGTCCAGCCTATGTTCCCATGCCTCACCTTCCCTGTGACCATGTTCCTTTAGGAGCATCTGCTCCTCATTCAGTGGTAGATGTGGCCCTTTGCACATCTCTAGCACCTCTTTGCCAAGCTTGCTGAATTTGAGACTCTAGGATGCTCATACCCCATTGCCATTGTCACTGCTCTCAGTCTATATATAGGGGACACAGCAGGGAGCATTATCATCACTTTCCTTAGATTTGAAAGGGATCCTTTGCCTGCCTGGTCTTCATTTTATAGACAAGGCACCAGAGCAGTAAGATTAAAAGACTTGAGACCATGGTGATGAGCCCTAAGGATCATCAAAGGTGAAACTGGACCAGAATCCAGAACCTGGCACTTTCTACTCTCCACATATTCAGAGCCTTCAAGGTGAGCAAAGGTGTCCTTAATGAATCTTATCAATGCTTTGACTCAAATGCTGGGCTAAGTCTAAGATATACTAGAGCACGTGCTAGAGACACTAACTCCCTGACCTGGCTAGTCTCTGAGCTTGGACTTGGAGAGAAGTAGGCTTAGTGCTAATACCAGCTTTGGGAGCAGCGCCTGTGGCTCAAAGGAGTAGGGTGCCAGCCTCATATGCCAGAGGTGGCAAGTTCAAACCCAGCCCCGGCCAAAAAAAAAAAAAAAAATACTGGCTTTGGAAGTGAATGCTGACAGAGACGGGGAGTATGGGGGACTCTACTGCAGGCCTCCCACAGAACCTGCTGGGCAGTGAAGTGTGTTCATCTCTGGTCCTGCCAGCTGTACCAGGCTGGCCTTTATGACAGCTGGACAAGGGAAGGAGGTCTTTGAGGAGGGAAATGGTTTCTCCAAAAGATAGACCAAAAGTTTCTAACTCACTATGTGGTGGGGAAGAAGGGCCATGGACAGGTGTGTAGAGCTGGGAGGACCTCTGACTTGACCTTGACACTCAGGGTGCTTTTCTGTTTGCCCTTTTTCTTTAAGGGCAGAGGAGGGTAATTGAGGTGGATATGTATTCTCTACAACTTTAATACGCTTAAGAGGGCCAGAGCTCACAGGCTTCATGGAATAGAAAAGGCTAATTATCCCCAAATTTCAGAAGGGTTATCATATTATTTCTTTTTTTCTTTTTTATTCTTTTTTTTTTTTTTTTGAGACAAAGCCTCAAGCCATCCCCCTGGGTAGAGTGCCGTGGCATAGCTCACAGCAACCTCCAACTCCTGGGCTCAAGTGAGTCTCTTGCCTCTGCCTCCCAAGTTGCTGGGACCACAGGCGCCCGCCACAACACCTGGCTATTTTTTTTTCAGTTGCAGCCATTATTGTTGTTTGGCGGCCCAGGCTGGATTCAAACCCGCCACCTTAGGTGTGTGTGGCTGGCGCCTTAGCCACTTGAGCCACAGGCGCCGAGCCAATCATATTATTTCTAATAACATCGTTTATCCTTTGGCACCTGTAAGTTTGGCTGTAAGTGGCTGGTTTCAGTTTAACTCCTGAAGCAGTGTCTGAATCCCTTCCACTTCCTTCCTGCTTTGTATTCGTCCTTTTCTGAGGACATAGGGACCACATTGGGTTGCAATGTCAATAGTTTCTGATGGGCAGGGCTCTTCCCTGAATAGTCCAGAAAGACCTGTGAAGGAGATTATCTAAATTGGTCATGAAAGATTATAAAATTGGTTCTTTGCTATTAAAAATTCTATATGAGGGCAGCACCTATGGTTCAAATGAGTAGGGCGCCGGCCCCATATGTCAAAGGTGGTGGGTTCAAACCCAGCCCTGGCCAAAAACTGAAAAAAAAAAAAAAAATTGTATTTGAGCTCATGCCTATAATCCCAGCATTTGGGAGGCCGAGGCAGGTAGATTGCTTGACCTGGCAGGTTCAAGACAAGCCTGAGCCAGAGCGAGACCTTGTCTCTAAAAATAGCTGGGCAATGGCTCAGCCTATAGCTCAAGTGGCTAAGGTGTCAGCCACATAACACCAGAGCTGGTGGGTTTGAATCCAGCCTGGGCCTGCCAAACAACAATGACAACTACAACCAAAAAAATAGACAGGCATTGTGGTGGGTGCCTATAGTCCCAGCTACTGGGGAAGCTGATGCTTAAGACCAGGAGTTTGAGGTTGCCGTGAGCTGTGATGCCACAGCACTCTACCCAGGGTGACAGTTTGAGGCTCTGTGTCAAAAAAAAAAAATAGCCAGGCATTGCGGTGGGCACCTATAGTCCCAGCTACTTGGGAGGCTGAGGCAAGAGAATTGCTTAAGCCCAGGAGTTTGAGGTTGCTGTGAGCTATGATACCACTGCACCTACCAAAGCTGACAAAGTGAGACTCCGTCTCAAAAAGAAAAAAATTTATTTTTGGCTGGGCACAGTGGCTCACACCTGTATTTCTAGCACTCTGGGAGGCCAAGTTGGGTGATTTCCTGAGCGCACTGGTTTGAGACCACCCTGACCCAGAGTAAAACCCCGTCTCTAAAAAAATAGCCTGTCATTGTGGCAGGCACCTGTAGGCCCAGCCTCGGGAGGCTGAGACAAGAGAATCGCTTGAGCTTAAGAGTTTGAGGTTGCTGTGAGCTATAATGCCATGGCACTCTACCAAGGGTGCCTCTACTCTAAGTAGAGACAGACTCTACTCTGTCTCAAAAAAAAAAAAATTATTTTTAACATGCAAAGGAGAAAGAACTGCCATTATTCTAACCACCCAGATATATCCATTTCTACCATTTTACTGTAATTCCTTATAGTCTCTTGTTTTTTTGTTTTTTTGGTTTTTTGTTTTTTGTTTTAGATAGAGCATGTATTTTAATTTATTGTACTCAGTAGCTGTAGAATTAGGGCTCTGAGAAGCTGTTTGAAGTTCTTGGTAGGTCTGGAAAACAATGTCTATATGCCTCATTTGTGTAAAAGCATGAAGCACTAAGTCTGGCTTTTTCTTATTTGTCATGAAATCAGTAAACTGGCCTAAAACAAGCCTTGCCCGTTTGCTCCTTTGTTTGGTTAAAATATTGGAAGTCTCCACAGCTTTTGAAATTAAATGGGAACTATATACCTTCATCCCAGCAACTTTGCTATTGGAGTACATTTCCATAGAAATAAGTCCTAGACCAAATTCTGCCCCCTGTCCAAACATCTGTGGGGGAACAGGCCCCCAAATGGCCATACAATTCTTCTCTAGCTTAAGTTCCCTCAGGTAAAGCACCAGGAATGAAAAGTTATTCCAACATGGATGCAACACTCTTCTGAGGGCAAGCCCTGTCTGCTGAGTGGTCAGGTGAGGAGCAGCTCTAAACGGTGAATATTTTTATTTTTAGATGTACTTTTACATACAATAACTAAGGTACAAAAGTTTAATCTCTATAAATACTGTGTATCCATCCATGAAGCCACCACCCAGATCAAAATACAAAACACTTCCAATTCTCCAGAAGTTTCCTCACTGCCCTTCCCAGTTAGTACCCTGACCTAAGGGTAACTGCAACCAGTCTTCTATTGCCCTAGATTAGCATTGCCTGTTCTTCAGTATCATATAAATGGATTCCTGTAGTTTGTGCTCTTTTGTGCATAGCAACTTTCATTCAACATTATGTCTGATCCCCATTCTGTTTTACCTGTGGTTAAAGTTTGCTTCTTGGTATCACTGAGTAGTCTTCCATTGTGCAAATACACACAGTATTTCCACATCCACAGTAAATCCACATCCATTCTCCAACTGACAGGCACTGGGTTGGTTGTTGCCGGTTTGGGGCTGTCACACTGCCGTGAACATTCTCGCACCTGTCATTTGGAGGACGTAAGTACTCGTTTCTCTTCAGTGTATCCCCAGGAGTGGAATTGCTGGGTCATGGGGCAAGTATATGTTTAGCTTTAGTAGATCCTGCAGTGTTCCATTTATGTGCCACAACCACGTACAGGAGTGCAGTTGTGCCACATCCATGCCAGCAGCAGCCCTTCCTGCCTGCAGGGTTTGCTCTAGACCTGCTTGCTCTACTAAGGTCTGTCTTGCTTTGGAGGGAGAGTTATGAACTGCCATGGTGCTTTGCAACTGGGAGACCTCTGATTGAGGGGATGGGAAGGGAGGGAGAGCCATCTTGAGTGGGATTCACTGTCATGGAGGCCAGGGCAGGTTCACACCTGCTGTGTGGCTTGGTCTCCTTTAGCACCTAGCTTTGCTTCAATGCCACCCAGATTCCTATACGGGCTTGGGAAACAAGGTCACACTGGGTAGTCTTTCTTAGTTCAGAGTAACACAAACTTCCCCTTCATCCTCCTTGTCCCTGCACATTGGGCTCTGAGGGACCCAACTTTTTAATACAAACACCAGCCTTTTTCCTCAAGTATCATAGTTATAAGTGGGGCAGAAGGCAGACTCTTTGCTCTGTGTCCAGATCCTTCCTTACCCCCTGGCTGATGCCTGAAATTCCATTAGTGCTTCATGCTTTTATCCAAGACCACATTCTTCGGGACAAGCCAGTGACCCTGGTTAGAGTGAGTCTATTTCCCTTTGTGTCACTGGTATCCAGTGTGAACAAAGGATGAGTAAGCAGGTTCTCCCTACCTCCAAAAGCAGGTTTTGATAAGGCAACACAGCAAGGACACTGGGTCCTTGGGGGAGAATTAAAAAGGGTAATGAAAAGGGCCTACATGCTGCTGGCTGACCTCGGCCCCACAGATGCACAATTCAGTCATGGGGGATGAAGGCTCAGAAGACTCTGAAATGATTTCAAAGAAATTGATCAGATCACAGGTGGAGTGAAGGTTGGAGATGAGAGGGCAGGGTCAGGGAAAGAGGCCCAAGGGAGCCTAGTTTGAAAGCAGAGCTCTGGAAAATAAAGATTGCAAGGCCAGGGTCAGCTTGGGCGACTAAAGCTGGTGCTGTCTACAAGAGCGTGACCTGGGTCTAGGCCAAGACTGTTTGGGGAGGACACAGGCTTTCCTAACCTGGCCCAGGCTTCTGGCTCCACTCAAGCCTCTGAGCACACCCAGTGTGAGTAGCCAGAGCCTGACCAGTTCTCCTCTTCCTGCCCCTGTTTCTTTTAGGGCTAGGATGGGCCTCTTCCCTTCCTCCCTCCCCACTCTATCCCCCTCTCTTCCTTTAAATTTTATAATTTTCTTTTTTGAGACAGTGTCTCACTCCATTGCCCAGGCTAGAGTGCTGTGGCATCATAGCTCACAGCAACCTCAAACTCCTAGGCTCAAGCAATCCTCCTGCTTCAGCCACCTGAGTAGCTGGGACTATAGGCGCCCAGCACAATGCCTGGCTAATTGTTTTCATCTTTAGTAGAAAAGAGCAAGGGTCTCACTCTTGCTCAGGCTGATCTTGAACTCTTGAGCTTAAAGGATCCTCCTGCCTCCCAGAGTGCTAGGATTACAGGTGTGAGTCACCTTGCCCAGCCCTAAAATTTATAATTTTTAATTAATATTGGTTATGTGACTCAAATTCAGGAAAGCCTCCCTCCTTGTCTCTGGCCTCCCAATTCCCCTCCTCAGTGGCAGCCACCATTACCAATTGCACATGTAACTTTCCAGAGGCACTTTAATGCAAGCATCCAACTATGTGCACATATTCTTTTTTCTATACAAACGGTAGCATGCTGCTCGCACTGATCTGGGCCTCATTTTAAAAACTTTGTATTATGTATTGAATAGATACGAAAATATATATAAATTTTAAAAAATACCTACAATACGATAGACTACCATGGGTACCTACAAACCTGTTTAGACAAAAACAGCTGGCTTTTTAAATCCTCTGTGTACCCCTACCCAACTCTCCCTTCCCTTAAACACTGTCCTGAATTTTATGCTTAATATGTCTTTTGGCTTCTTTATAATCCTCTCACTTGTTTATAATATATTGTAATAAATAAAGTTTATTATAAATGAAATATAAATATATAGCATTTATTATTATTAATTATATATTTATATACATTTATGTTAATATATATTTATAAATATTTATATAAATAACAATTTATTAGAAATTAAATATAAATATATAACATTATTATTTATTATTAATTATATATATTTAATACTATTGCATACTTGTTCACTGTATGGGATGTTGAGTATGGTAGGCTTCTACAGCATGCTTTCATCCCGCCCACAGGTAGAGTCCCGAGACTCTTGTGCTGATGTGCACAGCAGTACTTCATTTTCACTATTGTGTAGAATTCCATTGCTTGGACACACCCCAACTGATTTTTCATTGGTCTATCTAAGGACAGTTGTGTTGCTTTCTCTTTTCAGCTTTTAGGAAGAGCCCAGCTATGGGGTGAATGTTTTTAGCTGTGTCTTCCAGCATGTATGTGGCAGATTGGGCAAGAACCTCTCTAGGACAGGCGTCCTCAAACTATGGCCCATGGGCTACATGCAGCCAGCCTAGGACATTTATCTGGCCCACCGGGTGTTTTTGCTGCCACTGCCTGTCCTGCTTAGCAGCCAATTTATCCCGGGGCCCGTAGTCCGGCCCTCCAGTGGTCTGAGGGACAGTGAACTGGCCCCCTGTTTAAAAAGTTTGAGGACCCCTGCAGGGTGTTTACAGGGCCCTTGGAAATTACATTGTCAACCTCGGTAGATTATGCCATTCATGTGCCTACCAATGATGTGAGAGTTCCCTTTGCCCTACTTCCTCACCAGCACCTGGAATTATCAGTTTTTTAATTTTCTAGACTGTTCTTGAATTCTAGACTGTTCTGGAAACTTGAATTTCCACAGTAAAATTGTAACTCACTGTGGTTTTAATTTTCATTTCCCTGGTTATGCATGTTGTTATTTTTTTACTTAAAATATACCTTGGAGATTATTTCATATCTGGGCAATGAGGACTTCCTCTTCCCTTTTCTTGGCTGGAGAGTGCTCCACTGTATGAAAATCTCCTGATTGGTTGACCAGTTCCTTACGGATAGACACTGGGCACCAGTCTTTTACAGTCAGGTCTACAGGAAGTAACTGTGTATAGATGGCAAAGGGCATCTGCACTGGGGTGGGGGAAACACGTAGGTTTTGCACAGGAACCTCCTGCAGTTTCATGTTTAGATGAAAATGGAAGATGGCGTTTGTTCCTCTCTGGCCTTGTCTGCCTGTTTTAGGAAATTCCCTTCATTCCTAGTGTCCCAGAGAACCATATCCGCTTTGTCCTCAGATGGGCCGCCCTGTCCTGTAGGTGTGGCACCATCTTTTCTTTCAGATAATAATGTTCATCTCTTCTCCCTTCCCAATGAGCCAACCCAGAACCAGCCTGTCAGCCCCTCACCCCCACTCCCACCTCCACATAGACTCCGCAGGGCTCGTCTCTACCCTGGCATCTCTTTGTTATGAACATCCCCATCTCAAGAACTCAAGTTAGTATTCACTGAGATGTTGCCTTGGCCCCGAAAGAGAGTAAAAGAAGCTGACCACCATGCTGAGGAGGGTATACTCTCAAAGGGGGCAGGGCAACACACACGCAAAGACAACCATGTAAGATAGGATGAATGCCAGCCCACCACCTATTTGCTAGGCCACTTTTGGCAATCCTCTGTCCACCTGAGCCTCAGCTTCTTCCCCTATGAAAAAGGACAATAACAGGCAGCACCTATGGCTGAGTAACTAGGGCGCCGGCCACATATACTGAGGGTGGTGGGTTCAAACCCAGCCCCAGCCAAACTGCAACAAAAAAAAAAATAGCTGAGTGTTGTGGCAGGCACCTGTAGTCCCAGCTACTTGGGAGGCTGAGGCAAGAGAATTGCCTAAGCCCAGGAGTTGGAGGTTGCTATGAGCTGTGATACCATGGCACTCTACCAAGGGTGACAAAGTGAGACTCTGTCTCTAAAAAAAAAAAAAGAAAGGAAGAAAAAGGACCTTAACACTTACTTTTCTGGGGCTTGGGGAGGATGAAGGCCAATGTTAACAAACTGCTCACATTTGTGCTCTTGCTGGTCAAAGCTTTCTTTGTTATCAAAGATAATTTGAACTCAAAGAAGCCTGAAGGTGCTATGACAGTGGATAACCAGGGTCTGAGAGCACCTGGGGGAGGGGCAGGGGCCCAAATTGAAGGGCTTCTTTGGAGAGAAAATGTTTGAGCTGCTTCTGCCAAAATAGGCATCATTTAGGCAAGTGGAAAAATGTGCATGAATGTATGGGGGTGGGCAGGCATTCTTAAAGGAGAGATCCACAAAGTCAGAAGAGTGGATGGTGAAAGTGGAAAGGTTTGGACGTGCTTTGAAACCGGTAACTGGGGAGAGTCCCACATACAGGGTGTGGGACTTGAAGCCCTAGATGTGGTTAGAGCTCTGTCTTAGAGAACTAAGTGGGCAAACTGAGGTCCTAGGGTGGGCCCAGGAATCTGTACTACATCAGCAATTCAGATACACACTCAGGTTTGAGACTTGCTGTTTCCATATGAGTAAGCAAGTGTGTCCCAGGGTGAATGGATTGGGGGTTCAGTAGAGCAGGACACCCTTACTGGAAAGCCCAGCAGCTAATCTTGGGGGCCCTTGCTCTGGGAGAGGGCAGGGGGGTGGTACCGCATTTGACTCAGGACACCTTCCTCTCTTGACTCTACTTTGACCTAGTTTCCTGCCGGCACAGGGACTGCCCTGGGCCAGGTGTCTGGGGCATCACATGTAAAAGGAAAAGATGAATTGCTTGTGCCCTCCAGGAGGTCTGGAAGCTGGTCTGGAGATTAGAAAGCCAGGGCTACAGTAGCCATTTCCAGTTAAATACTTTAAATTCATTAGTGTCAATCTCCCACTAATCCAAGTAGATTGCGGTATTATGTAACATCATGCCCCTTTGTGGGAGACACTGAGCCTCTGAGAAGTTGAGTAAGGTGGGCATGGCCACACAGCTGGGAAGTAGTGGAGCTAGAATTCACAGGCTATCTGAATTCTGGAGCCCACACACCGTGTTTCTCTGTCTTTCCCTCTTCTGCTCCTCTACCTCCTCCTTCTCTCTCTTAGACTTTACATTTACAGGGTCCCCAAATCAAAGAGTGCAAAAGAATATATACACCGAACTTTCCTTTCTAACCCTGTTTCCCAGTTTTCCTTCCTAAAGGAAACTAAGGGAACTAGTTTCTTTCTTTCTTTTTTTTTTAATTGAGACAGAGCCTCAAGCTGTT
>NW_003852426.1:7012086-7024689 GCF_000181295.1 Otolemur garnettii
TTCCCAGTTTTCCTTCCTAAAGGAAACTAAGGGAACTAGTTTCTTTCTTTCTTTTTTTTTTAATTGAGACAGAGCCTCAAGCTGTTCCCCTGGATAGAGTGCTGTGGCATCACAGCTCACAGCAACCTCAAACTCTTGGGCTCAAGTGATTCTCTTGCCTCAGCCTCCCAAGTAGCTGGACTTACAGGCACCCACCACAACACTGGTATTTTTTGTTGCAGTTGTCATTATTGTTTAGCAGGTCCGGGCGAGGTTCAAACCTACCAGCCTCAGTGTATGTGGCTAGTGCCATAACCTCTGTGCTATGGGCACAGGTACCCCCAAGCTCAGCTACTACTTTCTTACAACTAGTTTTAGAATATTCTTTTTTTTTTTTTTTTGAGACAGAGTCTTATTATGTTACCCTTGGTAGAGTGCCGTGGCATCACAGCTCACAACAACCTCAAACTCTTAGGCTTACGCAATTCTCTTGCCTCAGCCTCCCAAGTAGCTGGAACTACTACAGGTGCCTGCCAACAACACCCGACTATTTTTCTGTTGCAATTGTTTAGCTGGCCTGGGCCAGGTTCAAACCCACCACCCTCAGTGTATGTGGCCGGCACTGTAACTAATGTGCCACAGTCACCAAGCCATAGTTTTAGAATATTCTAAAACTAGATACTTACATATATTCCATAGATATTCTTCTTCACTATTTTGGACCAAAAAATGGTGGCATCGTATATATACTGTTTTGCACCCAGTTTTTCCCTTTTTTCACTTAGTGCATCTTGAAGTCTTTCCATGTCAGTTCACAAAGAGCTTTGCCTTATTCTGCTTTATCCCTGCATATTCAACTCGGCCCCTATTTGATGGATGTTTTGGGGGGTTCTGACATTACAAACCACTTGAACAGCCTTGACCTCAGGTCCCTGTGAGGGAGCAGGTACGTCTGTCAGAATACCCTGGAAGGGCAACTGCTCATTATACACTCCTCTAATCTGCTCATAGCCTTAACCATAAAAATCCTTCTTTTTCCTATGCTCTGAGTCCTCAAGCATGTTCCTCTGACAGCACTTTCTCCCACAGACTTTGCTATTTGTGTCCCAGTCCTGCCTTCTGGGTACTGCTCCAGGGAACAGCAGGTGGCATTTCCCCTGTGCCCAGCACAGTAGGTAGGTGCATACACTTTTCAGGAGAGCTGCCACTTACCTTCAGGGAACGTTTCCTCATTTGGTCCTCAAAACAGCCTTCCAGGAGCCTGGCAGGATGATCATCCCCACTGTACAGGTAGGCAAGCTGAGGCTCAGGGACTTGCTCATTTTCTCTTGGCCATACTTGCCCTTGACCTCACAGGCTGAGGGGGGAACCCAGGGCTCCTGACCCCCAGCACTGTCTCACCACCTGCTCCAGCCACGCTGCCTCCCCACAGTTGTGGAAAGACAATTAGCCAAGGAAGGACTGGCCTTTCAACTTTGTTACTCTACACACAGAAATACTAATGGCACAAGGCCATGGAAGCCTGTATTTATTTGCCAAAGAATGTTAGAAAGTTTGGCTTGGCGCCTGTGGCTCAAGTGGCTAAGGCGCCAGCCATATACACCTAGGGTGGCGGGTTCAAATCCAGCCTGGGCCTGCCAAACAACAATGATGGCTGCAACCAAAAAATAGCTGAGCGTTGTGGTGGGCACCTGTGGTCCCAGCTACTTGGGAGGCTGAGGCAGTAGACTCACTTGAGCCCAGTAGTTAGAGGTTGCTGTGAGCTGTGATGCCATGGCACTCTACCCAGGGGGACAGCTTGAGGCTCTGTCTCAAAAAAAAAAAGAATGTTAGAAAGTTTGGAATATCTACCCAACATTTTCTGAGTCCTAACAACTGCTGCGGGCAACCCTCTATGCACGTAGGAGCTCACTGACTTGCCAGCCAAAGAAGGGTAGGTACTATTATTACTCTGTGACACAGATGAGGTTAAATGAGCAGCAGCCTCTCAATCTATGGCATTCAGTGTAAGGTTCTGATAAGTTATTATCATCAGCACAATTTCAAACTTCTGTTGAAGTGCTAGTTATCTACTGGGCATTATTTCAGAGATGACAGGAAAGTCCTTCACTTGTAAAAAGCTAGATACACTCCCACAGCTGAGGATAACTCTCAATTGCACAATTGGAGCTCTCCCTTTGGCTCAAGCTTTGATCCCCATTGAAACAGGATCCTCCCAGGTATTTCTCAATCTTTAAATGCTTAGGCCTGCTTTTCATGACACAACCAGCTCACTCCCTCTCTGTAGTTCTAATTATAAAAACAAAAGCAGTTTTTCCCCAAATGTGAAATTAAATTGTACTCTCAAAGTTGTCTTTACAAATTCTACCTCAGCACCACAGACTCAGGGCCAGCCTTGCCACAACGCATTGCAGTCACGGCTCTCTGTGTTCCCTGAGGATTTTTGCTGCCACACCACTGTCCTCTGGCCAACACTGCCTGCCTCAACATGATGCATGGTGGTTTCACCCTCCACTTACCCAACTGGCTGATGGTGCCCTGGCCTCCTGGTTCTTTGAACCCCTCTCCCTGGTGTGGCTACTCAGTGTCACCATCAAGGCTAATCTCTCTTTCCATGTTCTTGTAAAGGTGGTGAGTTATCTCAACTGATTGCTCACAGTTAACAGCTCAAACTCCATTTCTCCCTTCTCACAACTGCACTTGACTAGATTCAAAAAGAAGAAAAGAAAAGCAAAACAAACAAACTTTCTTTCCATCTCATTCCTTCAATCCTCCACCCCCTCAGTGACCCACAGTACACTGACCTCACCACCTGGTCACAGCCCCTTTCAATCCTCACTCCCCCATTCCCCAGACTAAAGTCTAGAGCTAGTTATTACAGCCCCTGGCTTTTCTACACCCTCCCCAACCCTTGAGCTTGCTGGCTTGTTCTCACCTGACCAAACCCCAACCCAGTTAAATCCAGCTCTCTGCCAGCTCCACCTGCTTTCCTGTCTGCTTTGGTTGCTTCTTTTCTTTTCTTTCTTTTGTTTTTTTGTTTGTTTGTTTGTTTGTTTTTGAGACAGTGTCTCCCCTGTCACCCCGCCTAGAGTGCAGTGATGTCATCTCAGCTCACTGCAATCTCAAATTCCTGGGCTGAGTGACCCTCCTGCCTCAGCCTCCCAAATAGCTGAGACTACAGGTGCATGCGACCATGCCTGACTGATTTTTTTCTATTTTTAGTAGAGATGGAGTTTTGCTTTTACTCAGGCTGACCTCAAGCAGTCCTCTTGCCTCGGCCTCCCAGTGCTTGTTTATTTTCTTCTCGCTGCCTACACAAGAATGCCAGCCTCTCAAGGACAGGGACTGTGTCCTTCTCCACAGCTCTGTCCTAGCACCCACAAGAGAGCCTAGCATGCAGTGGGTGCACTTGTTGAATGTGTATATTTGATGAGTGAATTTCCTTCTGGATGTGGAGAAGGATCTGAGAGCAAATCTATGTTAGTATCTGGGAAAAAAATGGAAGGTAGAAGACTGATTGTGTCCAAAAGGCTGGAGGAGGGCCCGGGAGGCAGTGGGAGGAAGACAAGCCCAGGGACTCCTCCAGTTTGCCTGAGAAGAACAGCGCCATCCCTTCCTCATTAGCTCTTCTTGGTCTGGGAGAAGACCTTGGACAAGGTCCTCACTCCCAAACCCTAATGACAGGATTCTGAACCTTCACTCAACTATCGCTTCCTGCAGCCTCAGTTACTCAAGGTTTCTGAGCAGATGTTTGGATGGCTGTGATTACCCAGTGTCTAAAGCCAGGAGTGACCTAACTGATCAGCTCTTCCAATCTTGGATTTTACGAGCAGGGAACTGAGGCCCACATAGAAGTGGAGGTAGATCCAGGACTGGAAGCTGCCCTCCTGCCTGCAGTCCTGGGGGCATCTGCTCTGCACCTCACCCTGCGGGCACATGCCGTCTTCTGCCCAATTGTCCTTACCCTTAAGAGAAGCAGAGAAGGCTCGGCGCCTATAGCTCAACCGGCTAAAGGCGCCAGCCACGTACACCTAAGGTGGCGGGTTCGAATCCCCAGCTTGGACCCGCCAAACAACAATGACGGCTGCAACCAAAAAAAAAAAAAAAAAATAGCCGGGTGTTGTGGCGGGCGCCTGTGATCCCAGCTACTTGGGAGGCAGAGGCAGGAGACTCGCTTGAGCCCAGGAGTTGGAGGTTGCTGTGAGCTGTAATGCCACGGCACTCTACCCAGGGGGGATAGCTTGAGGCTCTGTCTCAAAAAAAAAAAAAAAAAAAAAAGAGAAGCAGAGAAAATGCTTAGCCTAACGCACACTGAGCACTCAGCTGAGAAATGCTGTGGAAGGGATCGAGGCTCCTACAAGGACTGGCTTCCCTGGTGTGCAGCTCAGCTTTGGGGGCCATGCAGTACCTCACCTCATCCTCCACTCCCCAGGAGGGAGGAGCTATTGTTATGTCCCCCATCATGCTGAGATCCAAGGAGGTTACATAACCACACACATGACCAGGAAATGACAGACCCATTTGATTTAAGAGCTCCTGATTATAATCTTTACTCTCCATGTGTCTTAAATGCCACACTCAATGGGTTTTCGATTTAAGCAAATTTTTTCCCCAAAAAGTTTGAGTCCTGTCAAGAACTGGATATGCTGACACAGGATGAGGCATGAGTGAGTGTGGGCACTACTGTTGTCTTTGGTGCTGGCTCACATCTGCCCTAGAGAAGCCCCAGAGGAGGAGCAGGGACAAGGGGACAGGAACTAACACTTTGAGCCTGTCTGGTCCTGGTGCTTCTGCCCATCACCTCTGCATAGTTTTCACAGAGTCCCATGGCCAGGAGGTGGAAAAAGTAGGATTGGAACCCACACGTTCTCCACTCCATCAAGAGGCTTGTGTCATGTGGGACATGATTAAACACTACAGATAAGGCATTTCTGGGTTTGAAGAAATCTCAGCACCTCCCAGCTGAGGCTCTGACCATTACATTCAGTTCTCACCTGAGAACTGAAAAATATTATATAGACTAGAGTTTCCACTGAGATGGGTGAAACAGTTTGAAGCAACTTATCACCAAATTTGACTCCAAAAGAAAAGGAAACAACCCGTTCTAATTCACCAAACCTTATGTCAAATACAATTCTTTTTTTTAAACCTAATTGTTCACAGGACCCCAAGCTTGGCATTTTGTCTTTTTAAAGATCAGTGAACTAAATGAGGTTTCTAAACAGAGGCAGGCCAGTGTGACAGAAGGAACCAAGAGTCAGGACGCCCAGGTTCTGGGCCTGGCTCTGACCTAGGCTTGTGGTGTGACTTTGAACAGGTCACATTCCATCTCTGGTTCCCTGTTTCAGCACCATGGAAATAAAGGGCCTCGGTCTCATGAGCTCTCTCATTTCCTTTTAGACTCAATGTTCCAGGATAGGAACAGGGCTCTGGACTCAGACTATAGGAGTTCAAATCCCGGTTCCATCACTACTAACTGGCAAATGAACAAGCTGGACAAGTTGCTTAACTACTCTGGGATTCAGTTTCTTCCTGTGTGAAATGGAGACTGATAATACCTCTGTTGTAGGGTTGCAAAGATAGAATGAAAAAAATCCATATAACTTGCTTGGCACAGAGCCAGTGTGAACAGAAGATGTGCTCAGCAATGGTTAGTCATGGCAACAAGGAGAGTCCTTTATCTGCTGTTAAAAGAAAGAAAGAACTAGATCATAAAAATCCAAGCCTCCACCAATAAATATTTATTGAGAACATATTCCTCATTTGTGTTAAACACTTTGGTTGGCTACATAAATCATTCCCAGCCCCTTCTTTGCCATCTCCAACCACAGAAATTGGAGATCCAGATATTTTCTCTCCCAGCCTTTCTCTGCTGTGTGATCCATGTTTTGGTGGCAAGACACAAGATACTGAGTGGCTTCTGGGAAGGCTTTTATTCCCTGCTAAAATGACAATCACAAGAGGAGAGGCTTGGCGCCTGTAGCTCAGTGGCTAGGGCGCCAGCCACATACACTGGGCCTAGCAGGTTCAAATCCAGCCCAGGCCTGCTAAACAATGACAACTACAACCAAAAAATAGCTGGATATTGTGGTGGGCCCCTGTAGTCCCAGCTACTTGGGAGGCTGAGGCAAGAGAATTGCTTAAGCCCAAGAGTTGGAGGCTGCTGTGAGCTGTAATGCAATGACACTCTGCCAAGGGAGGGCAATGTAGTAAGACTCTGTCTCAAAAAACAAAAAATAAAAAACAAGAGGAGAGCTCCCTGCAGCCCCTTTTTCTGCTTCTCACTTTAAATATGAATGCAGTGTTATCTTGGAGCTGTGACAGCAGTCTTCTGACCATGAGGAATGATCACAAGAAGCACCAAAAGCTGAGAAAATTATAGCAAAGGCTGGAAAAAGCCTGAGTCCTGGATACCGTTGCAGAGGAGAGAAACCAACTCCAGCACTTACTGGCTGTTTGGCTTTTCATTATGTGAAAATACAAACCATTGGGCGGCGCCTGTGGTTCAGTGAGTAGGACACCAGCCCCATATACCGAGGGTGGCGGGTTCGAACTTGACCCTAGCTAAACTGCAACAAAATCATAGCCGGATGTTGGGGCGGGCGCCTGTAGTCCCAGCTACTTGAGAGGCTGAGGCAAGAGAATCACCTAAGCCCAGGAGCTGGAGTTTGCTGTGAGCTGTGTGATGCCATGGCACTCTACCGAGGGTGATAAAGTGAAACTCTGTCTCTACAAAAAGAAAGAAAGAAAGAAAAGAAAAAGAAAATACAAACCCTGTTTGTTTAAGCCAATGTCAGCTGGGCTTCTTGTTCCTAGTAGCTGAGTCTGTCCTATCTCATACGTCATTTAGAAAACATTTGTTTCTATTAGCACTAGGCACCATTCTAGGCATTGGGTTTGCAACAAGGGAGAAAACATCTTTAAGATCATACAGTCTATTCAAGGAGACAGCCAAGTTGTTTCTGTTTTAATTTAATAAAAATGTAAGAGGTGGTACAACTGAAGTCTCCGTAGATTAATTAGCATGAGGACATAAAGGAGGTAGCAGGCTGTTTCTGACTGTGTCTGCTTTCAGAGCACACACTTTGTTTTGCTCACCAAGGCATCTCTAGGACCCAGACAAGCATAGAGTACAAGGTCGGACAAGTAAGTTCGGGAACTTATCCTAGAAAGAGTGCCGCATACCTCACTGCTGAATATCACTATAGTCACCTTCAAAGTACTCCCCTGGGGAAGCTGGGTGCTGACCCCAGTGCCTAGTCCACCCTTCAGAGCACTTTTTCTAGGACGAGTTCCTGAATTTAATTGTTTGACAGCTCTGATGGTGATTCCAGAAAAAGAGTTCCAAAATTGCGTTGATGCACAGCTTCCCAGGGGGGTGCTTTGAAGGTGACTGAAGAGATACTCAGCAATGAGGAACGTAGCACTTTTTCTAGGGTAAGTTTACGAACTTAACTGTCTGCCTCATGTATGCTCAACAAAAACTTGTTGAATGTGGTAACATTGCCACTCGACCGGCACGAAGGATGGGTGCTCTTCTATGCCTTCAGAAGTTAGGTGTGGCTCTGTGACTTGCTTTAGCCAGTGACATGTGAGTTCATGTCATTACATGTATGACACTTTCAGCTGGAAGCATTTAGGACTAGTACAGACTCCACCCCTCAGTGCCATGGCCAGAGAAGTTTCTTCTGCGCTCCTGACCTCAGTGACTGGGTTTGTTTTTTGTTTGTTTTCCTCCTTCCTTCTACAGCCTGCACAGCCCAACCTTGAACCCATCCACGCACCTCATCCTGTTGATTTAGTTTCCCAGCTCTCCTCAGTTCCATCCCTGAGGCTCTGTCCCTTCAATTAAGGCCATGCTTCCCCACAGGGACCACTGTCAACAAAAACGACTGTTGTTATTCCAAGCCCCTGACAGTTGAAGGTTGTTTGTGACTGTACCATAACCTAGCTGAATCTGACTAATACAATGAATGAATGAATAATAGCACTGTTAGGAATGAAGTATGGGGTGGGCAGACCCAACCAAGCTGGGCACGTTTGAGGCAGATACTGCTGGTTCCCTACCCTAATCCCCTGGCAGAAGCTGCCTCTTTACCTTCTCACCTTCCTTCCAGCAGAGCCTGCATCCCAAAGCAGGGATTAAAAATGCAAAATGAGGGATTTCCTGGCCTCCCCTGCAGCTGAGGTGTGGACATGTGACCCAGCCTCAGCCAGCAGATCCTGCAGGAAAGTCTTCTGGAGGGCTTCTGGCAGGGACTTTTCTCCTAAATAAACAGAGTTGACTTTCCTTACGGTGTAAGCCACTCCATGTTGAGTTTCTGGAACTTGCAGCCCAGCTAACACCACTACAGCTCCGGCAAGGCAGTGGTCCCTGTGAGGGGACACAACCTTAAATGAAGGGTCATAGTGGCAGGGATCCACCTAAGAAGCTGGGAAGCCAAATCCACGGGCCACTCACTGCTTGGATGGGTTCAGGGGTTGTGCTGTGTGCACTGCGGAATAAAACAAACAAAAAGAAATGCTGGCTGGTGGCTCATGCCTGTAATCCTAACACTCTGGGAGGCCAAGACTGGAAGAATAGCTTGAACTCAGGAGTTGGAGACCAGCCTGAGCAAGAGCAAGACCCTGTCTCTACTAAAAATAGAAAAACTAGCCCAGTGAGTGTAGTCCCAGCTACTCGGGAGGCTGAGGCAAGACGATCTCTTTTACTGTATGCTAGGTTATTTCTTTACGATAAAGAATTAAGGAATTTGAGGTTGCTGTGAGCTATGACACCATAGCACTCTACGCAGGGCAACAGAGTGAGACTCTGTCTCAAAAAGAAAACAAAAAAAAGAGGAACAATAAAAATAGTTGCTAATGTCAGAGATCCCAGAGGAAGAGATGGGTACTTAATGAAAATACCAACTCCACCATCCAAGGATCAAAGTGTGCTATAGGATCTGTGAGAAGGGAAAGGAGAGCTGAGGAGTCAGGGAAGGCCATGGAGAAGGCAGGACGTGGAGAATGGTGGGAGCTTGGGTTTGGATGGATAGAAGAGACAATAGTGTAGGCAGGCCCTTTGTATTATAATATGTCTTACACTAAATTTTATTCTTTTCTTTCCCATTTTATTTTATTTTATTTTTGAGATAGAGTCTCACTCTTTTGCTCAGGCTAGAATGCATTGGCCTAGCTCACAGCAACCTCAAATTCCTAGGCTCAAGTGATCCTCCTGCCTCAGCCTCCCTAGTAGCTGGGACTACAAGTGCCTGCCATGACGCCCAGCCAATTTTTCTAGTTTTAGTATAGACGAGGTCTCACTTACTCAGGCTGTTGTCACACTACTGAGCTCAAGTGATTCTTCCTGCCTTGGCCTCCCAGAGTGTGAAGGTTATGGGTGTGAGATCCCATACCTGGCCCTAATTTTGATTTTCTTTTTACCATTTTCACCTATTGGATGGAGAAGCAATAGAGGAATAATCCAATTCAATACCAAATATACTTCAATGTCAACATCATTTAAAATACAGCTATTTAATATGTCACTAGGTGGATATACTGTAGGTCATTTAACTATCCCCTTACTCTCAGCTGATAGGGATTTCCAATGCTTGAGTACTTAAAATAATGCTGTGGTGAGCTCTCTTGTCTAAATTTTTTTTTTTGTATATTAGGTTATTTCTTTAGGATAAATTGCCGGAAATGGGATAACTAAGCTAAAGAAACATTGAAAGCAGTGAATCTCACCTAAAATACAACTGTTAGGATTCTTGATAAATAGCCAAATTGTTGTCCAGAATGATTCTTTCATTGCACATGAGAATTTCATTTAAGATTTAAAATGCAAGGCCATATCACTGACCCAAGGAGAACTTAGTGTGCCTTATGGCTATTTCTACCTTTTGAGCTTAGCCCCCAGGCTGCCCTTCTCATCTTAAGTTCCTTACTGTCAGGAAGGAACTGTAGCTAGTCCCATTCTGAGGGCACATGGTCTGAATATGGGGCTTAAGTCATAGATACCTTTAGCTGAGCTAGAAAGTTAATATATTCCCTCACCTTAAAAAAACAAAACCACAATCTTTTATTAAATGGCTAAACAAAACAATCATTAAATAGCCAAATAAATACTCTAACATCATGAGTTGACTTAAAAAATAAAGTCTTATGTTTAAATAATATTTCTTCAGAAATAAGTGCTTCTGTTCTTTTCTCAACTAAATTGTAATTAATTCTTCTCAATCATAGCTTAATCTCATCCCGGTCTTGGTCCCCTAATTGATTAGAATGGGCCATTGTGATTGGATTAGACTTAGAAAGCCCTTGCCAGCTGAGGACCAACCTGGTGTTCCTGGTCAGGAAATCATGATCCTGACCACTGGGTCTACTTAACTCTGTGCCTTAGAATCAGGCTCTGCATAGGGGCTGGAGCCTCTCTGGGTAATGGGTAAGCAGACAGAGGGCTTGGCCGTGTGAACTGGACTTCCACCTCCCCTCCTGAGGCACAGGACAGTCCTGGGCATTGAGGGAGGAATATAATCCTAGCAGAGACTGCAAAATGATATTCAAATGGATAGCAGGGGCTTACCTCCAGGTTTAATTGGACATCAGAGGTCTTCATCATTGAAAACCATGACATGGTGCCTGAACAATGAGTCGCACCTTCCTTCCCAACTCTGGGACTAATCATAGCTCAATGTCATGTGGCACTTCTCTGAACCGTATTTCCTCTTCCGTAAACATGTTTTACAAATCTGTCAGTATTGGTGTGAAAAGCAAATGAGATGATTCTGTGAAAGTCTTTGAAAGAAGGTTAAAAAACAATTACTAGTTTTTTCATTAATAAGATTTCAGCTAACATCTGTACTGCAGTTCATAGTTCACCAGCGTTCTTCTCAAACTCTAACGTACACAGGAATCACAGGGAAGTCTTTTTTTTTTTTTTTTGAGACAGAGTCTCACTTTGTTGCCCTTGGTAGAGTGCTGTAAAGTCACAGCTCACAGCAACCTCCAACTCCTGGGCTTGGGCAATTCCCTTGACTCAGCCTCCCCAGTAGCTGGGACTACAGGTGCCCGCCATAACGCCTGGCTATTTTTTTGTTGCAGTTTGGTCAGGGCTGGGTTTGAACCCACCACCCTTGGTATATAGGGCTGGCCCCCTATTCACTGAGCCAAGGTGCTGCCCATGGCTTTTAATATTCTACAGGCGATATACAAGGTGTCCAGGCATGTAATATGAAACATGGACACATATGGCTGGATGCTTTACAGACAACTCTCATGTTTGAACAGCAAAGATTTAGAAGGTAGAAACTGTATCTACACACAAGATTTTCCTAAGTGTAGTTGATATGTCCTAGGTATTATTTTGAAAAGATATGGACGCTGGCTTGGCACCTCTAGCACAGTGGTTATGGTGCCAGCCACATGCACTGAGGGTGGAGGGTTCGAACCTGGCCTGGGCCAGCTAAACAACTACAACCAAAAACTAGCCAGGCATTGTGGCAGGTGTCTGTAGTCCCAGCTACTTGGGAGGCTGATGCAAGAGAATCGTTTGGAGGTTGCTGTGAGCTGTGATGTCACAACACTCTACCAAGGGTGACAGTGGACTCTGTCTCAAAAGAAAAGAAAAATAAAAGATATGGTCACACAAATTTGATGAACCTTGGGTTAAACAAATTAAGCCAAGTATTTTACTTCAGGGCCTTACAACTTGTGGTGCTGTATGGAAGGTTTTGTGATCTTTTTTAGGGGGCAGGGAGGGGGTTGAAACAGAGTCTTATTCTGTCACCCTGGGTAAAGTTTTATGGTGTCATGGCTCACAGCAACCTCAAATTCCTGGGCTTAAGCAATCCTCCTGACTCAGCCTCCCAAATAACTGGGACTAACGGCTTGCACCACCACACCTGGCTAATTTCTCTATTTTTAGTAGAGATAGGGTCTTGCTCTTGCTCAGGCTAGTCTTGAACTTGTGAGCTCAAGCTCAAGCAATCCTCCCCACCTAGCCTCCCAGACTGCTAGGATTACAGATATGAGCCACTATACCTGGCCTTATAGGGAAGTTTTAAAACATTCCTCTCATGTCTCTAGGGTTTGATAATTCATCTGAAATGAACAGACAGTAGACAGATTAGAAAGGGCATACAATTTGTGTGTGTGTGTGTGTGTGTGTGTGTGTGTGTGTGTTTGCAGTTTTTGGCTGGGGCTGGGTTTGAACCTGCCACCTCTGGCATATGGGGCCAGCACCTTACTCCTTTGAGCCACAGGCGGTGCCCGGCACACAATTTTTTTAACATGCAAGTGCACAGGAGTCACACAAAGTCTGAATCTCAAAGAAAGTTCAGGTTACAGTTCAGACACCCTCTTCACAGGGGAGAGGGAAGTGGAAGATGTAGGCAATCTTAGAGGAAAAGCAAATGAGCTTTAGGGGAGATGGATGGGCCCCAAGAACAGATAATATTCTGGGACAAAATTCGTCAGGGCTCTGGGTATGATGTCTACTCTCCTCTTCCTTTCTGTAATACATAGCATTTCCCTAGTTCAGGGGTCCTCAAACTTTTTTTTTTTTTTGAGACAGAGCCTCAAGCTGTCCCCCTGGGTAGAGTGCCGTGGCATTACAGCTCACAGCAACCTCCAACTCCT